>NC_143027.1:37500-637500 GCF_057628025.1 Oncorhynchus mykiss
TCTCACACGGACAAAACACCAAAATATTCAACACTGGACCCCCCCCCCCCCCCCCCCCCCCCCCCAGGTGAGTATACCCCCAAAAGAACAGGTTACACCAACTCTGGAGGACACACATCACTGGAAACAGCATAAAAAGCCTTTTTGATCCATATATCCCATACTCCAAGTGGACTTGAACACAGCTAAACGGCCAAAACTACCGCATTTCCAGGAACCCAAGTGGACAGGAACGCGATCAAAGCTATACCTCTCTTATAAGCGCCAACTAAAAATATATACACAGCACCATTCTCGACCCGAGGAAAAAGGAACACCCCCCTAGTAACCCTACCTGCAACTATCCCTCAATAAAGAAACAAAGTTCAAGCCCTCCAACACCACAAAAAGACCAAAAAACCACGGCTACTACTTCTCCCTACACATCGCACCTTACTACACACGAGTAAACGTGACTCCACAAAAATCGGAGGAAAAAATAACTCAACCACATTCAAAGACCTATAACCAGACCTATGGGTCACCTAGAACCCCAACTAAAAATTCTACAGGAACCCACAGATGTCCACTCTACCCTCTACCTTTCCTGGACCCACAGAACCTTACCTTCGGGTATTTCCAACCCCAAACCCCCTACCAGAGCAGACCGCTCCCAACGCTAACACACAAGTCAATGGTGACACAAAGGTCAAACACACACTTTTTACAGGAGGATCTATCATACTTCTACAAATCACAGGAACTCCACGAATGGCTCCTCTTGACACCTAGGACTTCTAGTCTTACTTAAAATTCACCTGGTACCTCTCGGACACCCACAACCCAAACAGCACCCCAAAAGCAAAGTGTCTACTTCTCCTATACAATTCCCCATAGGAATCAACGACGGAGGCCTTCCCAAAATAAAACCTCTCTCACACGGACAAAACACCAAAATATTCAACACTGGACCCCCCCCCCCCCCCAGGTGAGTATACCCCCAAAAGAACAGGTTACACCAACTCTGGAGGACACACATCACTGGAAACAGCATAAAAAGCCTTTTTGATCCATATATCCCATACTCCAAGTGGACTTGAACACAGCTAAACGGCCAAAACTACCGCATTTCCAGGAACCCAAGTGGACAGGAACGCGATCAAAGCTATACCTCTCTTATAAGCGCCAACTAAAAATATATACACAGCGCTATTCTCGACCCGAGGAAAAAGGAACACCCCCCTAGTAACCCTACCTGCAACTATCCCTCAATAAAGAAACAAAGTTCAAGCCCTCCAACACCACAAAAAGACCAAAAAAACACGGCTACTACTTCTCCCTACACATCGCACCTTACTACACACGAGTAAACGTGACTCCACAAAAATCGGAGGAAAAAATAACTCAACCACATTCAAAGACCTATAACCAGACCTATGGGTCACCTAGAACCCCAACTAAAAATTCTACAGGAACCCACAGATGTCCACTCTACCCTCTACCTTTCCTGGACCCACAGAACCTTACATTCGGGTATTTCCAACCCCAAACCCCCTACCAGAGCAGACCGCTCCCAACGCTAACACACAAGTCAATGGTGACACAAAGGTCAAACACACACGTTTTAAAGGAGGATCTATCATACTTCTACAAATCACAGGAACTCCACGTATGGCTCCTCTTGACACCTAGGACTTCTAGTCTTACTTAAAATTCACCTGGTACCTCTCGGACACCCACAACCCAAACAGCACCCCAAAAGCAAAGTGTCTACTTCTCCTATACAATTCCCCATAGGAATCAACGACGGAGGCCTTCCCAAAATAAAACCTCTCTCACACGGACAAAACACCAAAATATTCAACACTGGACCCCCCCCCCCCCCCCCCCCAGGTGAGTATACCCCCAAAAGAACAGGTTACACCAACTCTGGAGGACACACATCACTGGAAACAGCATAAAAAGCCTTTTTGATCCATATATCCCATACTCCAAGTGGACTTGAACACAGCTAAACGGCCAAAACTACCGCATTTCCAGGAACCCAAGTGGACAGGAACGCGATCAAAGCTATACCTCTCTTATAAGCGCCAACTAAAAATATATACACAGCACCATTCTCGACCCGAGGAAAAAGGAACATCCCCCTAGTAACCCTACCTGCAACTATCCCTCAATAAAGAAACAAAGTTCAAGCCCTCCAACACCACAAAAAGACCAAAAAACCACGGCTACTACTTCTCCCTACACATCGCACCTTACTACACACGAGTAAACGTGACTCCACAAAAATCGGAGGAAAAAATAACTCAACCACATTCAAAGACCTATAACCAGACCTATGGGTCACCTAGAACCCCAACTAAAAATTATACAGGAACCCACAGATGTCCACTCTACCCTCTACCTTTCCTGGACCCACAGAACCTTACCTTCGGGTATTTCCAACCCCAAACCCCCTACCAGAGCAGACCGCTCCCAACGCTAACACACAAGTCAATGGTGACGCAAAGGTCAAACACACACTTTTTACAGGAGGATCTATCATACTTCTACAAATCACAGGAACTCCACGTATGGCTCCTCTTGACACCTAGGACTTCTAGTCTTACTTAAAATTCACCTGGTACCTCTCGGACACCCACAACCCAAACAGCACCCCAAAAGCAAAGTGTCTACTTCTCCTATACAATTCCCCATAGGAATCAACGACGGAGGCCTTCCCAAAATAAAACCTCTCTCACACGGACAAAACACCAAAATATTCAACACTGGACCCCCCCCCCCCAGGTGAGTATACCACCAAAAGAACAGGTTACACCAACTCCGGAGGACACACATCACTGGAAACAGCATAAAAAGCCTTTTTGATCCATATATCCCATACTCCAAGTGGACTTGAACACAGCTAAACGGCCAAAACTACCGCATTTCCAGGAACCCAAGTGGACAGGAACGCGATCAAAGCTATACCTCTCTTATAAGCGCCAACTAAAAATATATACACAGCACCATTCTCGACCCGAGGAAAAAGGAACACCCCCCTAGTAACCCTACCTGCAACTATCCCTCAATAAAGAAACAAAGTTCAAGCCCTCCAACACCACAAAAAGACCAAAAAACCACGGCTACTACTTCTCCCTACACATCGCACCTTACTACATGTAGCCGGTGCTATACTACACCGCTGTAACTCTGCGTTGTGTGTGGTTGATAGAGACCATAAACGTGGACTTTGGAGATCAGGTAGTTTTAATCAAGCAGAACTGACTCCCTGCATCTTGCATCTGCATCCAAAAGGAAATAAAACATTTGTAGAGCACATCTGTTCTGAAAATCGTCGCCTCTTTCTCTCTCAGTGCATCAAAATGATTTTTGGAATACAAAAATTAATACACTCTCTCCTTATTATACATAACATATTTTACATTGATAAAACCACATACCTGCATCCAAAAGGAAATAAAACATTTGTAGAGCACATCTGTTCTGAGAATCGTCGCCTCTTTCTACAACAGATGCACAATAGGAGGGACTGGGATCATTCGAGGAGCTAGCCATCGTTCACACATACAATAGCCTGCTAATACCTTAGCTAGCTATTAACCACATGTTGAATTCAGAATGTTGATATCATCCTAAAAAGTACAATTACAAGTGCATCTTAACAATACCATCCACTTATGAGTAACCTCTAAATATACATCATTATTCATGAACAAAACATTGTGTGTATGACTTTGTACTTAAAAGAATCAAACTTTTCTGAAGACAGAAAAAGCGTGTCTACCTCTCTCAGTGCATCAAAATGATTTGAGCACGAGCACGCCGGGCAAAACGTAAGTACACGCTCCCCTTCTCCCAGGATGCAGGCATGCATAACAAATCAACACAACATATTGATATATGAACCTGGTGAAATTCACAAAGTACTTTAACAACTGTTACATTCACCCCTCCTGAATTTCACCAACCTTGTAAAACAACAAAATAACCTACCAAGCTCAAGGCTTAATTCTGAATTCAGCTCAAAGCTACCCATAGGGTTCAGGGCAAGTGAAAGTTGGTCAGGCCTTCAACTGCCCCTAGATGCATAGTGCCTCTTACACTATATCTACATTCTTAGCCTTAAAAAAAAATCCTGTACTAAATCATCTCTGTACTATGTTAAACTTACACCTTCTGGTGGGTTGACTCTATTAGTCTCTTTACTGGTTTAACTACCCTCCCCGCCCTTGTGCGACCTGCCACTGGGCTAGGGGCCATAGTAACTAACGGTGGCTCTGGCCTTAGATCATTGATCAGAGGTGAGTTTGAAGGAATCAGCTCCAGAATCTCAGAGGTGCTTCCCCGGTCATTTTCCTCAAGAAAACAAGGTTCTTCTGGCTCTGACTTTCCATCCGATGTCCAGAGTTCGGAGTAATCGCTTGAATCCTCCGCCAGCCAGGATGCACTTTCCTCCCCAGAGTCCTCCATGTCTTCCCTGTCCAGTCCATCTCCGGAGTGGGTGGCCTCTCCTGCATCTACATTGATTGAAGGCCCTGCAGCATCACTGTCATTGAAGTGTACTGAATCATCAATTTCAAATGGCAGGAAATTCACCTGCAGCAGTAGATTCCTGTGAACCACTTTCTCTCTGCCATAACGATCTTGGATTATGTACGTGTGAGTTTGTGGATTGACTGAAGTCACTGTGAAAATCTCGGGGTTCCACTTGTCAGCCAACTTGCGGCGGCCCCTTTCACCCTTGTTGGCGATGAGGACACGATCCCCCATGGACAAACCGATGCCTTTAACCCGCTTGTCATACTCCCGACCTTGTCGTCTCTGTTGCTTGTCAGTGTGCCTTTGGGCAACACTCATAGCTTCCTTCAGCCCAGTGATCAGAGTCTCGACATACTTGTTGCAATCCACAACACTGGAGTCATCCAAAACATTGCGGAACATAACATCCACTGGTAGCCGAGGGACTCTACCAAACATGAGAAAGAATGGAGCATAGCCCGTAGTCTCGTGAACAGTGGCATTGTAGGCAAATGTTAATGACTGGATTTGTTCAGGCCAATGTTCTTTGGTTTTCAAGGGCAGACTCCTGAGCATGCTACCTAAAGTCCTGTTGAAGCGTTCAGTTTCTCCATTCCCCATTGGGTGATATGCTGTGGTTCTTGACTTTTGGACACCGGAGAGCTTAAGCAGTTCTGCTATTAGCTCACTCTCAAAATTTGCGCCACAGAAGACATGATCCCACAGTTTACGAGCTACTTGCTTGGCTGTCTGGTTTCTGCATGACCATGCATGGGCAAGTTTAGTGAAGTGGTCAGTCACCACCAGAACATCAACTGAGTTCTTCTTACTGTCTTCCGCTGTCCAAAAATCCAAACACACCAACTCCATGGGAGAGCAAGTTTTGATGCTCTCTAACGGGGCTCTAGCCGCTGGCTCTGGTGTCTTTGCTAGAACGCATCTCTGGCAGCAGCGCACATACTCCTTGATGTCTCTCTCCATTGCAGGCCAGAAAAATCTCTGCCTGGCCAGAGCTAGAGTTCTAGCTTGGCCTTGATGTCCTGCAAGGTCGTGAATGCCAGTCATCGCTTTGCGTCTCAACACCTCTGGCAAGACATACTGGAACCTTCTCCGGTTTGTGTGACTCTCCTTAATGACACGATACAGAACTCCCTCTCTTAGGATCAAGCGATCCCACTGTTTCATCAGCAACAACACTTTAGAAGAAACACTGTATCGATCTCGTCTGGTGGGCCGTTTCTTATTGAAGACGAAAGGGATGACTTTGGAAGTCACAGAGTCTTGCAGCTGGAGATCTCGAAGTTCCTCGTGCGAGAGTTCAGGCAAAGTGTCAATACCAGGAGAAAGCAGCCGTTGGGTGTTGGAACCAAGCTGGATTGCTTGCATCTCCATTGAACATTCCCAGTCAATATGGAGCTGACATATGGCCTTCACTTCAGCAGTGGTCAAAGAGGTTATCTCCTGGGGATAAGAAGCCCAACGGAAGGCATGTTGGACATCATCATTCAGTGTCCCAACAGCCTCAGACAGAAGTGCTAGGTAGGACTCCCTCATCAGTCTCTGCGCGACAGTCACTGCAAAGGGATCGCGGCTCAGTGCATCTGCTACTGTATTCTTGCTGCCTGGGATACGCTTCAAATCAAAGTTGTACGGTGCCAGCTTGGCAACCCATCTTTGCTCGCAAGCGTCCAGCTTGGGTTTTGTCATGATGTACGTTAACGGGTTACTATCTGTCCAGACAGTGAACTCGTGCCCCTTAAGCCAGTGACTGAATTTCTCACACACACTCCATTTCAGTGCTAGAAATTCAAGTCTGTGTGCCGGGTACCTTCTCTGCGACTTACTCAGTGTCTTGCTCGCAAATGCTATGGGCCTTGCCTTATCTTCACCTTCAGGTACTTGGCAAAGCACAGCCCCAAGACCATTCAAGGAAGCGTCAGTGAAGAGAATGAACGGCCTCTCGAAATCAGGGTGAGCTAGCATGACACAATTCAAAAGAGCATCCTTCAGCTTCTGGAATGCAACGACACACTCCTCAGTCCAATCCGATAGCGTCAGCTTCCGGAAAATCCCACTGTTGCCCTTCTTCCCATCTCTTCCTCTTCTCTTTTGACCCCCAGTGAGTGCAAACAAAGGTCTGGCTATAGCAGAACAGTCAGGAATGAAGTGCTGGTAATATAATACCATACCCAAGAAGGATTTCAGCCTCCGAGCAGAGGGAGTGCATCCATCTGCCTCCATCAGCTGAGCTTGGCTCATCTTGGCAATGGCCTCCACCTTCTCAGGATCCACTGACACACCGTCCTCTTTAATGATATGTCCGAGGAATTTCACTGTTCTTCGTAGAAAGTGGCATTTTTTGGGTGCTAGTTTGAGATTGTTGGCTCTTAGACGGCTAAACACAACTTCAAGTCGCTGTAGAGCCTGTTCCTCGGTGGGTGCAAAGACCAACAAGTCATCTAAGTAACAAAGGAGATTTGAGAAGTTTAGGTCCCCAAATATACTCAACATCATTCTCATGAAAGAGGCCGGGCTGTTACACAGACCTTGTGGCATGCGATTGTACTCATAAAGTCCCATCGGTGTGGTAAAGGCTGTGTACTTCTTGTCCTCTTCGTGAACTGGAATGTTATAAAATCCTGAGGTCAAGTCCATGGTGCTGAAAAATGCACTGCCACCAAGGGCTGCGAGGCAATCTGCTTGATGAGGAAGGGGATGAGCGTCCTTCACCGTTCGTGCAATCATCCACCTGAAGTCAGTGCATAACCTCAGACTCCCGTCTTTCTTCCATACCATGACTAAAGGGGAGGCATACTCACTAACTGACTTGCGTATAAGACCTACTTCTTCCATATCTGTCAATACCTTCCTCAGCTTCAGGTAATGAGCAGGCGGAACTCTTCTGTATGGTAGCCGGAAGGGTCTGTCATCAACCAGGTGGATACGGTGAAGATAACCCCTGGCTTCTCCGCAGTCCTGATTATGTCTTGAGAAGATGTCTTTATATTTTGTGATGGTATTCACAAGCTTTTCCTTCCACTGGTCAGCTAATCATTTCAGCATTTAGAAAAAACAAAAACTTAAAGGACCTCCTCACCAAAGCAAAATTCAATAGTAAGCCACCACAAGACCTCAAACCTCATCATTTCCATTTTCGACAGATAAAGTTCATTACAAATAAACACAGCCACACATCAGCACCAGTACAAGACTCCTATTCATTGAACACACATAACACCATTTATATCATTACATGTACACTTTGCAATAAACAATACATTGGAGAAACCAAACACACCATAGAAACCAGACTCAAACAACACCTGTATAACATTAAAAGGGCACACCTACAAACGGAACTCATAACTCACTTCCAGGAGCACCCCATCACTCACCTTACCATATCAGGGTTACAGTCACATATAGGCTGGACCTGTGGGCAGCGAAGGAGGGTAGAACGGGAGTGGATCCAGCACCTACAGACAATAACGCCAAATGGCCTGAACGAGAGGTTTTAGAAAATGGGTTTTAACAGACAGGAAAATGGATGGAGAAGAAAATGTTTTTATTCATATTTTATTTTTACTCTCTATATATTTATGTTTTTTTTGGTTTTAGTTTGGCACTTCCTCTTTTAGGTTTTTCCTTTCCTTTAACAAAACAATAAAACCATTTAAATGCACAATATGGCGTTTATGTTCATATTTAACAACACTATGGTTGAATGAATCTCTCACCACATTGACTTCTGCACTGCCACCCAGAAAAAGAGGCAACTTGGAGCCTACCACAGTTTAATTTATTATCCTAGGAGGACATCTACGGGCCTTTTTAAGTACTACACCTATTATATTAGATCATCAGAAATGGGAGGGATAAACAGGAGATAGGCCTGTGCACCGTAAAACTAACTAGTTGAAACGAAACACCCGGGATCATCTCAAATCAGGCCTTTTCTAGGGGTGTTGATTTTACGCCCAGTATACTCCATTGGGAAATGGTTTGATGGTGAACAGGTTAAAAATAATCATTAGATTAAATACAACCTAAAATAACTCTACCAAATCTCTGAAGGACATCACTCATGAAACCTCCACCAACACACTTTTTCTCCTGAGATACAACTAGAACGATGAAGAACTCCAGAACCACCTACCCCAAGCCTTCTCTACCCTCAAAACCAAGATTTTTTCATCAAAAGACCAAGAACTCTACAACCAGCACCTCACCTTCAGATATACATCACCTCCTCTATTTTTTTTCAACTAAGAGGCAACCCCCACCCTTCTTTTTCACCAAAGAACAAGACATCACCACCCTGACACAGTGGAAACAGACTCCTACCCTCCCACAGAAACGCTGACGACCGTATTTCCAACTTAGGAGCAAAAATAAACAAAAAGTTTTTTCGGATCCGTACATCCCATAATCCAAGTGGACTTGAACACAGCAAATCGGCCAAATCTACCGCATATCCGGGAACCCAAGTGTACAGGAACGCGATCAAAGCTAAAACTCCGCTAATAAGCGCCAACTAGAAAAGATAAAGACAGCAGCATTCTCGATCCGGGTAAAAGGAACACCCCCTTAGTAACCCTACCTGCAACCACGTATGGCTCCTCTTGACCCCTAGGACTTCTAGTCTTACTTAAAATTCACCTGGTACCTCTCGGACACCCACAACCCAAACAGCACCCCAAAAGCAAAGTGTCTACTTCTCCTATACAATTCCCCATAGGAATCAACGACGGAGGCCTTCCCAAAATAAAACCTCTCTCACACGGACAAAACACCAAAATATTCAACACTGGACCCCCCCCCCAGGTGAGTATACCACCAAAAGAACAGGTTACACCAACTCCGGAGGACACACATCACTGGAAACAGCATAAAAAGCCTTTTTGATCCATATATCCCATACTCCAAGTGGACTTGAACACAGCTAAACGGCCAAAACTACCGCATTTCCAGGAACCCAAGTGGACAGGAACGCGATCAAAGCTATACCTCTCTTATAAGCGCCAACTAAAAATATATACACAGCACCATTCTCGACCCGAGGAAAAAGGAACACCCCCCTAGTAACCCTACCTGCAACTATCCCTCAATAAAGAAACAAAGTTCAAGCCCTCTAACACCACAAAAAGACCAAAGAACCACGGCTACTACTCTTCCCTGCACATCGCACCTTACTACATATGAGTAAACGTGACTCCACAAAAATCGGAGGAAAAAATAACTCAACCACATTCAAAGACCTATAACCAGACCTATGTGTCACCTATGTTGATAATGGGACATGAAGAGGGATGAGTCGGCCAAGGATCGATTCAGACAAGGTGGTAAATTGTATGACAAGTGACAGTTTAATTATGAGTAAAGATATCTGGTACAGCGTATACGGGCCCTTCTGTTAGTTCATGTGGAACCAGCAGAAAAAACAGCCCCGCTAACAGTTTGCACATAAAGTAGGTTGATTCTAGAAGATCGGGTCTTCGGGTTGGTTCAGGCTGAGGTGTAGTCTTCTTGGATTGGCCCTGTTGGGCCGTCCGTCATCCCTCTGAGTTCCGTTCTTTGTCACACAATGTTCAGCTAAGAAGGAGATTATGTGTGTGTGCTTGTCTGTTCCTGCTTCTCAAGGTTGGGAGTGTACATGCAGCTGGTGTTTGTCATGAGATACTGTTATCCTGCCGTTCCAGTGTCTGTGTGTGTGGCATTGTGCAAGTTCTCTGTACTTGCACGTATATGAGGATGTGAGTTGTGTAAGCTGCGTTGGCCTTGACTATGTGTAAAGGAGGGTGCAATGTGTTATAACAGCTCAGCTTATAGTAATAGGGCAAATAAGGTACAGTTTGGCCGTTCTATTTATCTTCTACAAATAGAACCCCAACTAAAAATTCTACAGGAACCCACAGATGTCCACTCTATCCTCTACCTTTCCTGGACCCACAGAACCTCACCTTCGGGTATTTCCAACCCCAAACCCCCTACCAGAGCAGACCGCTCCCAACGCTAACACACAAGTCAATGGTGACACAAAGGTCAAACACACACTTTTTACAGGAGAATCTATCATACTTCTACAAATCACAGGAACTCCACGTATGGCTCCCCTTGACCCCCAGGACTTCTAGTTTTACTTAAAATTCACCTGGTACCTCTCGGACACCCACAACCCAAACAACACCCCAAAAGCAAAGTGTCTACTTCTCCTATACAATTCCCCATTGGAATCAACGACGGAGGCCTTCCCATCACATAACAGACTACTAGACGCCTCTCCCCAAAAGCCAAGCGATCTCATTGGACAAGCCACGGTCGTTTCTCTCACATGAACACCGCATGCACACCTCATGCACCAATCGGATTCGACACCTGGCAAAACCACACCCCCCTCATTTCCTATAAAAGAGGAGCATCCCTCAGCCTCAGTACCATTCTGCCTGAACATCTTTTGAAGACACTTCACCTGGAGAAGACACAAGCTGGACCTCTACAAAAGAACTGCACCCAAGATGACTACTCCAACTGAAAGACCAGAACCCAGCTCCATGCTACACCATGGATACACCTCACCTGGACCAAGCCGCCAGCTGGTACTCCACACTCCCCACGAATATCCCTCTACTCCTTTTGAACAAAAGGCCCCTAAATAGCTTCATGCTACACCCCGAATCTGGACCACTCCGAGCCGTTTTTAAATCCTTGCGATTTCTCCCCTAAAATCTAGGTACCCCTACATCAAGGAACCCATCCTCCAGAGAATCAACACCCTTTTTGACATTTCTTCTTCAACAGACCTTCATAGACCTCCAGACCATCGAGCCTCAACTACACACACACCCTATTTTTTCTGGTCCAAAATACGGCCTTTTCACCGTACTACGACCAAGTGCACCTATTTTTGCACCTTTCTTTTCTCCTCCCTGCCACCTGATGAAGCCGAGTAAGGCAGAAACGCGTCATGGCTGGGCTGCCCCTAGATCCGTTGTGATGCTGTAAGGAAGGCAGATTCCACACGGACTTCGGGGGTATCTCCTTTTGGCTACCTATTTTCATTTGTACTTTTCTCTTACCCTTATTTTGAGTTTTACACAGGGACACACTACAACGGATGATCTACGAGACAACAAGGACCCCGGGCACTCTGATGGCAACTCAGACCCCCTACTCCACCTACAAACCGGGCCCAAAAATGTCGACGGGGCATAGATAATCACTTAGAACCTCTACACCTTTTAAGAAGAGACGCTCAGAGGGGCCAGCCGAAAAAAGTTTTGACTGGCAACCTAGTCTCATTGTAGGAACGTCGACTTCGCCTAACATAACGTCTTTTTTTCAGGCTTCAACAAATGGCACAACAGGCTCCCACCACTACAACCCCGACCACACAGGAAAACCCGACCTCACAAACCCAAGACCAACCGGAACCGAGAACAAAGAAACCCTTCTAAAAAAGCGGCCAAACCCCCACCATACCAGAGGACCCAGAGACCCGGTCATACCCTCATAAGGTTGACATAGGGAAGGGCTCCTTTTGGGCAACACAAACCCTCCTAACCTTCCCCCACATCATACCCTGACCAGGGTGATTGAGGGAACGGAGCAGAGGCAGAGTGTTAAGGTGGCCTCTGCATTTTCATCTCCATCCCATACCCAGACCTGGGTGGTATGGAATGATAATCAGCAGGAACAGGTTATAACTCCACATCCATCTATCTCCACATACTCTTCCCAGTCAACACCATCATTCATGGGATTGCTGGACAGAGCCATTGGATTACATCCCCAGCAGGCAACCAAACCCACAGCCAATCCAACATGATGGGAATCCAGGACCTTCTAGACACCTAGCCCCTCGAGAAGGACATGCCTCAAACCTACCTAACAGGTCACCTCCTCAAACAGAATACCACCACCGCTCACCACACCATAGGATGGAGAGATAGGACGTGGACACCCCAGAGGACGGTCCACCACATAGGACCAGAGGGCACCAGTACCGGACCACCTTTATGAGCACTTATACTCTGCAGGAAACTCAAAGAACACCAACTTCCTTCACCCCAACAGAAGCTATCCATTCTTGGACCCTGACTCCGTGCTTTGTCCCCCTCCAGAAATTCCACGGACCGGATTAACCCACCCACTCCATCAAAACAGCAAACCCAGCCAAATGGCAAAGCTCTCACATATCCAGTGGAGAGATAGGACGTGGACACCCCAGAGGACGGTCCCCCACACAGGACCAGAGGGCCCCAAAACCAAACCACCTTTACAAACACTAAAGAGGCTGCAGGAAATTCCAAAAACACCATAAACTTCCTACAACCAAACAGAAGCTATCGATTTGTGGACCCTGACCCCGTGCTCTGTCCCCCTCCAGAAACCCCACGGACTGGATCAACCCACCTGCTCCATCCAGCAGCAAAACCCAGCGAAAGGCGAAGCCCTCACCGATCCAGTACCGCAGGGTTAATACCCCCACAGGTGGTACAATACCACAGCAAAATATAAGAAACCGTTTGGAAAACCAGACCCCCACCACTACCACTCTGAAAAACACGGGACAACCTGGTCTCACCAACCCAAGATCCACTTCTCCTATACAATTCCCCATTGGAATCAACGACTGAGGCCTTCCCATCACATAACAGACTACTAGACGCCTCTCCCCAAAAGCCAAGCGATCTCATTGGACAAGCCACGGTCGTTTCTCTCACATGAACACCGCATGCACACCTCATGCACCAATCGGATTCGACACCTGGCAAAACCACACCCCCCTCATTTCCTATAAAAGAGGAGCATCCCTCAGCCTCAGTACCATTCTGCCTGAACATCTTTTGAAGACACTTCACCTGGAGAAGACACAAGCTGGACCTCTACAAAAGAACTGCACCCAAGATGACTACTCCAACTGAAAGACCAGAACCCAGCTCCATGCTACACCATGGATACACCTCACCTGGACCAAGCCGCCAGCTGGTACTCCACACTCCCCACGAATATCCCTCTACTCCTTTTGAACAAAAGGCCCCTAAATAGCTTCATGCTACACCCCGAATCTGGACCACTCCGAGCCGTTTTTAAATCCTTGCGATTTCTCCCCTAAAATCTAGGTACCCCTACATCAAGGAACCCATCCTCCAGAGAATCAACACCCTTTTTGACATTTCTTCTTCAACAGACCTTCATAGACCTCCAGACCATCGAGCCTCAACTACACACACACCCTATTTTTTCTGGTCCAAAATACGGCCTTTTCACCGTACTACGACCAAGTGCACCTATTTTTGCACCTTTCTTTTCTCCTCCCTGCCACCTGATGAAGCCGAGTAAGGCAGAAACGCGTCATGGCTGGGCTGCCCCTAGATCCGTTGTGATGCTGTAAGGAAGGCAGATTCCACACGGACTTCGGGGGTATCTCCTTTTGGCTACCTATTTTCATTTGTACTTTTCTCTTACCCTTATTTTGAGTTTTACACAGGGACACACTACAACGGATGATCTACGAGACAACAAGGACCCCGGGCACTCTGATGGCAACTCAGACCCCCTACTCCACCTACAAACCGGGCCCAAAAATGTCGACGGGGCATAGATAATCACTTAGACCCTCTACACCTTTTAAGAAGAGACGCTCAGAGGGGCCAGCCGAAAAAAGTTTTGACTGGCAACCTAGTCTCATTGTAGGAACGTCGACTTCGCCTAACATAACGTCTTTTTTTCAGGCTTCAACAAATGGCACAACAGGCTCCCACCACTACAACCCCGACCACACAGGAAAACCCGACCTCACAAACCCAAGACCAACCGGAACCGAGAACAAAGAAACCCTTCTAAAAAAGCGGCCAAACCCCCACCATACCAGAGGACCCAGAGACCCGGTCATACCCTCATAAGGTTGACATAGGGAAGGGCTCCTTTTGGGCAACACAAACCCTCCTAACCTTCCCCCACATCATACCCTGACCAGGGTGATTGAGGGAACGGAGCAGAGGCAGAGTGTTAAGGTGGCCTCTGCATTTTCATCTCCATCCCATACCCAGACCTGGGTGGTATGGAATGATAATCAGCAGGAACAGGTTATAACTCCACATCCATCTATCTCCACATACTCTTCCCAGTCAACACCATCATTCATGGGATTGCTGGACAGAGCCATTGGATTACATCCCCAGCAGGCAACCAAACCCACAGCCAATCCAACATGATGGGAATCCAGGACCTTCTAGACACCTAGCCCCTCGAGAAGGACATGCCTCAAACCTACCTAACAGGTCACCTCCTCAAACAGAATACCACCACCGCTCACCACACAATAGGATGGAGAGATAGGACGTGGACACCCCAGAGGACGGTCCCCCACATAGGACCAGAGGGCACCAGTACCGGACCACCTTTATGAGCACTTATACTCTGCAGGAAACTCAAAGAACACCAACTTCCTTCACCCCAACAGAAGCTATCCATTCTTGGACCCTGACTCCGTGCTTTGTCCCCCTCCAGAAACTCCACGGACCGGATTAACCCACCCACTCCATCAAAACAGCAAACCCAGCCAAAAGGCGAAGCTCTCACCAATCCAGTGGAGAGATAGGACGTGGACACCCCAGAGGACGGTCCCCCACACAGGACCAGAGGGCCCCAAAACCAAACCACCTTTACAAACACTAAAGAGGCTGCAGGAAATTCCAAAAACACCATAAACTTCCTACAACCAAACAGAAGCTATCGATTTGTGGACCCTGACCCCGTGCTCTGTCCCCCTCCAGAAACCCCACGGACTGGATCAACCCACCTGCTCCATCCAGCAGCAAAACCCAGCGAAAGGCGAAGCCCTCACCGATCCAGTACCGCAGGGTTAATACCCCCACAGGTGGTACAATACCACAGCAAAATATAAGAAACCGTTTGGAAAACCAGACCCCCACCACTACCACTCTGAAAAACACGGGACAACCTGGTCTCACCAACCCAAGATCCACTTCTCCTATACAATTCCCCATTGGAATCAACGACGGAGGCCTTCCCATCACATAACAGACTACTAGACGCCTCTCCCCAAAAGCCAAGCGATCTCATTGGACAAGCCACGGTCGTTTCTCTCACATGAACACCGCATGCACACCTCATGCACCAATCGGATTCGACACCTGGCAAAACCACACCCCCCTCATTTCCTATAAAAGAGGAGCATCCCTCAGCCTCAGTACCATTCTGCCTGAACATCTTTTGAAGACACTTCACCTGGAGAAGACACAAGCTGGACCTCTACAAAAGAACTGCACCCAAGATGACTACTCCAACTGAAAGACCAGAACCCAGCTCCATGCTACACCATGGATACACCTCACCTGGACCAAGCCGCCAGCTGGTACTCCACACTCCCCACGAATATCCCTCTACTCCTTTTGAACAAAAGGCCCCTAAATAGCTTCATGCTACACCCCGAATCTGGACCACTCCGAGCCGTTTTTAAATCCTTGCGATTTCTCCCCTAAAATCTAGGTACCCCTACATCAAGGAACCCATCCTCCAGAGAATCAACACCCTTTTTGACATTTCTTCTTCAACAGACCTTCATAGACCTCCAGACCATCGAGCCTCAACTACACACACACCCTATTTTTTCTGGTCCAAAATACGGCCTTTTCACCGTACTACGACCAAGTGCATCTATTTTTGCACCTTTCTTTTCTCCTCCCTGCCACCTGATGAAGCCGAGTAAGGCAGAAACGCGTCATGGCTGGGCTGCCCCTAGATCCGTTGTGATGCTGTAAGGAAGGCAGATTCCACACGGACTTCGGGGGTATCTCCTTTTGGCTACCTATTTTCATTTGTACTTTTCTCTTACCCTTATTTTGAGTTTTACACAGGGACACACTACAACGGATGATCTACGAGACAACAAGGACCCCGGGCACTCTGATGGCAACTCAGACCCCCTACTCCACCTACAAACCGGGCCCAAAAATGTCGACGGGGCATAGATAATCACTTAGACCCTCTACACCTTTTAAGAAGAGACGCTCAGAGGGGCCAGCCGAAAAAAGTTTCGACTGGCAACCTAGTCTCATTGTAGGAACGTCGACTTCGCCTAACATAACGTCTTTTTTTCAGGCTTCAACAAATGGCACAACAGGCTCCCACCACTACAACCCCGACCACACAGGAAAACCCGACCTCACAAACCCAAGACCAACCGGAACCGAGAACAAAGAAACCCTTCTAAAAAAGCGGCCAAACCCCCACCATACCAGAGGACCCAGAGACCCGGTCATACCCTCATAAGGTTGACATAGGGAAGGGCTCCTTTTGGGCAACACAAACCCTCCTAACCTTCCCCCACATCATACCCTGACCAGGGTGATTGAGGGAACGGAGCAGAGGCAGAGTGTTAAGGTGGCCTCTGCATTTTCATCTCCATCCCATACCCAGACCTGGGTGGTATGGAATGATAATCAGCAGGAACAGGTTATAACTCCACATCCATCTATCTCCACATACTCTTCCCAGTCAACACCATCATTCATGGGATTGCTGGACAGAGCCATTGGATTACATCCCCAGCAGGCAACCAAACCCACAGCCAATCCAACATGATGGGAATCCAGGACCTTCTAGACACCTAGCCCCTCGAGAAGGACATGCCTCAAACCTACCTAACAGGTCACCTCCTCAAACAGAATACCACCACCGCTCACCACACCATAGGATGGAGAGATAGGACGTGGAAACCCCAGAGGACGGTCCCCCACATAGGACCAGAGGGCACCAGTACCGGACCACCTTTATGAGCACTTATACTCTGCAGGAAACTCAAAGAACACCAACTTCCTTCACCCCAACAGAAGCTATCCATTCTTGGACCCTGACTCCGTGCTTTGTCCCCCTCCAGAAACTCCACGGACCGGATTAACCCACCCACTCCATCAAAACAGCAAACCCAGCCAAAAGGCGAAGCTCTCACCAATCCAGTGGAGAGATAGGACGTGGACACCCCAGAGGACGGTCCCCCACACAGGACCAGAGGGCCCCAAAACCAAACCACCTTTACAAACACTAAAGAGGCTGCAGGAAATTCCAAAAACACCATAAACTTCCTACAACCAAACAGAAGCTATCGATTTGTGGACCCTGACCCCGTGCTCTGTCCCCCTCCAGAAACCCCACGGACTGGATCAACCCACCTGCTCCATCCAGCAGCAAAACCCAGCGAAAGGCGAAGCCCTCACCGATCCAGTACCGCAGGGTTAATACCCCCACAGGTGGTACAATACCACAGCAAAATATAAGAAACCGTTTGGAAAACCAGACCCCCACCACTACCACTCTGAAAAACACGGGACAACCTGGTCTCACCAACCCAAGATCCACTTCTCCTATACAATTCCCCATTGGAATCAACGACGGAGGCCTTCCCATCACATAACAGACTACTAGACGCCTCTCCCCAAAAGCCAAGCGATCTCATTGGACAAGCCACGGTCGTTTCTCTCACATGAACACCGCATGCACACCTCATGCACCAATCGGATTCGACACCTGGCAAAACCACACCCCCCTCATTTCCTATAAAAGAGGAGCATCCCTCAGCCTCAGTACCATTCTGCCTGAACATCTTTTGAAGACACTTCACCTGGAGAAGACACAAGCTGGACCTCTACAAAAGAACTGCACCCAAGATGACTACTCCAACTGAAAGACCAGAACCCAGCTCCATGCTACACCATGGATACACCTCACCTGGACCAAGCCGCCAGCTGGTACTCCACACTCCCCACGAATATCCCTCTACTCCTTTTGAACAAAAGGCCCCTAAATAGCTTCATGCTACACCCCGAATCTGGACCACTCCGAGCCGTTTTTAAATCCTTGCGATTTCTCCCCTAAAATCTAGGTACCCCTACATCAAGGAACCCATCCTCCAGAGAATCAACACCCTTTTTGACATTTCTTCTTCAACAGACCTTCATAGACCTCCAGACCATCGAGCCTCAACTACACACACACCCTATTTTTTCTGGTCCAAAATACGGCCTTTTCACCGTACTACGACCAAGTGCACCTATTTTTGCACCTTTCTTTTCTCCTCCCTGCCACCTGATGAAGCCGAGTAAGGCAGAAACGCGTCATGGCTGGGCTGCCCCTAGATCCGTTGTGATGCTGTAAGGAAGGCAGATTCCACACGGACTTCGGGGGTATCTCCTTTTGGCTACCTATTTTCATTTGTACTTTTCTCTTACCCTTATTTTGAGTTTTACACAGGGACACACTACAACGGATGATCTACGAGACAACAAGGACCCCGGGCACTCTGATGGCAACTCAGACCCCCTACTCCACCTACAAACCGGGCCCAAAAATGTCGACGGGGCATAGATAATCACTTAGACCCTCTACACCTTTTAAGAAGAGACGCTCAGAGGGGCCAGCCGAAAAAAGTTTCGACTGGCAACCTAGTCTCATTGTAGGAACGTCGACTTCGCCTAACATAACGTCTTTTTTTCAGGCTTCAACAAATGGCACAACAGGCTCCCACCACTACAACCCCGACCACACAGGAAAACCCGACCTCACAAACCCAAGACCAACCGGAACCGAGAACAAAGAAACCCTTCTAAAAAAGCGGCCAAACCCCCACCATACCAGAGGACCCAGAGACCCGGTCATACCCTCATAAGGTTGACATAGGGAAGGGCTCCTTTTGGGCAACACAAACCCTCCTAACCTTCCCCCACATCATACCCTGACCAGGGTGATTGAGGGAACGGAGCAGAGGCAGAGTGTTAAGGTGGCCTCTGCATTTTCATCTCCATCCCATACCCAGACCTGGGTGGTATGGAATGATAATCAGCAGGAACAGGTTATAACTCCACATCCATCTATCTCCACATACTCTTCCCAGTCAACACCATCATTCATGGGATTGCTGGACAGAGCCATTGGATTACATCCCCAGCAGGCAACCAAACCCACAGCCAATCCAACATGATGGGAATCCAGGACCTTCTAGACACCTAGCCCCTCGAGAAGGACATGCCTCAAACCTACCTAACAGGTCACCTCCTCAAACAGAATACCACCACCGCTCACCACACCATAGGATGGAGAGATAGGACGTGGACACCCCAGAGGACGGTCCCCCACATAGGACCAGAGGGCACCAGTACCGGACCACCTTTATGAGCACTTATACTCTGCAGGAAACTCAAAGAACACCAACTTCCTTCACCCCAACAGAAGCTATCCATTCTTGGACCCTGACTCCGTGCTTTGTCCCCCTCCAGAAACTCCACGGACCGGATTAACCCACCCACTCCATCAAAACAGCAAACCCAGCCAAAAGGCGAAGCTCTCACCAATCCAGTGGAGAGATAGGACGTGGACACCCCAGAGGACGGTCCCCCACACAGGACCAGAGGGCCCCAAAACCAAACCACCTTTACAAACACTAAAGAGGCTGCAGGAAATTCCAAAAACACCATAAACTTCATACAACCAAACAGAAGCTATCGATTTGTGGACCCTGACCCCGTGCTCTGTCCCCCTCCAGAAACCCCACGGACTGGATCAACCCACCTGCTCCATCCAGCAGCAAAACCCAGCGAAAGGCGAAGCCCTCACCGATCCAGTACCGCAGGGTTAATACCCCCACAGGTGGTACAATACCACAGCAAAATATAAGAAACCGTTTGGAAAACCAGACCCCCACCACTACCACTCTGAAAAACACGGGACAACCTGGTCTCACCAACCCAAGATCCACTTCTCCTATACAATTCCCCATTGGAATCAACGACGGAGGCCTTCCCATCACATAACAGACTACTAGACGCCTCTCCCCAAAAGCCAAGCGATCTCATTGGACAAGCCACGGTCGTTTCTCTCACATGAACACCGCATGCACACCTCATGCACCAATCGGATTCGACACCTGGCAAAACCACACCCCCCTCATTTCCTATAAAAGAGGAGCATCCCTCAGCCTCAGTACCATTCTGCCTGAACATCTTTTGAAGACACTTCACCTGGAGAAGACACAAGCTGGACCTCTACAAAAGAACTGCACCCAAGATGACTACTCCAACTGAAAGACCAGAACCCAGCTCCATGCTACACCATGGATACACCTCACCTGGACCAAGCCGCCAGCTGGTACTCCACACTCCCCACGAATATCCCTCTACTCCTTTTGAACAAAAGGCCCCTAAATAGCTTCATGCTACACCCCGAATCTGGACCACTCCGAGCCGTTTTTAAATCCTTGCGATTTCTCCCCTAAAATCTAGGTACCCCTACATCAAGGAACCCATCCTCCAGAGAATCAACACCCTTTTTGACATTTCTTCTTCAACAGACCTTCATAGACCTCCAGACCATCGAGCCTCAACTACACACACACCCTATTTTTTCTGGTCCAAAATACGGCCTTTTCACCGTACTACGACCAAGTGCACCTATTTTTGCACCTTTCTTTTCTCCTCCCTGCCACCTGATGAAGCCGAGTAAGGCAGAAACGCGTCATGGCTGGGCTGCCCCTAGATCCGTTGTGATGCTGTAAGGAAGGCAGATTCCACACGGACTTCGGGGGTATCTCCTTTTGGCTACCTATTTTCATTTGTACTTTTCTCTTACCCTTATTTTGAGTTTTACACAGGGACACACTACAACGGATGATCTACGAGACAACAAGGACCCCGGGCACTCTGATGGCAACTCAGACCCCCTACTCCACCTACAAACCGGGCCCAAAAATGTCGACGGGGCATAGATAATCACTTAGACCCTCTACACCTTTTAAGAAGAGACTCTCAGAGGGGCCAGCCGAAAAAAGTTTCGACTGGCAACATAGTCTCATTGTAGGAACGTCGACTTCGCCTAACATAACTTCTTTTTTTCAGGCTTCAACAAATGGCACAACAGGCTCCCACCACTACAACCCCGACCACACAGGAAAACCCGACCTCACAAACCCAAGACCAACCGGAACCGAGAACAAAGAAACCCTTCTAAAAAAGCGGCCAAACCCCCACCATACCAGAGGACCCAGAGACCCGGTCATACCCTCATAAGGTTGACATAGGGAAGGGCTCCTTTTGGGCAACACAAACCCTCCTAACCTTCCCCCACATCATACCCTGACCAGGGTGATTGAGGGAACGGAGCAGAGGCAGAGTGTTAAGGTGGCCTCTGCATTTTCATCTCCATCCCATACCCAGACCTGGGTGGTATGGAATGATAATCAGCAGGAACAGGTTATAACTCCACATCCATCTATCTCCACATACTCTTCCCAGTCAACACCATCATTCATGGGATTGCTGGACAGAGCCATTGGATTACATCCCCAGCAGGCAACCAAACCCACAGCCAATCCAACATGATGGGAATCCAGGACCTTCTAGACACCTAGCCCCTCGAGAAGGACATGCCTCAAACCTACCTAACAGGTCACCTCCTCAAACAGAATACCACCACCGCTCACCACACCATAGGATGGAGAGATAGGACGTGGAAACCCCAGAGGACGGTCCCCCACATAGGACCAGAGGGCACCAGTACCGGACCACCTTTATGAGCACTTATACTCTGCAGGAAACTCAAAGAACACCAACTTCCTTCACCCCAACAGAAGCTATCCATTCTTGGACCCTGACTCCGTGCTTTGTCCCCCTCCAGAAACTCCACGGACCGGATTAACCCACCCACTCCATCAAAACAGCAAACCCAGCCAAAAGGCGAAGCTCTCACCAATCCAGTGGAGAGATAGGACGTGGACACCCCAGAGGACGGTCCCCCACACAGGACCAGAGGGCCCCAAAACCAAACCACCTTTACAAACACTAAAGAGGCTGCAGGAAATTCCAAAAACACCATAAACTTCCTACAACCAAACAGAAGCTATCGATTTGTGGACCCTGACCCCGTGCTCTGTCCCCCTCCAGAAACCCCACGGACTGGATCAACCCACCTGCTCCATCCAGCAGCAAAACCCAGCGAAAGGCGAAGCCCTCACCGATCCAGTACCGCAGGGTTAATACCCCCACAGGTGGTACAATACCACAGCAAAATATAAGAAACCGTTTGGAAAACCAGACCCCCACCACTACCACTCTGAAAAACACGGGACAACCTGGTCTCACCAACCCAAGATCCACTTCTCCTATACAATTCCCCATTGGAATCAACGACGGAGGCCTTCCCATCACATAACAGACTACTAGACGCCTCTCCCCAAAAGCCAAGCGATCTCATTGGACAAGCCACGGTCGTTTCTCTCACATGAACACCGCATGCACACCTCATGCACCAATCGGATTCGACACCTGGCAAAACCACACCCCCCTCATTTCCTATAAAAGAGGAGCATCCCTCAGCCTCAGTACCATTCTGCCTGAACATCTTTTGAAGACACTTCACCTGGAGAAGACACAAGCTGGACCTCTACAAAAGAACTGCACCCAAGATGACTACTCCAACTGAAAGACCAGAACCCAGCTCCATGCTACACCATGGATACACCTCACCTGGACCAAGCCGCCAGCTGGTACTCCACACTCCCCACGAATATCCCTCTACTCCTTTTGAACAAAAGGCCCCTAAATAGCTTCATGCTACACCCCGAATCTGGACCACTCCGAGCCGTTTTTAAATCCTTGCGATTTCTCCCCTAAAATCTAGGTACCCCTACATCAAGGAACCCATCCTCCAGAGAATCAACACCCTTTTTGACATTTCTTCTTCAACAGACCTTCATAGACCTCCAGACCATCGAGCCTCAACTACACACACACCCTATTTTTTCTGGTCCAAAATACGGCCTTTTCACCGTACTACGACCAAGTGCACCTATTTTTGCACCTTTCTTTTCTCCTCCCTGCCACCTGATGAAGCCGAGTAAGGCAGAAACGCGTCATGGCTGGGCTGCCCCTAGATCCGTTGTGATGCTGTAAGGAAGGCAGATTCCACACGGACTTCGGGGGTATCTCCTTTTGGCTACCTATTTTCATTTGTACTTTTCTCTTACCCTTATTTTGAGTTTTACACAGGGACACACTACAACGGATGATCTACGAGACAACAAGGACCCCGGGCACTCTGATGGCAACTCAGACCCCCTACTCCACCTACAAACCGGGCCCAAAAATGTCGACGGGGCATAGATAATCACTTAGACCCTCTACACCTTTTAAGAAGAGACGCTCAGAGGGGCCAGCCGAAAAAAGTTTCGACTGGCAACATAGTCTCATTGTAGGAACGTCGACTTCGCCTAACATAACTTCTTTTTTTCAGGCTTCAACAAATGGCACAACAGGCTCCCACCACTACAACCCCGACCACACAGGAAAACCCGACCTCACAAACCCAAGACCAACCGGAACCGAGAACAAAGAAACCCTTCTAAAAAAGCGGCCAAACCCCCACCATACCAGAGGACCCAGAGACCCGGTCATACCCTCATAAGGTTGACATAGGGAAGGGCTCCTTTTGGGCAACACAAACCCTCCTAACCTTCCCCCACATCATACCCTGACCAGGGTGATTGAGGGAACGGAGCAGAGGCAGAGTGTTAAGGTGGCCTCTGCATTTTCATCTCCATCCCATACCCAGACCTGGGTGGTATGGAATGATAATCAGCAGGAACAGGTTATAACTCCACATCCATCTATCTCCACATACTCTTCCCAGTCAACACCATCATTCATGGGATTGCTGGACAGAGCCATTGGATTACATCCCCAGCAGGCAACCAAACCCACAGCCAATCCAACATGATGGGAATCCAGGACCTTCTAGACACCTAGCCCCTCGAGAAGGACATGCCTCAAACCTACCTAACAGGTCACCTCCTCAAACAGAATACCACCACCGCTCACCACACCATAGGATGGAGAGATAGGACGTGGAAACCCCAGAGGACGGTCCCCCACATAGGACCAGAGGGCACCAGTACCGGACCACCTTTATGAGCACTTATACTCTGCAGGAAACTCAAAGAACACCAACTTCCTTCACCCCAACAGAAGCTATCCATTCTTGGACCCTGACTCCGTGCTTTGTCCCCCTCCAGAAACTCCACGGACCGGATTAACCCACCCACTCCATCAAAACAGCAAACCCAGCCAAAAGGCGAAGCTCTCACCAATCCAGTGGAGAGATAGGACGTGGACACCCCAGAGGACGGTCCCCCACACAGGACCAGAGGGCCCCAAAACCAAACCACCTTTACAAACACTAAAGAGGCTGCAGGAAATTCCAAAAACACCATAAACTTCCTACAACCAAACAGAAGCTATCGATTTGTGGACCCTGACCCCGTGCTCTGTCCCCCTCCAGAAACCCCACGGACTGGATCAACCCACCTGCTCCATCCAGCAGCAAAACCCAGCGAAAGGCGAAGCCCTCACCGATCCAGTACCGCAGGGTTAATACCCCCACAGGTGGTACAATACCACAGCAAAATATAAGAAACCGTTTGGAAAACCAGACCCCCACCACTACCACTCTGAAAAACACGGGACAACCTGGTCTCACCAAACCAAGATCCACTTCTCCTATACAATTCCCCATTGGAATCAACGACGGAGGCCTTCCCATCACATAACAGACTACTAGACGCCTCTCCCCAAAAGCCAAGTGATCTCATTGGACAAGCCACGGTCGTTTCTCTCACATGAACACCGCATGCACACCTCATGCACCAATCGGATTCGACACCTGGCAAAACCACACCCCCCTCATTTCCTATAAAAGAGGAGCATCCCTCAGCCTCAGTACCATTCTGCCTGAACATCTTTTGAAGACACTTCACCTGGAGAAGACACAAGCTGGACCTCTACAAAAGAACTGCACCCAAGATGACTACTCCAACTGAAAGACCAGAACCCAGCTCCATGCTACACCATGGATACACCTCACCTGGACCAAGCCGCCAGCTGGTACTCCACACTCCCCACGAATATCCCTCTACTCCTTTTGAACAAAAGGCCCCTAAATAGCTTCATGCTACACCCCGAATCTGGACCACTCCGAGCCGTTTTTAAATCCTTGCGATTTCTCCCCTAAAATCTAGGTACCCCTACATCAAGGAACCCATCCTCCAGAGAATCAACACCCTTTTTGACATTTCTTCTTCAACAGACCTTCATAGACCTCCAGACCATCGAGCCTCAACTACACACACACCCTATTTTTTCTGGTCCAAAATACGGCCTTTTCACCGTACTACGACCAAGTGCACCTATTTTTGCACCTTTCTTTTCTCCTCCCTGCCACCTGATGAAGCCAAGTAAGGCAGAAACGCGTCATGGCTGGGCTGCCCCTAGATCCGTTGTGATGCTGTAAGGAAGGCAGATTCCACACGGACTTCGGGGGTATCTCCTTTTGGCTACCTATTTTCATTTGTACTTTTCTCTTACCCTTATTTTGAGTTTTACACAGGGACACACTACAACGGATGATCTACGAGACAACAAGGACCCCGGGCACTCTGATGGCAACTCAGACCCCCTACTCCACCTACAAACCGGGCCCAAAAATGTCGACGGGGCATAGATAATCACTTAGACCCTCTACACCTTTTAAGAAGAGACGCTCAGAGGGGCCAGCCGAAAAAAGTTTTGACTGGCAACCTAGTCTCATTGTAGGAACGTCGACTTCGCCTAACATAACGTCTTTTTTTCAGGCTTCAACAAATGGCACAACAGGCTCCCACCACTACAACCCCGACCACACAGGAAAACCCGACCTCACAAACCCAAGACCAACCGGAACCGAGAACAAAGAAACCCTTCTAAAAAAGCGGCCAAACCCCCACCATACCAGAGGACCCAGAGACCCGGTCATACCCTCATAAGGTTGACATAGGGAAGGGCTCCTTTTGGGCAACACAAACCCTCCTAACCTTCCCCCACATCATACCCTGACCAGGGTGATTGAGGGAACGGAGCAGAGGCAGAGTGTTAAGGTGGCCTCTGCATTTTCATCTCCATCCCATACCCAGACCTGGGTGGTATGGAATGATAATCAGCAGGAACAGGTTATAACTCCACATCCATCTATCTCCACATACTCTTCCCAGTCAACACCATCATTCATGGGATTGCTGGACAGAGCCATTGGATTACATCCCCAGCAGGCAACCAAACCCACAGCCAATCCAACATGATGGGAATCCAGGACCTTCTAGACACCTAGCCCCTCGAGAAGGACATGCCTCAAACCTACCTAACAGGTCACCTCCTCAAACAGAATACCACCACCGCTCACCACACCATAGGATGGAGAGATAGGACGTGGACACCCCAGAGGACGGTCCACCACATAGGACCAGAGGGCACCAGTACCGGACCACCTTTATGAGCACTTATACTCTGCAGGAAACTCAAAGAACACCAACTTCCTTCACCCCAACAGAAGCTATCCATTCTTGGACCCTGACTCCGTGCTTTGTCCCCCTCCAGAAACTCCACGGACCTGATTAACCCACCCACTCCATCAAAACAGCAAACCCAGCCAAATGGCAAAGCTCTCACATATCCAGTGGAGAGATAGGACGTGGACACCCCAGATGACGGTCCCCCACACAGGACCAGAGGGCCCCAAAACCAAACCACCTTTACAAACACTAAAGAGGCTGCAGGAAATTCCAAAAACACCATAAACTTCCTACAACCAAACAGAAGCTATCGATTTGTGGACCCTGACCCCGTGCTCTGTCCCCCTCCAGAAACCCCACGGACTGGATCAACCCACCTGCTCCATCCAGCAGCAAAACCCAGCGAAAGGCGAAGCCCTCACCGATCCAGTACCGCAGGGTTAATACCCCCACAGGTGGTACAATACCACAGCAAAATATAAGAAACCGTTTGGAAAACCAGACCCCCACCACTACCACTCTGAAAAACACGGGACAACCTGGTCTCACCAACCCAAGATCCACTTCTCCTATACAATTCCCCATTGGAATCAACGACTGAGGCCTTCCCATCACATAACAGACTACTAGACGCCTCTCCCCAAAAGCCAAGCGATCTCATTGGACAAGCCACGGTCGTTTCTCTCACATGAACACCGCATGCACACCTCATGCACCAATCGGATTCGACACCTGGCAAAACCACACCCCCCTCATTTCCTATAAAAGAGGAGCATCCCTCAGCCTCAGTACCATTCTGCCTGAACATCTTTTGAAGACACTTCACCTGGAGAAGACACAAGCTGGACCTCTACAAAAGAACTGCACCCAAGATGACTACTCCAACTGAAAGACCAGAACCCAGCTCCATGCTACACCATGGATACACCTCACCTGGACCAAGCCGCCAGCTGGTACTCCACACTCCCCACGAATATCCCTCTACTCCTTTTGAACAAAAGGCCCCTAAATAGCTTCATGCTACACCCCGAATCTGGACCACTCCGAGCCGTTTTTAAATCCTTGCGATTTCTCCCCTAAAATCTAGGTACCCCTACATCAAGGAACCCATCCTCCAGAGAATCAACACCCTTTTTGACATTTCTTCTTCAACAGACCTTCATAGACCTCCAGACCATCGAGCCTCAACTACACACACACCCTATTTTTTCTGGTCCAAAATACGGCCTTTTCACCGTACTACGACCAAGTGCACCTATTTTTGCACCTTTCTTTTCTCCTCCCTGCCACCTGATGAAGCCGAGTAAGGCAGAAACGCGTCATGGCTGGGCTGCCCCTAGATCCGTTGTGATGCTGTAAGGAAGGCAGATTCCACACGGACTTCGGGGGTATCTCCTTTTGGCTACCTATTTTCATTTGTACTTTTCTCTTACCCTTATTTTGAGTTTTACACAGGGACACACTACAACGGATGATCTACGAGACAACAAGGACCCCGGGCACTCTGATGGCAACTCAGACCCCCTACTCCACCTACAAACCGGGCCCAAAAATGTCGACGGGGCATAGATAATCACTTAGACCCTCTACACCTTTTAAGAAGAGACGCTCAGAGGGGCCAGCCGAAAAAAGTTTCGACTGGCAACCTAGTCTCATTGTAGGAACGTCGACTTCGCCTAACATAACGTCTTTTTTTCAGGCTTCAACAAATGGCACAACAGGCTCCCACCACTACAACCCCGACCACACAGGAAAACCCGACCTCACAAACCCAAGACCAACCGGAACCGAGAACAAAGAAACCCTTCTAAAAAAGCGGCCAAACCCCCACCATACCAGAGGACCCAGAGACCCGGTCATACCCTCATAAGGTTGACATAGGGAAGGGCTCCTTTTGGGCAACACAAACCCTCCTAACCTTCCCCCACATCATACCCTGACCAGGGTGATTGAGGGAACGGAGCAGAGGCAGAGTGTTAAGGTGGCCTCTGCATTTTCATCTCCATCCCATACCCAGACCTGGGTGGTATGGAATGATAATCAGCAGGAACAGGTTATAACTCCACATCCATCTATCTCCACATACTCTTCCCAGTCAACACCATCATTCATGGGATTGCTGGACAGAGCCATTGGATTACATCCCCAGCAGGCAACCAAACCCACAGCCAATCCAACATGATGGGAATCCAGGACCTTCTAGACACCTAGCCCCTCGAGAAGGACATGCCTCAAACCTACCTAACAGGTCACCTCCTCAAACAGAATACCACCACCGCTCACCACACCATAGGATGGAGAGATAGGACGTGGACACCCCAGAGGACGGTCCCCCACATAGGACCAGAGGGCACCAGTACCGGACCACCTTTATGAGTACTTATACTCTGCAGGAAACTCAAAGAACACCAACTTCCTTCACCCCAACAGAAGCTATCCATTCTTGGACCCTGACTCCGTGCTTTGTCCCCCTCCAGAAACTCCACGGACCGGATTAACCCACCCACTCCATCAAAACAGCAAACCCAGCCAAAAGGCGAAGCTCTCACCAATCCAGTGGAGAGATAGGACGTGGACACCCCAGAGGACGGTCCCCCACACAGGACCAGAGGGCCCCAAAACCAAACCACCTTTACAAACACTAAAGAGGCTGCAGGAAATTCCAAAAACACCATAAACTTCCTACAACCAAACAGAAGCTATCGATTTGTGGACCCTGACCCCGTGCTCTGTCCCCCTCCAGAAACCCCACGGACTGGATCAACCCACCTGCTCCATCCAGCAGCAAAACCCAGCGAAAGGCGAAGCCCTCACCGATCCAGTACCGCAGGGTTAATACCCCCACAGGTGGTACAATACCACAGCAAAATATAAGAAACCGTTTGGAAAACCAGACCCCCACCACTACCACTCTGAAAAACACGGGACAACCTGGTCTCACCAACCCAAGATCCACTTCTCCTATACAATTCCCCATTGGAATCAACGACTGAGGCCTTCCCATCACATAACAGACTACTAGACGCCTCTCCCCAAAAGCCAAGCGATCTCATTGGACAAGCCACGGTCGTTTCTCTCACATGAACACCGCATGCACACCTCATGCACCAATCGGATTCGACACCTGGCAAAACCACACCCCCCTCATTTCCTATAAAAGAGGAGCATCCCTCAGCCTCAGTACCATTCTGCCTGAACATCTTTTGAAGACACTTCACCTGGAGAAGACACAAGCTGGACCTCTACAAAAGAACTGCACCCAAGATGACTACTCCAACTGAAATACCAGAACCCAGCTCCATGCTACACCATGGATACACCTCACCTGGACCAAGCCGCCAGCTGGTACTCCACACTCCCCACGAATATCCCTCTACTCCTTTTGAACAAAAGGCCCCTAAATAGCTTCATGCTACACCCCGAATCTGGACCACTCCGAGCCGTTTTTAAATCCTTGCGATTTCTCCCCTAAAATCTAGGTACCCCTACATCAAGGAACCCATCCTCCAGAGAATCAACACCCTTTTTGACATTTCTTCTTCAACAGACCTTCATAGACCTCCAGACCATCGAGCCTCAACTACACACACACCCTATTTTTTCTGGTCCAAAATACAGCCTTTTCACCGTACTACGACCAAGTGCACCTATTTTTGCACCTTTCTTTTCTCCTCCCTGCCACCTGATGAAGCCGAGTAAGGCAGAAACGCGTCATGGCTGGGCTGCCCCTAGATCCGTTGTGATGCTGTAAGGAAGGCAGATTCCACACGGACTTCGGGGGTATCTCCTTTTGGCTACCTATTTTCATTTGTACTTTTCTCTTACCCTTATTTTGAGTTTTACACAGGGACACACTACAACGGATGATCTACGAGACAACAAGGACCCCGGGCACTCTGATGGCAACTCAGACCCCCTACTCCACCTACAAACCGGGCCCAAAAATGTCGACGGGGCATAGATAATCACTTAGACCCTCTACACCTTTTAAGAAGAGACGCTCAGAGGGGCCAGCCGAAAAAAGTTTCGACTGGCAACCTAGTCTCATTGTAGGAACGTCGACTTCGCCTAACATAACGTCTTTTTTTCAGGCTTCAACAAATGGCACAACAGGGTCCCACCACTACAACCCCGACCACACAGGAAAACCCGACCTCACAAACCCAAGACCAACCGGAACCGAGAACAAAGAAACCCTTCTAAAAAAGCGGCCAAACCCCCACCATACCAGAGGACCCAGAGACCCGGTCATACCCTCATAAGGTTGACATAGGGAAGGGCTCCTTTTGGGCAACACAAACCCTCCTAACCTTCCCCCACATCATACCCTGACCAGGGTGATTGAGGGAACGGAGCAGAGGCAGAGTGTTAAGGTGGCCTCTGCATTTTCATCTCCATCCCATACCCAGACCTGGGTGGTATGGAATGATAATCAGCAGGAACAGGTTATAACTCCACATCCATCTATCTCCACATACTCTTCCCAGTCAACACCATCATTCATGGGATTGCTGGACAGAGCCATTGGATTACATCCCCAGCAGGCAACCAAACCCACAGCCAATCCAACATGATGGGAATCCAGGACCTTCTAGACACCTAGCCCCTCGAGAAGGACATGCCTCAAACCTACCTAACAGGTCACCTCCTCAAACAGAATACCACCACCGCTCACCACACCATAGGATGGAGAGATAGGACGTGGAAACCCCAGAGGACGGTCCCCCACATAGGACCAGAGGGCACCAGTACCGGACCACCTTTATGAGCACTTATACTCTGCAGGAAACTCAAAGAACACCAACTTCCTTCACCCCAACAGAAGCTATCCATTCTTGGACCCTGACTCCGTGCTTTGTCCCCCTCCAGAAACTCCACGGACCGGATTAACCCACCCACTCCATCAAAACAGCAAACCCAGCCAAAAGGCGAAGCTCTCACCAATCCAGTGGAGAGATAGGACGTGGACACCCCAGAGGACGGTCCCCCACACAGGACCAGAGGGCCCCAAAACCAAACCACCTTTACAAACACTAAAGAGGCTGCAGGAAATTCCAAAAACACCATAAACTTCCTACAACCAAACAGAAGCTATCGATTTGTGGACCCTGACCCCGTGCTCTGTCCCCCTCCAGAAACCCCACGGACTGGATCAACCCACCTGCTCCATCCAGCAGCAAAACCCAGCGAAAGGCGAAGCCCTCACCGATCCAGTACCGCAGGGTTAATACCCCCACAGGTGGTACAATACCACAGCAAAATATAAGAAACCGTTTGGAAAACCAGACCCCCACCACTACCACTCTGAAAAACACGGGACAACCTGGTCTCACCAACCCAAGATCCACTTCTCCTATACAATTCCCCATTGGAATCAACGACTGAGGCCTTCCCATCACATAACAGACTACTAGACGCCTCTCCCCAAAAGCCAAGCGATCTCATTGGACAAGCCACGGTCGTTTCTCTCACATGAACACCGCATGCACACCTCATGCACCAATCGGATTCGACACCTGGCAAAACCACACCCCCCTCATTTCCTATAAAAGAGGAGCATCCCTCAGCCTCAGTACCATTCTGCCTGAACATCTTTTGAAGACACTTCACCTGGAGAAGACACAAGCTGGACCTCTACAAAAGAACTGCACCCAAGATGACTACTCCAACTGAAAGACCAGAACCCAGCTCCATGCTACACCATGGATACACCTCACCTGGACCAAGCCGCCAGCTGGTACTCCACACTCCCCACGAATATCCCTCTACTCCTTTTGAACAAAAGGCCCCTAAATAGCTTCATGCTACACCCCGAATCTGGACCACTCCGAGCCGTTTTTAAATCCTTGCGATTTCTCCCCTAAAATCTAGGTACCCCTACATCAAGGAACCCATCCTCCAGAGAATCAACACCCTTTTTGACATTTCTTCTTCAACAGACCTTCATAGACCTCCAGACCATCGAGCCTCAACTACACACACACCCTATTTTTTCTGGTCCAAAATACGGCCTTTTCACCGTACTACGACCAAGTGCACCTATTTTTGCACCTTTCTTTTCTCCTCCCTGCCACCTGATGAAGCCGAGTAAGGCAGAAACGCGTCATGGCTGGGCTGCCCCTAGATCCGTTGTGATGCTGTAAGGAAGGCAGATTCCACACGGACTTCGGGGGTATCTCCTTTTGGCTACCTATTTTCATTTGTACTTTTCTCTTACCCTTATTTTGAGTTTTACACAGGGACACACTACAACGGATGATCTACGAGACAACAAGGACCCCGGGCACTCTGATGGCAACTCAGACCCCCTACTCCACCTACAAACCGGGCCCAAAAATGTCGACGGGGCATAGATAATCACTTAGACCCTCTACACCTTTTAAGAAGAGACGCTCAGAGGGGCCAGCCGAAAAAAGTTTCGACTGGCAACCTAGTCTCATTGTAGGAACGTCGACTTCGCCTAACATAACGTCTTTTTTTCAGGCTTCAACAAATGGCACAACAGGCTCCCACCACTACAACCCCGACCACACAGGAAAACCCGACCTCACAAACCCAAGACCAACCGGAACCGAGAACAAAGAAACCCTTCTAAAAAAGCGGCCAAACCCCCACCATACCAGAGGACCCAGAGACCCGGTCATACCCTCATAAGGTTGACATAGGGAAGGGCTCCTTTTGAGCAACACAAACCCTCCTAACCTTCCCCCACATCATACCCTGACCAGGGTGATTGAGGGAACGGAGCAGAGGCAGAGTGTTAAGGTGGCCTCTGCATTTTCATCTCCATCCCATACCCAGACCTGGGTGGTATGGAATGATAATCAGCAGGAACAGGTTATAACTCCACATCCATCTATCTCCACATACTCTTCCCAGTCAACACCATCATTCATGGGATTGCTGGACAGAGCCATTGGATTACATCCCCAGCAGGCAACCAAACCCACAGCCAATCCAACATGATGGGAATCCAGGACCTTCTAGACACCTAGCCCCTCGAGAAGGACATGCCTCAAACCTACCTAACAGGTCACCTCCTCAAACAGAATACCACCACCGCTCACCACACCATAGGATGGAGAGATAGGACGTGGAAACCCCAGAGGACGGTCCCCCACATAGGACCAGAGGGCACCAGTACCGGACCACCTTTATGAGCACTTATACTCTGCAGGAAACTCAAAGAACACCAACTTCCTTCACCCCAACAGAAGCTATCCATTCTTGGACCCTGACTCCGTGCTTTGTCCCCCTCCAGAAACTCCACGGACCGGATTAACCCACCCACTCCATCAAAACAGCAAACCCAGCCAAAAGGCGAAGCTCTCACCAATCCAGTGGAGAGATAGGACGTGGACACCCCAGAGGACGGTCCCCCACACAGGACCAGAGGGCCCCAAAACCAAACCACCTTTACAAACACTAAAGAGGCTGCAGGAAATTCCAAAAACACCATAAACTTCCTACAACCAAACAGAAGCTATCGATTTGTGGACCCTGACCCCGTGCTCTGTCCCCCTCCAGAAACCCCACGGACTGGATCAACCCACCTGCTCCATCCAGCAGCAAAACCCAGCGAAAGGCGAAGCCCTCACCGATCCAGTACCGCAGGGTTAATACCCCCACAGGTGGTACAATACCACAGCAAAATATAAGAAACCGTTTGGAAAACCAGACCCCCACCACTACCACTCTGAAAAACACGGGACAACCTGGTCTCACCAACCCAAGATCCACTTCTCCTATACAATTCCCCATTGGAATCAACGACGGAGGCCTTCCCATCACATAACAGACTACTAGACGCCTCTCCCCAAAAGCCAAGCGATCTCATTGGACAAGCCACGGTCGTTTCTCTCACATGAACACCGCATGCACACCTCATGCACCAATCGGATTCGACACCTGGCAAAACCACACCCCCCTCATTTCCTATAAAAGAGGAGCATCCCTCAGCCTCAGTACCATTCTGCCTGAACATCTTTTGAAGACACTTCACCTGGAGAAGACACAAGCTGGACCTCTACAAAAGAACTGCACCCAAGATGACTACTCCAACTGAAAGACCAGAACCCAGCTCCATGCTACACCATGGATACACCTCACCTGGACCAAGCCGCCAGCTGGTACTCCACACTCCCCACGAATATCCCTCTACTCCTTTTGAACAAAAGGCCCCTAAATAGCTTCATGCTACACCCCGAATCTGGACCACTCCGAGCCGTTTTTAAATCCTTGCGATTTCTCCCCTAAAATCTAGGTACCCCTACATCAAGGAACCCATCCTCCAGAGAATCAACACCCTTTTTGACATTTCTTCTTCAACAGACCTTCATAGACCTCCAGACCATCGAGCCTCAACTACACACACACCCTATTTTTTCTGGTCCAAAATACGGCCTTTTCACCGTACTACGACCAAGTGCACCTATTTTTGCACCTTTCTTTTCTCCTCCCTGCCACCTGATGAAGCCGAGTAAGGCAGAAACGCGTCATGGCTGGGCTGCCCCTAGATCCGTTGTGATGCTGTAAGGAAGGCAGATTCCACACGGACTTCGGGGGTATCTCCTTTTGGCTACCTATTTTCATTTGTACTTTTCTCTTACCCTTATTTTGAGTTTTACACAGGGACACACTACAACGGATGATCTACGAGACAACAAGGACCCCGGGCACTCTGATGGCAACTCAGACCCCCTACTCCACCTACAAACCGGGCCCAAAAATGTCGACGGGGCATAGATAATCACTTAGACCCTCTACACCTTTTAAGAAGAGACGCTCAGAGGGGCCAGCCGAAAAAAGTTTGGACTGGCAACCTAGTCTCATTGTAGGAACGTCGACTTCGCCTAACATAACGTCTTTTTTTCAGGCTTCAACAAATGGCACAACAGGCTCCCACCACTACAACCCCGACCACACAGGAAAACCCGACCTCACAAACCCAAGACCAACCGGAACCGAGAACAAAGAAACCCTTCTAAAAAAGCGGCCAAACCCCCACCATACCAGAGGACCCAGAGACCCGGTCATACCCTCATAAGGTTGACATAGGGAAGGGCTCCTTTTGGGCAACACAAACCCTCCTAACCTTCCCCCACATCATACCCTGACCAGGGTGATTGAGGGAACGGAGCAGAGGCAGAGTGTTAAGGTGGCCTCTGCATTTTCATCTCCATCCCATACCCAGACCTGGGTGGTATGGAATGATAATCAGCAGGAACAGGTTATAACTCCACATCCATCTATCTCCACATACTCTTCCCAGTCAACACCATCATTCATGGGATTGCTGGACAGAGCCATTGGATTACATCCCCAGCAGGCAACCAAACCCACAGCCAATCCAACATGATGGGAATCCAGGACCTTCTAGACACCTAGCCCCTCGAGAAGGACATGCCTCAAACCTACCTAACAGGTCACCTCCTCAAACAGAATACCACCACCGCTCACCACACAATAGGATGGAGAGATAGGACGTGGACACCCCAGAGGACGGTCCCCCACATAGGACCAGAGGGCACCAGTACCGGACCACCTTTATGAGCACTTATACTCTGCAGGAAACTCAAAGAACACCAACTTCCTTCACCCCAACAGAAGCTATCCATTCTTGGACCCTGCCCCCGTGCTCTGTCCCCCTCCAGAAACCCCACGGACTGGATCAACCCACCTGCTCCATCCAGCAGCAAAACCCAGCGAAAGGCGAAGCCCTCACCGATCCAGTACCGCAGGGTTAATACCCCCACAGGTGGTACAATACCACAGCAAAATATAAGAAACCGTTTGGAAAACCAGACCCCCACCACTACCACTCTGAAAAACACGGGACAACCTGGTCTCACCAACCCAAGATCCACTTCTCCTATACAATTCCCCATTGGAATCAACGACGGAGGCCTTCCCATCACATAACAGACTACTAGACGCCTCTCCCCAAAAGCCAAGCGATCTCATTGGACAAGCCACGGTCGTTTCTCTCACATGAACACCGCATGCACACCTCATGCACCAATCGGATTCGACACCTGGCAAAACCACACCCCCCTCATTTCCTATAAAAGAGGAGCATCCCTCAGCCTCAGTACCATTCTGCCTGAACATCTTTTGAAGACACTTCACCTGGAGAAGACACAAGCTGGACCTCTACAAAAGAACTGCACCCAAGATGACTACTCCAACTGAAAGACCAGAACCCAGCTCCATGCTACACCATGGATACACCTCACCTGGACCAAGCCGCCAGCTGGTACTCCACACTCCCCACGAATATCCCTCTACTCCTTTTGAACAAAAGGCCCCTAAATAGCTTCATGCTACACCCTGAATCTGGACCACTCCGAGCCGTTTTTAAATCCTTGCGATTTCTCCCCTAAAATCTAGGTACCCCTACATCAAGGAACCCATCCTCCAGAGAATCAACACCCTTTTTGACATTTCTTCTTCAACAGACCTTCATAGACCTCCAGACCATCGAGCCTCAACTACACACACACCCTATTTTTTCTGGTCCAAAATACAGCCTTTTCACCGTACTACGACCAAGTGCACCTATTTTTGCACCTTTCTTTTCTCCTCCCTGCCACCTGATGAAGCCGAGTAAGGCAGAAACGCGTCATGGCTGGGCTGCCCCTAGATCCGTTGTGATGCTGTAAGGAAGGCAGATTCCACACGGACTTCGGGGGTATCTCCTTTTGGCTACCTATTTTCATTTGTACTTTTCTCTTACCCTTATTTTGAGTTTTACACAGGGACACACTACAACGGATGATCTACGAGACAACAAGGACCCCGGGCACTCTGATGGCAACTCAGACCCCCTACTCCACCTACAAACCGGGCCCAAAAATGTCGACGGGGCATAGATAATCACTTAGACCCTCTACACCTTTTAAGAAGAGACGCTCAGAGGGGCCAGCCGAAAAAAGTTTCGACTGGCAACCTAGTCTCATTGTAGGAACGTCGACTTCGCCTAACATAACGTCTTTTTTTCAGGCTTCAACAAATGGCACAACAGGCTCCCACCACTACAACCCCGACCACACAGGAAAACCCGACCTCACAAACCCAAGACCAACCGGAACCGAGAACAAAGAAACCCTTCTAAAAAAGCGGCCAAACCCCCACCATACCAGAGGACCCAGAGACCCGGTCATACCCTCATAAGGTTGACATAGGGAAGGGCTCCTTTTGGGCAACACAAACCCTCCTAACCTTCCCCCACATCATACCCTGACCAGGGTGATTGAGGGAACGGAGCAGAGGCAGAGTGTTAAGGTGGCCTCTGCATTTTCATCTCCATCCCATACCCAGACCTGGGTGGTATGGAATGATAATCAGCAGGAACAGGTTATAACTCCACATCCATCTATCTCCACATACTCTTCCCAGTCAACACCATCATTCATGGGATTGCTGGACAGAGCCATTGGATTACATCCCCAGCAGGCAACCAAACCCACAGCCAATCCAACATGATGGGAATCCAGGACCTTCTAGACACCTAGCCCCTCGAGAAGGACATGCCTCAAACCTACCTAACAGGTCACCTCCTCAAACAGAATACCACCACCGCTCACCACACCATAGGATGGAGAGATAGGACGTGGAAACCCCAGAGGACGGTCCCCCACATAGGACCAGAGGGCACCAGTACCGGACCACCTTTATGAGCACTTATACTCTGCAGGAAACTCAAAGAACACCAACTTCCTTCACCCCAACAGAAGCTATCCATTCTTGGACCCTGACTCCGTGCTTTGTCCCCCTCCAGAAACTCCACGGACCGGATTAACCCACCCACTCCATCAAAACAGCAAACCCAGCCAAAAGGCGAAGCTCTCACCAATCCAGTGGAGAGATAGGACGTGGACACCCCAGAGGACGGTCCCCCACACAGGACCAGAGGGCCCCAAAACCAAACCACCTTTACAAACACTAAAGAGGCTGCAGGAAATTCCAAAAACACCATAAACTTCCTACAACCAAACAGAAGCTATCGATTTGTGGACCCTGACCCCGTGCTCTGTCCCCCTCCAGAAACCCCACGGACTGGATCAACCCACCTGCTCCATCCAGCAGCAAAACCCAGCGAAAGGCGAAGCCCTCACCGATCCAGTACCGCAGGGTTAATACCCCCACAGGTGGTACAATACCACAGCAAAATATAAGAAACCGTTTGGAAAACCAGACCCCCACCACTACCACTCTGAAAAACACGGGACAACCTGGTCTCACCAACCCAAGATCCACTTCTCCTATACAATTCCCCATTGGAATCAACGACTGAGGCCTTCCCATCACATAACAGACTACTAGACGCCTCTCCCCAAAAGCCAAGCGATCTCATTGGACAAGCCACGGTCGTTTCTCTCACATGAACACCGCATGCACACCTCATGCACCAATCGGATTCGACACCTGGCAAAACCACACCCCCCTCATTTCCTATAAAAGAGGAGCATCCCTCAGCCTCAGTACCATTCTGCCTGAACATCTTTTGAAGACACTTCACCTGGAGAAGACACAAGCTGGACCTCTACAAAAGAACTGCACCCAAGATGACTACTCCAACTGAAAGACCAGAACCCAGCTCCATGCTACACCATGGATACACCTCACCTGGACCAAGCCGCCAGCTGGTACTCCACACTCCCCACGAATATCCCTCTACTCCTTTTGAACAAAAGGCCCCTAAATAGCTTCATGCTACACCCCGAATCTGGACCACTCCGAGCCGTTTTTAAATCCTTGCGATTTCTCCCCTAAAATCTAGGTACCCCTACATCAAGGAACCCATCCTCCAGAGAATCAACACCCTTTTTGACATTTCTTCTTCAACAGACCTTCATAGACCTCCAGACCATCGAGCCTCAACTACACACACACCCTATTTTTTCTGGTCCAAAATACGGCCTTTTCACCGTACTACGACCAAGTGCACCTATTTTTGCACCTTTCTTTTCTCCTCCCTGCCACCTGATGAAGCCGAGTAAGGCAGAAACGCGTCATGGCTGGGCTGCCCCTAGATCCGTTGTGATGCTGTAAGGAAGGCAGATTCCACACGGACTTCGGGGGTATCTCCTTTTGGCTACCTATTTTCATTTGTACTTTTCTCTTACCCTTATTTTGAGTTTTACACAGGGACACACTACAACGGATGATCTACGAGACAACAAGGACCCCGGGCACTCTGATGGCAACTCAGACCCCCTACTCCACCTACAAACCGGGCCCAAAAATGTCGACGGGGCATAGATAATCACTTAGACCCTCTACACCTTTTAAGAAGAGACGCTCAGAGGGGCCAGCCGAAAAAAGTTTCGACTGGCAACCTAGTCTCATTGTAGGAACGTCGACTTCGCCTAACATAACGTCTTTTTTTCAGGCTTCAACAAATGGCACAACAGGCTCCCACCACTACAACCCCGACCACACAGGAAAACCCGACCTCACAAACCCAAGACCAACCGGAACCGAGAACAAAGAAACCCTTCTAAAAAAGCGGCCAAACCCCCACCATACCAGAGGACCCAGAGACCCGGTCATACCCTCATAAGGTTGACATAGGGAAGGGCTCCTTTTGAGCAACACAAACCCTCCTAACCTTCCCCCACATCATACCCTGACCAGGGTGATTGAGGGAACGGAGCAGAGGCAGAGTGTTAAGGTGGCCTCTGCATTTTCATCTCCATCCCATACCCAGACCTGGGTGGTATGGAATGATAATCAGCAGGAACAGGTTATAACTCCACATCCATCTATCTCCACATACTCTTCCCAGTCAACACCATCATTCATGGGATTGCTGGACAGAGCCATTGGATTACATCCCCAGCAGGCAACCAAACCCACAGCCAATCCAACATGATGGGAATCCAGGACCTTCTAGACACCTAGCCCCTCGAGAAGGACATGCCTCAAACCTACCTAACAGGTCACCTCCTCAAACAGAATACCACCACCGCTCACCACACCATAGGATGGAGAGATAGGACGTGGAAACCCCAGAGGACGGTCCCCCACATAGGACCAGAGGGCACCAGTACCGGACCACCTTTATGAGCACTTATACTCTGCAGGAAACTCAAAGAACACCAACTTCCTTCACCCCAACAGAAGCTATCCATTCTTGGACCCTGACTCCGTGCTTTGTCCCCCTCCAGAAACTCCACGGACCGGATTAACCCACCCACTCCATCAAAACAGCAAACCCAGCCAAAAGGCGAAGCTCTCACCAATCCAGTGGAGAGATAGGACGTGGACACCCCAGAGGACGGTCCCCCACACAGGACCAGAGGGCCCCAAAACCAAACCACCTTTACAAACACTAAAGAGGCTGCAGGAAATTCCAAAAACACCATAAACTTCCTACAACCAAACAGAAGCTATCGATTTGTGGACCCTGACCCCGTGCTCTGTCCCCCTCCAGAAACCCCACGGACTGGATCAACCCACCTGCTCCATCCAGCAGCAAAACCCAGCGAAAGGCGAAGCCCTCACCGATCCAGTACCGCAGGGTTAATACCCCCACAGGTGGTACAATACCACAGCAAAATATAAGAAACCGTTTGGAAAACCAGACCCCCACCACTACCACTCTGAAAAACACGGGACAACCTGGTCTCACCAACCCAAGATCCACTTCTCCTATACAATTCCCCATTGGAATCAACGACGGAGGCCTTCCCATCACATAACAGACTACTAGACGCCTCTCCCCAAAAGCCAAGCGATCTCATTGGACAAGCCACGGTCGTTTCTCTCACATGAACACCGCATGCACACCTCATGCACCAATCGGATTCGACACCTGGCAAAACCACACCCCCCTCATTTCCTATAAAAGAGGAGCATCCCTCAGCCTCAGTACCATTCTGCCTGAACATCTTTTGAAGACACTTCACCTGGAGAAGACACAAGCTGGACCTCTACAAAAGAACTGCACCCAAGATGACTACTCCAACTGAAAGACCAGAACCCAGCTCCATGCTACACCATGGATACACCTCACCTGGACCAAGCCGCCAGCTGGTACTCCACACTCCCCACGAATATCCCTCTACTCCTTTTGAACAAAAGGCCCCTAAATAGCTTCATGCTACACCCCGAATCTGGACCACTCCGAGCCGTTTTTAAATCCTTGCGATTTCTCCCCTAAAATCTAGGTACCCCTACATCAAGGAACCCATCCTCCAGAGAATCAACACCCTTTTTGACATTTCTTCTTCAACAGACCTTCATAGACCTCCAGACCATCGAGCCTCAACTACACACACACCCTATTTTTTCTGGTCCAAAATACGGCCTTTTCACCGTACTACGACCAAGTGCACCTATTTTTGCACCTTTCTTTTCTCCTCCCTGCCACCTGATGAAGCCGAGTAAGGCAGAAACGCGTCATGGCTGGGCTGCCCCTAGATCCGTTGTGATGCTGTAAGGAAGGCAGATTCCACACGGACTTCGGGGGTATCTCCTTTTGGCTACCTATTTTCATTTGTACTTTTCTCTTACCCTTATTTTGAGTTTTACACAGGGACACACTACAACGGATGATCTACGAGACAACAAGGACCCCGGGCACTCTGATGGCAACTCAGACCCCCTACTCCACCTACAAACCGGGCCCAAAAATGTCGACGGGGCATAGATAATCACTTAGACCCTCTACACCTTTTAAGAAGAGACGCTCAGAGGGGCCAGCCGAAAAAAGTTTGGACTGGCAACCTAGTCTCATTGTAGGAACGTCGACTTCGCCTAACATAACGTCTTTTTTTCAGGCTTCAACAAATGGCACAACAGGCTCCCACCACTACAACCCCGACCACACAGGAAAACCCGACCTCACAAACCCAAGACCAACCGGAACCGAGAACAAAGAAACCCTTCTAAAAAAGCGGCCAAACCCCCACCATACCAGAGGACCCAGAGACCCGGTCATACCCTCATAAGGTTGACATAGGGAAGGGCTCCTTTTGGGCAACACAAACCCTCCTAACCTTCCCCCACATCATACCCTGACCAGGGTGATTGAGGGAACGGAGCAGAGGCAGAGTGTTAAGGTGGCCTCTGCATTTTCATCTCCATCCCATACCCAGACCTGGGTGGTATGGAATGATAATCAGCAGGAACAGGTTATAACTCCACATCCATCTATCTCCACATACTCTTCCCAGTCAACACCATCATTCATGAGATTGCTGGACAGAGCCATTGGATTACATCCCCAGCAGGCAACCAAACCCACAGCCAATCCAACATGATGGGAATCCAGGACCTTCTAGACACCTAGCCCCTCGAGAAGGACATGCCTCAAACCTACCTAACAGGTCACCTCCTCAAACAGAATACCACCACCGCTCACCACACAATAGGATGGAGAGATAGGACGTGGACACCCCAGAGGACGGTCCCCCACATAGGACCAGAGGGCACCAGTACCGGACCACCTTTATGAGCACTTATACTCTGCAGGAAACTCAAAGAACACCAACTTCCTTCACCCCAACAGAAGCTATCCATTCTTGGACCCTGACTCCGTGCTTTGTCCCCCTCCAGAAACTCCACGGACCGGATTAACCCACCCACTCCATCAAAACAGCAAACCCAGCCAAAAGGCGAAGCTCTCACCAATCCAGTGGAGAGATAGGACGTGGACACCCCAGAGGACGGTCCCCCACACAGGACCAGAGGGCCCCAAAACCAAACCACCTTTACAAACACTAAAGAGGCTGCAGGAAATTCCAAAAACACCATAAACTTCCTACAACCAAACAGAAGCTATCGATTTGTGGACCCTGACCCCGTGCTCTGTCCCCCTCCAGAAACCCCACGGACTGGATCAACCCACCTGCTCCATCCAGCAGCAAAACCCAGCGAAAGGCGAAGCCCTCACCGATCCAGTACCGCAGGGTTAATACCCCCACAGGTGGTACAATACCACAGCAAAATATAAGAAACCGTTTGGAAAACCAGACCCCCACCACTACCACTCTGAAAAACACGGGACAACCTGGTCTCACCAACCCAAGATCCACTTCTCCTATACAATTCCCCATTGGAATCAACGACGGAGGCCTTCCCATCACATAACAGACTACTAGACGCCTCTCCCCAAAAGCCAAGCGATCTCATTGGACAAGCCACGGTCGTTTCTCTCACATGAACACCGCATGCACACCTCATGCACCAATCGGATTCGACACCTGGCAAAACCACACCCCCCTCATTTCCTATAAAAGAGGAGCATCCCTCAGCCTCAGTACCATTCTGCCTGAACATCTTTTGAAGACACTTCACCTGGAGAAGACACAAGCTGGACCTCTACAAAAGAACTGCACCCAAGATGACTACTCCAACTGAAAGACCAGAACCCAGCTCCATGCTACACCATGGATACACCTCACCTGGACCAAGCCGCCAGCTGGTACTCCACACTCCCCACGAATATCCCTCTACTCCTTTTGAACAAAAGGCCCCTAAATAGCTTCATGCTACACCCCGAATCTGGACCACTCCGAGCCGTTTTTAAATCCTTGCGATTTCTCCCCTAAAATCTAGGTACCCCTACATCAAGGAACCCATCCTCCAGAGAATCAACACCCTTTTTGACATTTCTTCTTCAACAGACCTTCATAGACCTCCAGACCATCGAGCCTCAACTACACACACACCCTATTTTTTCTGGTCCAAAATACGGCCTTTTCACCGTACTACGACCAAGTGCACCTATTTTTGCACCTTTCTTTTCTCCTCCCTGCCACCTGATGAAGCCGAGTAAGGCAGAAACGCGTCATGGCTGGGCTGCCCCTAGATCCGTTGTGATGCTGTAAGGAAGGCAGATTCCACACGGACTTCGGGGGTATCTCCTTTTGGCTACCTATTTTCATTTGTACTTTTCTCTTACCCTTATTTTGAGTTTTACACAGGGACACACTACAACGGATGATCTACGAGACAACAAGGACCCCGGGCACTCTGATGGCAACTCAGACCCCCTACTCCACCTACAAACCGGGCCCAAAAATGTCGACGGGGCATAGATAATCACTTAGACCCTCTACACCTTTTAAGAAGAGACGCTCAGAGGGGCCAGCCGAAAAAAGTTTCGACTGGCAACCTAGTCTCATTGTAGGAACGTCGACTTCGCCTAACATAACGTCTTTTTTTCAGGCTTCAACAAATGGCACAACAGGCTCCCACCACTACAACCCCGACCACACAGGAAAACCCGACCTCACAAACCCAAGACCAACCGAAACCGAGAACAAAGAAACCCTTCTAAAAAAGCGGCCAAACCCCCACCATACCAGAGGACCCAGAGACCCGGTCATACCCTCATAAGGTTGACATAGGGAAGGGCTCCTTTTGGGCAACACAAACCCTCCTAACCTTCCCCCACATCATACCCTGACCAGGGTGATTGAGGGAACGGAGCAGAGGCAGAGTGTTAAGGTGGCCTCTGCATTTTCATCTCCATCCCATACCCAGACCTGGGTGGTATGGAATGATAATCAGCAGGAACAGGTTATAACTCCACATCCATCTATCTCCACATACTCTTCCCAGTCAACACCATCATTCATGGGATTGCTGGACAGAGCCATTGGATTACATCCCCAGCAGGCAACCAAACCCACAGCCAATCCAACATGATGGGAATCCAGGACCTTCTAGACACCTAGCCCCTCGAGAAGGACATGCCTCAAACCTACCTAACAGGTCACCTCCTCAAACAGAATACCACCACCGCTCACCACACCATAGGATGGAGAGATAGGACGTGGACACCCCAGAGGACGGTCCCCCACATAGGACCAGAGGGCACCAGTACCGGACCACCTTTATGAGCACTTATACTCTGCAGGAAACTCAAAGAACACCAACTTCCTTCACCCCAACAGAAGCTATCCATTCTTGGACCCTGACTCCGTGCTTTGTCCCCCTCCAGAAACTCCACGGACCGGATTAACCCACCCACTCCATCAAAACAGCAAACCCAGCCAAAAGGCGAAGCTCTCACCAATCCAGTGGAGAGATAGGACGTGGACACCCCAGAGGACGGTCCCCCACACAGGACCAGAGGGCCCCAAAACCAAACCACCTTTACAAACACTAAAGAGGCTGCAGGAAATTCCAAAAACACCATAAACTTCATACAACCAAACAGAAGCTATCGATTTGTGGACCCTGACCCCGTGCTCTGTCCCCCTCCAGAAACCCCACGGACTGGATCAACCCACCTGCTCCATCCAGCAGCAAAACCCAGCGAAAGGCGAAGCCCTCACCGATCCAGTACCGCAGGGTTAATACCCCCACAGGTGGTACAATACCACAGCAAAATATAAGAAACCGTTTGGAAAACCAGACCCCCACCACTACCACTCTGAAAAACACGGGACAACCTGGTCTCACCAACCCAAGATCCACTTCTCCTATACAATTCCCCATTGGAATCAACGACGGAGGCCTTCCCATCACATAACAGACTACTAGACGCCTCTCCCCAAAAGCCAAGCGATCTCATTGGACAAGCCACGGTCGTTTCTCTCACATGAACACCGCATGCACACCTCATGCACCAATCGGATTCGACACCTGGCAAAACCACACCCCCCTCATTTCCTATAAAAGAGGAGCATCCCTCAGCCTCAGTACCATTCTGCCTGAACATCTTTTGAAGACACTTCACCTGGAGAAGACACAAGCTGGACCTCTACAAAAGAACTGCACCCAAGATGACTACTCCAACTGAAAGACCAGAACCCAGCTCCATGCTACACCATGGATACACCTCACCTGGACCAAGCCGCCAGCTGGTACTCCACACTCCCCACGAATATCCCTCTACTCCTTTTGAACAAAAGGCCCCTAAATAGCTTCATGCTACACCCCGAATCTGGACCACTCCGAGCCGTTTTTAAATCCTTGCGATTTCTCCCCTAAAATCTAGGTACCCCTACATCAAGGAACCCATCCTCCAGAGAATCAACACCCTTTTTGACATTTCTTCTTCAACAGACCTTCATAGACCTCCAGACCATCGAGCCTCAACTACACACACACCCTATTTTTTCTGGTCCAAAATACGGCCTTTTCACCGTACTACGACCAAGTGCACCTATTTTTGCACCTTTCTTTTCTCCTCCCTGCCACCTGATGAAGCCGAGTAAGGCAGAAACGCGTCATGGCTGGGCTGCCCCTAGATCCGTTGTGATGCTGTAAGGAAGGCAGATTCCACACGGACTTCGGGGGTATCTCCTTTTGGCTACCTATTTTCATTTGTACTTTTCTCTTACCCTTATTTTGAGTTTTACACAGGGACACACTACAACGGATGATCTACGAGACAACAAGGACCCCGGGCACTCTGATGGCAACTCAGACCCCCTACTCCACCTACAAACCGGGCCCAAAAATGTCGACGGGGCATAGATAATCACTTAGACCCTCTACACCTTTTAAGAAGAGACGCTCAGAGGGGCCAGCCGAAAAAAGTTTCGACTGGCAACCTAGTCTCATTGTAGGAACGTCGACTTCGCCTAACATAACGTCTTTTTTTCAGGCTTCAACAAATGGCACAACAGGCTCCCACCACTACAACCCCGACCACACAGGAAAACCCGACCTCACAAACCCAAGACCAACCGAAACCGAGAACAAAGAAACCCTTCTAAAAAAGCGGCCAAACCCCCACCATACCAGAGGACCCAGAGACCCGGTCATACCCTCATAAGGTTGACATAGGGAAGGGCTCCTTTTGGGCAACACAAACCCTCCTAACCTTCCCCCACATCATACCCTGACCAGGGTGATTGAGGGAACGGAGCAGAGGCAGAGTGTTAAGGTGGCCTCTGCATTTTCATCTCCATCCCATACCCAGACCTGGGTGGTATGGAATGATAATCAGCAGGAACAGGTTATAACTCCACATCCATCTATCTCCACATACTCTTCCCAGTCAACACCATCATTCATGGGATTGCTGGACAGAGCCATTGGATTACATCCCCAGCAGGCAACCAAACCCACAGCCAATCCAACATGATGGGAATCCAGGACCTTCTAGACACCTAGCCCCTCGAGAAGGACATGCCTCAAACCTACCTAACAGGTCACCTCCTCAAACAGAATACCACCACCGCTCACCACACCATAGGATGGAGAGATAGGACGTGGACACCCCAGAGGACGGTCCCCCACATAGGACCAGAGGGCACCAGTACCGGACCACCTTTATGAGCACTTATACTCTGCAGGAAACTCAAAGAACACCAACTTCCTTCACCCCAACAGAAGCTATCCATTCTTGGACCCTGACTCCGTGCTTTGTCCCCCTCCAGAAACTCCACGGACCGGATTAACCCACCCACTCCATCAAAACAGCAAACCCAGCCAAAAGGCGAAGCTCTCACCAATCCAGTGGAGAGATAGGACGTGGACACCCCAGAGGACGGTCCCCCACACAGGACCAGAGGGCCCCAAAACCAAACCACCTTTACAAACACTAAAGAGGCTGCAGGAAATTCCAAAAACACCATAAACTTCATACAACCAAACAGAAGCTATCGATTTGTGGACCCTGACCCCGTGCTCTGTCCCCCTCCAGAAACCCCACGGACTGGATCAACCCACCTGCTCCATCCAGCAGCAAAACCCAGCGAAAGGCGAAGCCCTCACCGATCCAGTACCGCAGGGTTAATACCCCCACAGGTGGTACAATACCACAGCAAAATATAAGAAACCGTTTGGAAAACCAGACCCCCACCACTACCACTCTGAAAAACACGGGACAACCTGGTCTCACCAACCCAAGATCCACTTCTCCTATACAATTCCCCATTGGAATCAACGACGGAGGCCTTCCCATCACATAACAGACTACTAGACGCCTCTCCCCAAAAGCCAAGCGATCTCATTGGACAAGCCACGGTCGTTTCTCTCACATGAACACTGCATGCACACCTCATGCACCAATCGGATTCGACACCTGGCAAAACCACACCCCCCTCATTTCCTATAAAAGAGGAGCATCCCTCAGCCTCAGTACCATTCTGCCTGAACATCTTTTGAAGACACTTCACCTGGAGAAGACACAAGCTGGACCTCTACAAAAGAACTGCACCCAAGATGACTACTCCAACTGAAAGACCAGAACCCAGCTCCATGCTACACCATGGATACACCTCACCTGGACCAAGCCGCCAGCTGGTACTCCACACTCCCCACGAATATCCCTCTACTCCTTTTGAACAAAAGGCCCCTAAATAGCTTCATGCTACACCCCGAATCTGGACCACTCCGAGCCGTTTTTAAATCCTTGCGATTTCTCCCCTAAAATCTAGGTACCCCTACATCAAGGAACCCATCCTCCAGAGAATCAACACCCTTTTTGACATTTCTTCTTCAACAGACCTTCATAGACCTCCAGACCATCGAGCCTCAACTACACACACACCCTATTTTTTCTGGTCCAAAATACGGCCTTTTCACCGTACTACGACCAAGTGCACCTATTTTTGCACCTTTCTTTTCTCCTCCCTGCCACCTGATGAAGCCGAGTAAGGCAGAAACGCGTCATGGCTGGGCTGCCCCTAGATCCGTTGTGATGCTGTAAGGAAGGCAGATTCCACACGGACTTCGGGGGTATCTCCTTTTGGCTACCTATTTTCATTTGTACTTTTCTCTTACCCTTATTTTGAGTTTTACACAGGGACACACTACAACGGATGATCTACGAGACAACAAGGACCCCGGGCACTCTGATGGCAACTCAGACCCCCTACTCCACCTACAAACCGGGCCCAAAAATGTCGACGGGGCATAGATAATCACTTAGACCCTCTACACCTTTTAAGAAGAGACGCTCAGAGGGGCCAGCCGAAAAAAGTTTCGACTGGCAACATAGTCTCATTGTAGGAACGTCGACTTCGCCTAACATAACTTCTTTTTTTCAGGCTTCAACAAATGGCACAACAGGCTCCCACCACTACAACCCCGACCACACAGGAAAACCCGACCTCACAAACCCAAGACCAACCGGAACCGAGAACAAAGAAACCCTTCTAAAAAAGCGGCCAAACCCCCACCATACCAGAGGACCCAGAGACCCGGTCATACCCTCATAAGGTTGACATAGGGAAGGGCTCCTTTTGGGCAACACAAACCCTCCTAACCTTCCCCCACATCATACCCTGACCAGGGTGATTGAGGGAACGGAGCAGAGGCAGAGTGTTAAGGTGGCCTCTGCATTTTCATCTCCATCCCATACCCAGACCTGGGTGGTATGGAATGATAATCAGCAGGAACAGGTTATAACTCCACATCCATCTATCTCCACATACTCTTCCCAGTCAACACCATCATTCATGGGATTGCTGGACAGAGCCATTGGATTACATCCCCAGCAGGCAACCAAACCCACAGCCAATCCAACATGATGGGAATCCAGGACCTTCTAGACACCTAGCCCCTCGAGAAGGACATGCCTCAAACCTACCTAACAGGTCACCTCCTCAAACAGAATACCACCACCGCTCACCACACCATAGGATGGAGAGATAGGACGTGGAAACCCCAGAGGACGGTCCCCCACATAGGACCAGAGGGCACCAGTACCGGACCACCTTTATGAGCACTTATACTCTGCAGGAAACTCAAAGAACACCAACTTCCTTCACCCCAACAGAAGCTATCCATTCTTGGACCCTGACTCCGTGCTTTGTCCCCCTCCAGAAACTCCACGGACCGGATTAACCCACCCACTCCATCAAAACAGCAAACCCAGCCAAAAGGCGAAGCTCTCACCAATCCAGTGGAGAGATAGGACGTGGACACCCCAGAGGACGGTCCCCCACACAGGACCAGAGGGCCCCAAAACCAAACCACCTTTACAAACACTAAAGAGGCTGCAGGAAATTCCAAAAACACCATAAACTTCCTACAACCAAACAGAAGCTATCGATTTGTGGACCCTGACCCCGTGCTCTGTCCCCCTCCAGAAACCCCACGGACTGGATCAACCCACCTGCTCCATCCAGCAGCAAAACCCAGCGAAAGGCGAAGCCCTCACCGATCCAGTACCGCAGGGTTAATACCCCCACAGGTGGTACAATACCACAGCAAAATATAAGAAACCGTTTGGAAAACCAGACCCCCACCACTACCACTCTGAAAAACACGGGACAACCTGGTCTCACCAACCCAAGATCCACTTCTCCTATACAATTCCCCATTGGAATCAACGACGGAGGCCTTCCCATCACATAACAGACTACTAGACGCCTCTCCCCAAAAGCCAAGCGATCTCATTGGACAAGCCACGGTCGTTTCTCTCACATGAACACCGCATGCACACCTCATGCACCAATCGGATTCGACACCTGGCAAAACCACACCCCCCTCATTTCCTATAAAAGAGGAGCATCCCTCAGCCTCAGTACCATTCTGCCTGAACATCTTTTGAAGACACTTCACCTGGAGAAGACACAAGCTGGACCTCTACAAAAGAACTGCACCCAAGATGACTACTCCAACTGAAAGACCAGAACCCAGCTCCATGCTACACCATGGATACACCTCACCTGGACCAAGCCGCCAGCTGGTACTCCACACTCCCCACGAATATCCCTCTACTCCTTTTGAACAAAAGGCCCCTAAATAGCTTCATGCTACACCCCGAATCTGGACCACTCCGAGCCGTTTTTAAATCCTTGCGATTTCTCCCCTAAAATCTAGGTACCCCTACATCAAGGAACCCATCCTCCAGAGAATCAACACCCTTTTTGACATTTCTTCTTCAACAGACCTTCATAGACCTCCAGACCATCGAGCCTCAACTACACACACACCCTATTTTTTCTGGTCCAAAATACGGCCTTTTCACCGTACTACGACCAAGTGCACCTATTTTTGCACCTTTCTTTTCTCCTCCCTGCCACCTGATGAAGCCGAGTAAGGCAGAAACGCGTCATGGCTGGGCTGCCCCTAGATCCGTTGTGATGCTGTAAGGAAGGCAGATTCCACACGGACTTCGGGGGTATCTCCTTTTGGCTACCTATTTTCATTTGTACTTTTCTCTTACCCTTATTTTGAGTTTTACACAGGGACACACTACAACGGATGATCTACGAGACAACAAGGACCCCGGGCACTCTGATGGCAACTCAGACCCCCTACTCCACCTACAAACCGGGCCCAAAAATGTCGACGGGGCATAGATAATCACTTAGACCCTCTACACCTTTTAAGAAGAGACGCTCAGAGGGGCCAGCCGAAAAAAGTTTCGACTGGCAACATAGTCTCATTGTAGGAACGTCGACTTCGCCTAACATAACTTCTTTTTTTCAGGCTTCAACAAATGGCACAACAGGCTCCCACCACTACAACCCCGACCACACAGGAAAACCCGACCTCACAAACCCAAGACCAACCGGAACCGAGAACAAAGAAACCCTTCTAAAAAAGCGGCCAAACCCCCACCATACCAGAGGACCCAGAGACCCGGTCATACCCTCATAAGGTTGACATAGGGAAGGGCTCCTTTTGGGCAACACAAACCCTCCTAACCTTCCCCCACATCATACCCTGACCAGGGTGATTGAGGGAACGGAGCAGAGGCAGAGTGTTAAGGTGGCCTCTGCATTTTCATCTCCATCCCATACCCAGACCTGGGTGGTATGGAATGATAATCAGCAGGAACAGGTTATAACTCCACATCCATCTATCTCCACATACTCTTCCCAGTCAACACCATCATTCATGGGATTGCTGGACAGAGCCATTGGATTACATCCCCAGCAGGCAACCAAACCCACAGCCAATCCAACATGATGGGAATCCAGGACCTTCTAGACACCTAGCCCCTCGAGAAGGACATGCCTCAAACCTACCTAACAGGTCACCTCCTCAAACAGAATACCACCACCGCTCACCACACCATAGGATGGAGAGATAGGACGTGGAAACCCCAGAGGACGGTCCCCCACATAGGACCAGAGGGCACCAGTACCGGACCACCTTTATGAGCACTTATACTCTGCAGGAAACTCAAAGAACACCAACTTCCTTCACCCCAACAGAAGCTATCCATTCTTGGACCCTGACTCCGTGCTTTGTCCCCCTCCAGAAACTCCACGGACCGGATTAACCCACCCACTCCATCAAAACAGCAAACCCAGCCAAAAGGCGAAGCTCTCACCAATCCAGTGGAGAGATAGGACGTGGACACCCCAGAGGACGGTCCCCCACACAGGACCAGAGGGCCCCAAAACCAAACCACCTTTACAAACACTAAAGAGGCTGCAGGAAATTCCAAAAACACCATAAACTTCCTACAACCAAACAGAAGCTATCGATTTGTGGACCCTGACCCCGTGCTCTGTCCCCCTCCAGAAACCCCACGGACTGGATCAACCCACCTGCTCCATCCAGCAGCAAAACCCAGCGAAAGGCGAAGCCCTCACCGATCCAGTACCGCAGGGTTAATACCCCCACAGGTGGTACAATACCACAGCAAAATATAAGAAACCGTTTGGAAAACCAGACCCCCACCACTACCACTCTGAAAAACACGGGACAACCTGGTCTCACCAAACCAAGATCCACTTCTCCTATACAATTCCCCATTGGAATCAACGACGGAGGCCTTCCCATCACATAACAGACTACTAGACGCCTCTCCCCAAAAGCCAAGTGATCTCATTGGACAAGCCACGGTCGTTTCTCTCACATGAACACCGCATGCACACCTCATGCACCAATCGGATTCGACACCTGGCAAAACCACACCCCCCTCATTTCCTATAAAAGAGGAGCATCCCTCAGCCTCAGTACCATTCTGCCTGAACATCTTTTGAAGACACTTCACCTGGAGAAGACACAAGCTGGACCTCTACAAAAGAACTGCACCCAAGATGACTACTCCAACTGAAAGACCAGAACCCAGCTCCATGCTACACCATGGATACACCTCACCTGGACCAAGCCGCCAGCTGGTACTCCACACTCCCCACGAATATCCCTCTACTCCTTTTGAACAAAAGGCCCCTAAATAGCTTCATGCTACACCCCGAATCTGGACCACTCCGAGCCGTTTTTAAATCCTTGCGATTTCTCCCCTAAACTCTAGGTACCCCTACATCAAGGAACCCATCCTCCAGAGAATCAACACCCTTTTTGACATTTCTTCTTCAACAGACCTTCATAGACCTCCAGACCATCGAGCCTCAACTACACACACACCCTATTTTTTCTGGTCCAAAATACGGCCTTTTCACCGTACTACGACCAAGTGCACCTATTTTTGCACCTTTCTTTTCTCCTCCCTGCCACCTGATGAAGCCGAGTAAGGCAGAAACGCGTCATGGCTGGGCTGCCCCTAGATCCGTTGTGATGCTGTAAGGAAGGCAGATTCCACACGGACTTCGGGGGTATCTCCTTTTGGCTACCTATTTTCATTTGTACTTTTCTCTTACCCTTATTTTGAGTTTTACACAGGGACACACTACAACGGATGATCTACGAGACAACAAGGACCCCGGGCACTCTGATGGCAACTCAGACCCCCTACTCCACCTACAAACCGGGCCCAAAAATGTCGACGGGGCATAGATAATCACTTAGACCCTCTACACCTTTTAAGAAGAGACGCTCAGAGGGGCCAGCCGAAAAAAGTTTCGACTGGCAACATAGTCTCATTGTAGGAACGTCGACTTCGCCTAACATAACTTCTTTTTTTCAGGCTTCAACAAATGGCACAACAGGCTCCCACCACTACAACCCCGACCACACAGGAAAACCCGACCTCACAAACCCAAGACCAACCGGAACCGAGAACAAAGAAACCCTTCTAAAAAAGCGGCCAAACCCCCACCATACCAGAGGACCCAGAGACCCGGTCATACCCTCATAAGGTTGACATAGGGAAGGGCTCCTTTTGGGCAACACAAACCCTCCTAACCTTCCCCCACATCATACCCTGACCAGGGTGATTGAGGGAACGGAGCAGAGGCAGAGTGTTAAGGTGGCCTCTGCATTTTCATCTCCATCCCATACCCAGACCTGGGTGGTATGGAATGATAATCAGCAGGAACAGGTTATAACTCCACATCCATCTATCTCCACATACTCTTCCCAGTCAACACCATCATTCATGGGATTGCTGGACAGAGCCATTGGATTACATCCCCAGCAGGCAACCAAACCCACAGCCAATCCAACATGATGGGAATCCAGGACCTTCTAGACACCTAGCCCCTCGAGAAGGACATGCCTCAAACCTACCTAACAGGTCACCTCCTCAAACAGAATACCACCACCGCTCACCACACCATAGGATGGAGAGATAGGACGTGGAAACCCCAGAGGACGGTCCCCCACATAGGACCAGAGGGCACCAGTACCGGACCACCTTTATGAGCACTTATACTCTGCAGGAAACTCAAAGAACACCAACTTCCTTCACCCCAACAGAAGCTATCCATTCTTGGACCCTGACTCCGTGCTTTGTCCCCCTCCAGAAACTCCACGGACCGGATTAACCCACCCACTCCATCAAAACAGCAAACCCAGCCAAAAGGCGAAGCTCTCACCAATCCAGTGGAGAGATAGGACGTGGACACCCCAGAGGACGGTCCCCCACACAGGACCAGAGGGCCCCAAAACCAAACCACCTTTACAAACACTAAAGAGGCTGCAGGAAATTCCAAAAACACCATAAACTTCCTACAACCAAACAGAAGCTATCGATTTGTGGACCCTGACCCCGTGCTCTGTCCCCCTCCAGAAACCCCACGGACTGGATCAACCCACCTGCTCCATCCAGCAGCAAAACCCAGCGAAAGGCGAAGCCCTCACCGATCCAGTACCGCAGGGTTAATACCCCCACAGGTGGTACAATACCACAGCAAAATATAAGAAACCGTTTGGAAAACCAGACCCCCACCACTACCACTCTGAAAAACACGGGACAACCTGGTCTCACCAAACCAAGATCCACTTCTCCTATACAATTCCCCATTGGAATCAACGACGGAGGCCTTCCCATCACATAACAGACTACTAGACGCCTCTCCCCAAAAGCCAAGTGATCTCATTGGACAAGCCACGGTCGTTTCTCTCACATGAACACCGCATGCACACCTCATGCACCAATCGGATTCGACACCTGGCAAAACCACACCCCCCTCATTTCCTATAAAAGAGGAGCATCCCTCAGCCTCAGTACCATTCTGCCTGAACATCTTTTGAAGACACTTCACCTGGAGAAGACACAAGCTGGACCTCTACAAAAGAACTGCACCCAAGATGACTACTCCAACTGAAAGACCAGAACCCAGCTCCATGCTACACCATGGATACACCTCACCTGGACCAAGCCGCCAGCTGGTACTCCACACTCCCCACGAATATCCCTCTACTCCTTTTGAACAAAAGGCCCCTAAATAGCTTCATGCTACACCCCGAATCTGGACCACTCCGAGCCGTTTTTAAATCCTTGCGATTTCTCCCCTAAAATCTAGGTACCCCTACATCAAGGAACCCATCCTCCAGAGAATCAACACCCTTTTTGACATTTCTTCTTCAACAGACCTTCATAGACCTCCAGACCATCGAGCCTCAACTACACACACACCCTATTTTTTCTGGTCCAAAATACGGCCTTTTCACCGTACTACGACCAAGTGCACCTATTTTTGCACCTTTCTTTTCTCCTCCCTGCCACCTGATGAAGCCAAGTAAGGCAGAAACGCGTCATGGCTGGGCTGCCCCTAGATCCGTTGTGATGCTGTAAGGAAGGCAGATTCCACACGGACTTCGGGGGTATCTCCTTTTGGCTACCTATTTTCATTTGTACTTTTCTCTTACCCTTATTTTGAGTTTTACACAGGGACACACTACAACGGATGATCTACGAGACAACAAGGACCCCGGGCACTCTGATGGCAACTCAGACCCCCTACTCCACCTACAAACCGGGCCCAAAAATTTCAACGGGGCATAGATAATCACTTAGACCCTCTACACCTTTTAAGAAGAGACGCTCAGAGGGGCCAGCCGAAAAAAGTTTTGACTGGCAACCTAGTCTCATTGTAGGAATGTCGACTTCGCCTAACATAACGTCTTTTTTTCAGGCTTCAACGAATGGCACAACAGGCTCCCACCACTACAACCCCGACCACACAGGAAAAACCGACCTCACAAACCCAAGACCAACCGGAACTGAGAACAAAGAAATCCTTCTAAAAAAGCGGCCAAACCCCCACCATACCAGAGGACCCAGAGACCCGGTCATACCCTCATAAGGTTGACATAGGGAAGGGCTCCTTTTGGGCAACACAAACCCTCCTAACCTTCCCCCACATCATACCCTGACCAGGGTGATTGAGGGAACGGAGCAGAGGCAGGGTGTTAAGGTGGCCTCTGCATTTTCATCTCCATCCCATACCCAGACCTGGGTGGTATGGAATGATAATCAGCAGGAACAGGTTATAACTCCACATCCATCTATCTCCACATACTCTTCCCAGTCAACACCATCATTCATGGGATTGCTGGACAGAGCCATTGGATTACATCCCCAGCAGGCAACCAAACCCACAGCCAATCCAACATGATGGGAATCCAGGACCTTCTAGACACCTAGCCCCTCGAGAAGGACATGCCTCAAACCTACCTAACAGGTCACCTCCTCAAACAGAATACCACCACCGCTCACCACACCATAGGATGGAGAGATAAGACGTGGACACCCCAGAGGACGGTCCCCCACATAGGACCAGAGGGCACCAGTACCGGACCACCTTTATGAGCACTTATACTCTGCAGGAAACTCAAAGAACACCAACTTCCTTCACCCCAACAGAAGCTATCCATTCTTGGACCCTGACTCCGTGCTTTGTCCCCCTCCAGAAACTCCACGGACCGGATTAACCCACCCACTCCATCAAAACAGCAAACCCAGCCAAAAGGCGAAGCTCTCACCAATCCAGTGGAGAGATAGGACGTGGACACCCCAGAGGACGGTCCCCCACACAGGACCAGAGGGCCCCAAAACCAAACCACCTTTACAAACACTAAAGAGGCTGCAGGAAATTCCAAAAACACCATAAACTTCCTACAACCAAACAGAAGCTATCGATTTGTGGACCCTGACCCCGTGCTCTGTCCCCCTCCAGAAACCCCACGGACTGGATCAACCCACCTGCTCCATCCAGCAGCAAAACCCAGCGAAAGGCGAAGCCCTCACCGATCCAGTACCGCAGGGTTAATACCCCCACAGGTGGTACAATACCACAGCAAAATATAAGAAACCGTTTGGAAAACCAGACCCCCACCACTACCACTCTGAAAAACACGGGACAACCTGGTCTCACCAAACCAAGATCCACTTCTCCTATACAATTCCCCATTGGAATCAACGACGGAGGCCTTCCCATCACATAACAGACTACTAGACGCCTCTCCCCAAAAGCCAAGTGATCTCATTGGACAAGCCACGGTCGTTTCTCTCACATGAACACCGCATGCACACCTCATACACCAATCGGATTCGACACCTGGCAAAACCACACACCCCTCATTTCCTATAAAAGAGGAGCATCCCTCAGCCTCAGTACCATTCTGCCTGAACATCTTTTGAAGACACTTCACCTGGAGAAGACACAAGCTGGACCTCTACAAAAGAACTGCACCCAAGATGACTACTCCAACTGAAAGACCAGAACCCAGCTCCATGCTACACCATGGATACACCTCACCTGGACCAAGCCGCCAGCTGGTACTCCACACTCCCCACGAATATCCCTCTACTCCTTTTGAACAAAAGGCCCCTAAATAGCTTCATGCTACACCCCGAATCTGGACCACTCCGAGCCGTTTTTAAATCCTTGCGATTTCTCCCCTAAAATCTAGGTACCCCTACATCAAGGAACCCATCCTCCAGAGAATCAACACCCTTTTTGACATTTCTTCTTCAACAGACCTTCATAGACCTCCAGACCATCGAGCCTCAACTACACACACACCCTATTTTTTCTGGTCCAAAATACGGCCTTTTCACCGTACTACGACCAAGTGCACCTATTTTTGCACCTTTCTTTTCTCCTCCCTGCCACCTGATGAAGCCGAGTAAGGCAGAAACGCGTCATGGCTGGGCTGCCCCTAGATCCGTTGTGATGCTGTAAGGAAGGCAGATTCCACACGGACTTCGGGGGTATCTCCTTTTGGCTACCTATTTTCATTTGTACTTTTCTCTTACCCTTATTTTGAGTTTTACACAGGGACACACTACAACGGATGATCTACGAGACAACAAGGACCCCGGGCACTCTGATGGCAACTCAGACCCCCTACTCCACCTACAAACCGGGCCAAAAATGTCGACGGGGCATAGATAATCACTTAGACCCTCTACACCTTTTAAGAAGAGACGCTCAGAGGGGCCAGCCGAAAAAAGTTTCGACTGGCAACCTAGTCTCATTGTAGGAACGTCGACTTCGCCTAACATAACGTCTTTTTTTCAGGCTTCAACAAATGGCACAACAGGCTCCCACCACTACAACCCCGACCACACAGGAAAACCCGACCTCACAAACCCAAGACCAACCGGAACCGAGAACAAAGAAACCCTTCTAAAAAAGCGGCCAAACCCCCACCATACCAGAGGACCCAGAGACCCGGTCATACCCTCATAAGGTTGACATAGGGAAGGGCTCCTTTTGGGCAACACAAACCCTCCTAACCTTCCCCCACATCATACCCTGACCAGGGTGATTGAGGGAACGGAGCAGAGGCAGAGTGTTAAGGTGGCCTCTGCATTTTCATCTCCATCCCATACCCAGACCTGGGTGGTATGGAATGATAATCAGCAGGAACAGGTTATAACTCCACATCCATCTATCTCCACATACTCTTCCCAGTCAACACCATCATTCATGGGATTGCTGGACAGAGCCATTGGATTACATCCCCAGCAGGCAACCAAACCCACAGCCAATCCAACATGATGGGAATCCAGGACCTTCTAGACACCTAGCCCCTCGAGAAGGACATGCCTCAAACCTACCTAACAGGTCACCTCCTCAAACAGAATACCACCACCGCTCACCACACCATAGGATGGAGAGATAGGACATGGACACCCCAGAGGACGGTCCCCCACATAGGACCAGAGGGCACCAGTACCGGACCACCTTTATGAGCACTTAGACTCTGCAGGAAACTCAAAGAACACCAACTTCCTTCACCCCAACAGAAGCTATCCATTCTTGGACCCTGACTCCGTGCTTTGTCCCCCTCCAGAAACTCCACGGACCGGATTAACCCACCCACTCCATCAAAACAGCAAACCCAGCCAAAAGGCGAAGCTCTCACCAATCCAGTGGAGAGATAGGACGTGGACACCCCAGAGGACGGTCCCCCACACAGGACCAGAGGGCCCCAAAACCAAACCACCTTTACAAACACTAAAGAGGCTGCAGGAAATTCCAAAAACACCATAAACTTCCTACAACCAAACAGAAGCTATCGATTTGTGGACCCTGACCCCGTGCTCTGTCCCCCTCCAGAAACCCCACGGACCGGATCAACCCACCTGCTCCATCCAGCAGCAAAACCCAGCAAAAGGCGAAGCCCTCACCGATCCAGTACCGCAGGGTTAATACCCCCACAGGTGGTACAATACCACAGCAAAATATAAGAAACCGTTTGGAAAACCAGACCCCCACCACTACCACTCTGAAAAACACGGGACAACCTGGTCTCACCAACCCAAGATCCACAAGAACCAATGTTAAAAGAACTTTCCCAAGATAGAGGCCTAACCCCACCACACCCGATGGCCCACTTCCACCATACAACTCACCAAGCCACCGGATGGCGACCCACATCCAGAAGAGTCTACGGTCTAAACAACTACTCCCTCTTCACACACCGATCCTGGCCTCCCAAATTAATAAAAAACCTGAAGGATTCCTTGGTCAGCAGCCACCTCCAAAATAAAACCACAACATAGACATCAAAGAATCCCACCGAGATTCACGGACCAAGGACGGACCTCCCTAAAACCCCTCCAGGACCAACATCACTACCACGGGCTGGACCACCACTGAGGTTTCCAGTACAGCAGAGGAACATCTGGACATACACTGCACCCGCACCTTACACACCCCACATCCCATATAAAAAATAGGGGGTCATTCGGACTACAAAAATAGGCCTCCAATAGCACTATAGAGTTACCGTGACCACGGACTCTCAAAAAAAATACTTACCTTTAGTTACTTTTTACTTACACATTAAAAAAAAATATAAAAAAAATGTATATATATATATACATATATATATATATATATATATATATATATACATAATAATAATTAAAAAAAAAAAATATATATATATATGTATATATTATTTTATTTTTTAGTTTCTGGAAGTAAGGGTTACCATGACCATGGACCCTTGACGAAAAGAAACAATAAAATAGAACACAAATAGACCAAATTTTAAAAAAAAACCTTCACCAACCCACCATCCTTCCCAAAAACTTTTTTGTAGATACCCACCAGCACCCCCAACGGACGAGAACCTTTTTTCTCCAACTACTCTGGGGACCCCGACCTTGGCTTCTCCCCCGCAGCGATAGAACCCTAAGCAATTAGGCCCTTCCATACACCAAGCAAGGAGGATATGGATAGAATTATACAATTATATTGTATGGAGTTGTCCTCTACATTATATTGTATGGAACTGTCCTCTACATTATATTGTATGGAACTGTCCTCTACATTATATTGTTTGGAACTGTCCTCTACATTATATTGTTTGGAACTGTCCTCTACATTATATTGTATGGAACTGTCCTCTACATTATATTGTTTGGAACTGTCCTCTACATTATATTGTTTGGAACTGTCCTCTACATTATATTGTATGGAACTGTCCTCTACATTATATTGTATGGAACTGTCCTCTACATTATATTGTTTGGAACTGTCCTCTACATTATATTGTTTGGAACTGTCCTCTACATTATATTGTATGGAACTGTCCTCTACATTATATTGTATGGAACTGTCCTCTACATTATATTGCTAGGAACTGTCCTCTACAATATATTGTTTGGAACTGTCCTCTACATTATATTGTATGGAACTGTCCCTCTACATTATATTGTATGGAACTGTCCTCTACATTATATTGTATGGAGTTGTCCTCTACATTATATTGTATGGAACTGTCCTCTACATTGTATGGTATAGAGTTGTCCTCTACATTATATTGCATGGAATTGTCCTCTATATTATATTGTATGTAACAGAAACAACGAATTATGCACATATTTATAAAAACAAATACGCAAACATTGCAAATGAATTTGCCTATGCTTTATGTTAATACATATCTAAAGTGGTGATCAGTCTCTTTTTTATTTATTTTTTACTAACAAACAAAACCAAACAATTGTCACAAGGTGCGGTTCTGCGGGCTGACCACATGCAAATTGTCAATGTGGGGAGCTGTAGTGCATTGTGACGAAGGTCTTGTAATAGTCTGGCAGTCCAGAAGATGTCCCTGCACACCTAATAATATATCTTTTTTTTTTACAATGTATCTTTCTAAACAAATGAACACACTTTACATCACTGAAACTGCCCTTCACAAATAAACTGCCGTCATTACCAGCAAGACATTAGCTACATGTTCATATTCAATATACAGTTGACTGGATCTCAATGAAGACGCAAACTTTGGGTCTAAGGTAAACATTTCTCTTCATCTGGCGAATCCTCAACACTTTGACCTCCATTGAAGGCGTGACGTTGTCAGAGGGATAGTTAGATATGAAATGGAAAGGAGGCAGTGATCTGCATTACTTCAGTGTCACGAAGTCATCTACCTAGTTGTCGCATGCTGCCGAAGGCTAAGGATAGTTCTTCAAAAGTCAAGGTATGTAAATCCTATACCGACTGTTGCCCGACTCGGGCTGCAAAAGTCAAGGTATGTAAATCCTATACCGACTGTTGCCCGACTCGGGCTGCCACGTGCAACATGATGGAATATGTATTGTAGTGATACTTGCTATATGAGCTATATTAAATTCACACCAGGTGGGTTAGCCCTATAGGCGCAACGCGTAGCATGGCCATGTAACTTTCATTCGAAAGACCCGGGTTCGCTTCCAACTCCGTCTGTTTGCTACTGTACTTTATTTTGAATGAGGTGTGTTTGGGTGAACTTTGTCAGTTAATTGTGTGTTGATGATCAAATAGGATGTTGTCAAAGGGGTTCTGTCTGGAGGGAACAGTGGATGAGAAACAGCAGAAAAGACCTTGTCATTTTGTCCCGACAGATCACACATCAGCACTCTTGGTGCCGACCTCGATTTGTCTAGGACATTCTACAACTGAAACCCATCAATACTGAACTCTTATGAAAATGAACGGTGGCAAAAAGAAGTAAGTGACTTAAATGCTATAAATGTTATAGATCTTTCTTAACAAAGTGAACATTTTTGTCTTGTAACTATTTCAAAGTAAATAGCATTTTGTAGAATAAATGTCATTTTCATGCGTAAAGTAGGACAACATTTGTGAATGGTTGGGCATTAGTCTTTACATGATTAACAAACTGTGTGACTTCTTTCAATGCAAATATTTATTGCAGTGATTGTTTTTGCCAACCAGTTAATAGGCTTAAGTACCCTCCTCGATCTCTGCAATTCTTGTTTAAGACATAAGAAATGGAGAGATAAGTTTAACATCAATAACAGCCATTTATTCTTGAACTATCAGCCCCAATTGCTAACATAACTGTTATTGTACAAAGGCGTAGATCATTTCCAAGGTAGCCTGTAATATTGTTTGAAACTATATTCTAAATTATATTGTATGGAACTGTCCTCTATATTGTATGGATCTGTCCTCTATATTGTATGGATCTGTCCTCTATATTGTATGGATCTGTCCTCTATATTGTATGGATCTGTCCTGTATATTGTATGGATCTGTCCTCTGCATTATATTGTATGGATCTGTCCTCTATATTGTATGGATCTGTCCTCTATATTGTATGGATCTGTCCTCTACATTATATTGTATGGATCTGTCCTCTACATTATATTGTATGGAACTATCCTCTATATTGTATGGAGTTATCCTCTACTTTATATTGTATGGATCTGTCCTCTATATTGTATGGATCTGTCCTCTACATTATATTGTATGGATCTGTCCTCTACATTATATTGTATGGATCTGTCCTCTATATTGTATGGAGTTATCCTCTACATTATATTGTATGGATCTATCCTCTGCATTATATTGTATGGAACTGTCCTCTATATTGTATGGAGTTATCCTCTACATTATATTGTATGGATCTATCCTCTATATTGTATGGATCTGTCCTGTATATTGTATGGATCTGTCCTCTGCATTATATTGTATGGATCTGTCCTCTATATTGTATGGATCTGTCCTCTATATTGTATGGATCTGTCCTCTACATTATATTGTATGGATCTGTCCTCTACATTATATTGTATGGAACTATCCTCTATATTGTATGGAGTTATCCTCTACTTTATATTGTATGGATCTGTCCTCTATATTGTATGGAGTTATCCTCTACATTATATTGTATGGATCTGTCCTCTATATTATATGGATCTTTCCTCTACATTATATTGTATGGATCTGTCCTCTACATTATATTGTATGGATCTGTCCTCTACATTATATTGTATGGATCTGTCCTCTACATTACGTTGTGTGGATCTGTCCTCTATATTGTATGGATCTGTCCTCTACATTATATTGTATGGAACTGTCCTCTACATTATATTATATGGAACTGTCCTCTGCATTGTTTGGAACTGTCCTCTACATTATATTGTATGAATCTGTCCTCTACATTATATTGTATGGATCTGTCCTCTGCATTATATTGTATGGAACTGTCCTCTATATTGTATGGATCTGTCCTCTATATTGTATGGACTTATCCTCTATATTATATTGTATGGATCTGTCCTCTACATTATATTGTATGGATCTGTCCTCTATATTGTATGGATCTGTCCTCTATATTGTATGGATCTGTCCTGTATATTGTATGGATCTGTCCTCTGCATTATATTGTATGGATCTGTCCTCTATATTGTATGGATCTGTCCTCTATATTGTATGGATCTGTCCTCTACATTATATTGTATGGATCTGTCCTCTACATTATATTGTATGGAACTATCCTCTATATCGTATGGAGTTATCCTCTACTTTATATTGTATGGATCTGTCCTCTATATTGTATGGAGTTATCCTCTACATTATATTGTATGGATCTGTCCTCTATATTGTATGGATCTGTCCTCTACATTAAATTGTATGGATCTGTCCTCTACATTATATTGTATGGATCTGTCCTCTATATTGTATGGAGTTATCCTCTACATTATATTGTATGGATCTATCCTCTATATTGTATGGATCTGTCCTGTATATTGTATGGATCTGTCCTCTGCATTATATTGTATGGAGTTATCCTCTATATTGTATGGATCTGTCCTCTATATTGTATGGATCTGTCCTCTACATTATATTGTATGGATCTGTCCTCTATATTATATGGATCTTTCCTCTACATTATATTGTATGGATCTGTCCTCTACATTATATTGTATGGATCTGTCCTCTACATTATATTGTATGGATCTGTCCTCTACATTATATTGTATGGATCTGTCCTCTACATTATAATGTATGGAACTATCCTCTATATTGTATGGAGTTATCCTCTACTTTATATTGTATGGATCTGTCCTCTATATTGTATGGAGTTATCCTCTACATTATATTGTATGGATCTGTCCTCTATATTATATGGATCTTTCCTCTACATTATATTGTATGGATCTGTCCTCTACATTATATTGTATGGATCTGTCCTCTACATTATATTGTATGGATCTGTCCTCTACATTATATTGTATGGATCTGTCCTCTACATTATATTGTATGGATCTGTCCTCTATATTGTATGGATCTGTCCTCTACATTATATTGTATGGAACTGTCCTCTGCATTGTTTGGAACTGTCCTCTACATTATATTGTATGAATCTGTCCTCTACATTATATTGTATGGATCTGTCCTCTGCATTATATTGTATGGATCTGTCCTCTATATTGTATGGATCTGTCCTCTACATTATATTGTATGGAACTGTCCTCTGCATTGTTTGGAACTGTCCTCTACATTATATTGTATGAATCTGTCCTCTACATTATATTGTATGGATCTGTCCTCTGCATTATATTGTATGGAACTGTCCTCTATATTGTATGGATCTGTCCTCTATATTGTATGGACTTATCCTCTACATTATATTGTATGGATCTGTCCTCTACATTATATTGTATGGATCTGTCCTCTGCATTATATTGTATGTAACTGTCCTCTATATTGTATGGAGTTATCCTCTACATTATATTGTATGCATCTATCCTCTATATTGTATGGATCTGTCCTGTATATTGTATGGATCTGTCCTTTGCATTATATTGTATGGAACTGTCCTCTATATTGTACGGAGTTATCCTCTACATTATATTGTATGGAACTGTCCTCTATATTGTATGGATCTGTCCTCTATATTGTATGGATCTGTCCTCTATATTGTATGGATCTGTCCTCTACATTATATTGTATGGATCTGTCCTCTACATTATATTGTATGGATCTGTCCTCTGCATTATATTGTATGGAACTGTCCTCTATATTGTATGGAGTTATCCTCTACTTTATATTGTATGGATCTGTCCTCTATATTGTATGGATCTGTCCTCTACATTATATTGTATGGATCTGTCCTCTACATTATATTGTATGGATCTGTCCTCTACATTATGTTGTATGGATCTGTCCTCTACATTACGTTGTATGGATCTGTCCTCTATATTGTATCGATCTGTCCTCTACATTATATTGTATGGAACTTTCCTCTACATTATATTATATGGAACTGTCCTCTGCATTGTTTGGAACTGTCCTCTACATTATATTGTATGAATCTGTCCTCTACATTATATTGTATGGATCTGTCCTCTATATTGTATGGATCTGTCCTCTACATTATATTGTATGGAACTGTCCTCTGCATTATATTGTATGGAACTGTCCTCTATATTGTATGGAGTTATCCTCTACATTATATTGTATGAATCTGTCCTCTACATTATATTGTATGGATCTGTCCTCTATATTGTATGGATCTGTCCTCTACATTATATTGTATGGATCTGTCCTCTGCATTATATTGTATGGAACTGTCCTCTATATTGTATGGAGTTATCCTCTGCATTATATTGTATGGAACTGTCCTCTATATTGTATGGAGTTATCCTCTACATTATATTGTATGGATCTGTCCTCTACATTATATTGTATGGATCTGTCCTCTGCATTATATTGTATGGAACTGTCCTCTATATTGTATGGAGTTATCCTCTACATTATATTGTATGGATCTGTCCTCTACATTATATTGTATGGATCTGTCCTCTACATTATATTGTATGGATCTATCCTCTATATTGTATGGATCTGTCCTCTGCATTATATTGTATGGAACTGTCCTCTATATTGTACGGAGTTATCCTCTACATTATATTGTATGGAACTGTCCTCTATATTGTATGGATCTGTCCTCTATATTGTATGGATCTGTCCTCTATATTGTATGGATCTGTCCTCTACATTATATTGTATGGATCTGTCCTCTACATTATATTGTATGGATCTGTCCTCTGCATTATATTGTATGGAACTGTCCTCTATATTGTATGGAGTTATCCTCTAATTTATATTGTATGGATCTGTCCTCTATATTGTATGGAGTTATCCTCTAAATTATGTTGTATGGATCTGTCCTCTATATTGTATGGATCTGTCCTCTACATTATATTGTATGGATCTGTCCTCTACATTATATTGTATGGATCTGTCCTCTACATTACGTTGTATGGATCTGTCCTCTATATTGTATGGATCTGTCCTCTACATTATATTGTATGGAACTGTCCTCTACATTATATTGTATGGAACTGTCCTCTACATTATATTATATGGATCTGTCCTCTACATTATATTGTATGGATCTGTCCTCTACATTATATTGTATGGATCTGTCCTCTATATTTTATGGAACTGTCCTCTATGTTGTATGGATCTGTCCTCTATATTGTATGGATCTGTCCTCTGCATTATATTGTATGGAACTGTCCTCTATATTGTATGGAGTTATCCTCTATTTTGTATTATATTGATCTGTCCTCTATACTGTATGAATCTGTCCTCTATATTGTATGGATCTGTCCTCTGCATTATATTGTATGGAACTGTCCTCTATATTGTATGGAGTTATACTCTACATTATATTGTATGGATCTGTCCTCTATATTGTATGGATCTGTCCTCTATATTGTATGGATCTGTCCTCTATATTGTATGAATCTGGCCTCTATATTGTATGGAGTTATACTCTACATTATATTGTATGGATCTGTCCTCTATATTGTATGGATCTGGCCTCTATATTGTATGGATCTGTCCTCTATGGATCTGTTGTCCTAATGTTGTGGTATTGACCAGTATATTATTGATGTAATGTTGTCCTAATGTTGTGGTATTGAGCAATATATTGATGTAATGTTGTCCTAATGTTGTGGTATTGACCAGTATATTATTGATGTAATGTTGTCCTAATGTTGTGGTATTGACCAGTATAATACTGATCTAATATTGTCCTAATGTTGTGGTATTGACCAGTAAATTAGGTCAGCTGATGCTCAGTGTGAACGACCTAGATTTGATCTGTCCGTTTACTCATCTATCTTTCATGAGATCAACTCCATCATGCTCCAACATTTCAACTGGATGTATTTAAAGTCAACGTCATCTGCTATTTCTACAAATGAAAATTAATTGGTTCATTCTCAGCAAAGTGTCAGTGTTCTGTCGTTGTTCTAGAATTCTAGTTATTTTAGGTAGATCAGCAGTTAGTATTGGGTTGTAAATTATTTTTTTTATTGTACACACTGAACTGACTATTGAACTGCCCTTTCTCCCTGTGAACAGTGCCATTGTTTATCCATTGAGTTAGGAAGAAATAGATAGCTGATAAGCTGTCAGTCAGACAGCAGTAGAGAGGTGATAGGCTTTCTGTTTGAAGTTCATGAAAGTCATTGAGTCAAGCACTATCATTGTCATAAACAATGTTTCAGCCTGAGTATAGCATGATTCATGTTCCAGGACTGATGCTTTTGTTCTGTTTGTGTTCTTTGACGCATGCTTCTATAAATGCGTCTATATATGTTACAGATCCAGACTCGTTTCAAACCTTACAATTTATTTTCATACCATTTTAATTTACATCAATGTTCATTATAATATATCACATGAACAATAGTTAACAGAAGTAGGATTTGTGGATGTCAAATTGAGCTATTGTTTTGGGGAATTCAGCCTGTTATGCCTGTAGATGTTCCATAGGTGGCAATGAAGGTAGGAAGAGAGCACTGCGAAATGGAGAAACATGGAGAAAACAACAGAAAGAATAGTTCAACATTTTATTGAGAAGGAATCAGGTAGTTAGAAATATTGAAACAGAGAAATGACTAGGAGATCATTGCAAAATACACTGAATATACTAAACATTAGGAACACCTGCTCTTTCCATGAAAGAGATTGACCAGGTGAATCCAGGTGAAAGCTATAATTCCTTACTGATGTCACTTGTTAAATCCACTTCAGTCAGTGTAGATGAAGGGGAGGAGACAGGTTAAAGAAGGATTTTTAAGCCTTGAGACAATTGAGACATGGCTTGTGTGTGTCTTTGAACAGTGTATGAGGGCCAGGCACCCCGGGGTGTGTCAAGAGCTGCAATGCTGCTGGGTTTTTCACACTCAACAGTTTCCTCTGTGTATCAAGAATGGTCCACCACCCAAAGGACATCCAGCCAACTTTCCACAACTGTGCGAAGCATTGGAGTCAACATCATCCAGCATCCCTGTGGAACGCTTTAGACACCTTGTAGAATCCATGCCCCAACGAATTTAGGCTGTTCTGTGGGCAAAAGGGAGGGGTGTATCTCAATATTAGGAAGGTGTTCTTAATGTTTGGTAAACTCAGTGTATGTTATTGAGACTCATCCTCTCTTGTTCCCTTCTGGTCTATCAGGGAATGTTGCAACATTGTTGAAGTAGAGCGTGTACAGTGTGCCTGTCTTTCTATCCACTCAGTAGTAATGTTAGTGACTGTGTCTATTAACTCAGTAGTAATGTTAGTGACTGTGTCTATTAACTCAGTAGTAATGTTAGTGACTGTGTCTATTAACTCAGTAGTAATGTTGGTGACTGTGTCTAGTAACTCAGTAGTAATGTTAGTGACTGTGTCTATTAACTCAGTAGTAATGTTGGTGACTGTGTCTAGTAACTCAGTAGTAATGTTAGTGACTGTGTCTATTAACTCTAGTAATGTTAGTGACTGTGTCTATTAACTCTAGTAATGTTAGTGACTGTGTCTATTAACTCAGTAGTAATGTTGGTGACTGTGTCTATTAACGCTGTAGTAATGTTGGTGACTGTGTCTATTAACTCAGTAGTAATGTTGGTGACTGTGTCTATCCACTCAGTAGTAATGTTGGTGACTGTGTCTATTAACTCAGTAGTAATGTTAGTGACTGTCTATTAACTCAGTAGTAATGTTAGTGACTGTCTATTAACTCAGTAGTAATGTTGGTGACTGTGTCTATTAACTCAATAGTAATGTATAGTTTTGGCTAACAGTAAGTAAGTAACTTACTGTTAGCCAGTTAAATTTAAGAAAAGAAGGGACCGTATGTTACAGTACGGTATACAGTACTGTTACTGTAATTGAATGATGGTACCAATAACGCTACTGTAGTCATTTTACATTATAAATAATCCTACTGGAGTCTTTGGTACTGTTGTTTTACGTTACAGGTAAATGCACTATTAAAAATGTCTTGTAATTTTACGGCACACTACTGGTTGCAGAGAAATGCAATAAATATATAATAAATGACTGTGTTTTTACAGCTAAATGAAAAGGATTTTTCTGTAAAAGGACAGTATGCTGTTGAGGTCTAATTAATTGTGACTACACCTCACTTAGGATTCCTAACCCTAGTGGTTGGTAACAACCTGAATTTCCTGCTGCGCCACAAGGTTTGTGAGAATACAAGATAAAAATAAAGTATATATACAACAACTTGAAGATGTTATTGCTGTAAAATGACAGCATGCTGCTGTATTCTGATTACAGTACACTCTTGTAAATTATATTGACTGTATTTTTACTGTAACTCAGTAGCCAGTAAGTTATCGTACAGTGCCTTGCGAAAGTATTCGGCCCCCTTGAACTTTGCGACCTTTTGCCACATTTCAGGCTTCAAACATAAAGATATAAAACTGTATTTTTTTGTGAAGAATCAACAACAAGTGGGACACAATCATGAAGTGGAACGACATTTATTGGATATTTCAAACTTTTTTAACAAATCAAAAACTGAAAAATTGGGCGTGCAAAATTATTCAGCCCCTTTACTTTCAGTGCAGCAAACTCTCTCCAGAAGTTCAGTGAGGATCTCTGAATGATCCAATGTTGACCTAAATGACTAATGATGATAAATACAATCCACCTGTGTGTAATCAAGTCTCCGTATAAATGCACCTGCACTGTGATAGTCTCAGAGGTCCGTTAAAAGCGCAGAGAGCATCATGAAGAACAAGGAACACACCAGGCAGGTCCGAGATACTGTTGTGAAGAAGTTTAAAGCCGGATTTGGATACAAAAAGATTTCCCAAGCTTTAAACATCCCAAGGAGCACTGTGCAAGCGATAATATTGAAATGGAAGGAGTATCAGACCACTGCAAATCTACCAAGACCTGGCCGTCCCTCTAAACTTTCAGCTCATACAAGGAGAAGACTGATCAGAGATGCAGCCAAGAGGCCCATGATCACTCTGGATGAACTGCAGAGATCTACAGCTGAGGTGGGAGACTCTGTCCATAGGACAACAATCAGTCGTATATTGCACAAATCTGGCCTTTATGGAAGAGTGGCAAGAGGAAAGCCATTTCTTAAAGATATCCATAAAAAGTGTTGCCACAAGCCACCTGGGAGACACACCAAACATGTGGAAGAAGGTGCTCTGGTCAGATGAAACCAAAATTGGTTTTGGCAACAATGCAAAACGTTATGTTTAGCGTAAAAGCAACACAGCTGAACACACCATCCCCACTGTCAAACATGGTGGTGGCAGCATCATGGTTTGGGCCTGCTTTTCTTCAGCAGGGACAGGGAAGATGGTTAAAATTGATGGGAAGATGGATGGAGCCAAATACAGGACCATTCTGGAAGAAAACCTGATGGAGTCTGCAAAAGACCTGAGACTGGGACGGAGATTTGTCTTCCAACAAGACAATGATCCAAAACATAAAGCAAAATCTACAATGGAATGGTTCAAAAATAAACATATCCAGGTGTTAGAATGGCCAAGTCAAAGTCCAGACCTGAATCCAATCGAGAATCTGTGGAAAGAACTGAAAACTGCTGTTCACAAATGCTCTCCATCCAACCTCACTGAGCTCGAGCTGTTTTGCAAGGAGGAATGGGAAAAAATGTCATTCTCTCGATGTGCAAAACTGATAGAGACATACCCCAAGCGACTTACAGCTGTAATCGCAGCAAAAGGTGGCGCTACAAAGTATTAATTTAAGGGGGCTGAATAATTTTGCACACCCAATTTTTCAGTTTTTGATTTGTTAAAAAAGTTTGAAATATCCAATAAATGTCGTTCCACTTCATGATTGTGTCCCACTTGTTGTTGATTCTTCACAAAAAAATACAGTTTTATATCTTTATGTTTGAAGCCTGAAATGTGGCAAAAGGTCGCAAAGTTCAAGGGGGCCGAATACTTTCGCAAGGCACTGTAATTTTACAGGATACGTAATTCAAGAAAATTAGCACACTTAGGACTCTAACTCCACTGGGATTTGAACACACAACTTCTTTGTTGCCAGCAACCTGAAATGTCCTGCTATGCAACCCTTATCTGTGGGAGTGACAGAGATTGCCAACAGATTTATTGGCAAGAATACATTTCTGCACTTTTCTAAATATTGCCCAATGTCAAGTCAATTATTGTGTGACTATCTGACAACCAACTTAAACATTGCGATGCTTAAGGACACTTGACATAAAGTGCGCATTAATGCTATGGGGATTTGAACTTGCAACTTCTTGGGGGTAGGGGGTGAATCGGTATTTCTGCAGTGCCATCATGTACATACTGTACACTATATATACAGCAGTATGTGGACACCCCTTCAAATTAGTGTATTCGGCTATTTCAGCCACACCAGTTGCTGACAGGTGTATAAAATTGAGCACACAGCCATGCAATCTCCATAGACAAACACTGGCAGTAGTATGGCCTTACTGAAGAGGTCAGTGACTTTCAACGTGGCACCGTCATAGGATGCCACTTTTCCAACTTGTCAAATTTCTGCCCCTTTAGATCTGCCCTGGTCAACTGTAAGTACTGTTATTATGAATTGGAAACGTCTTGGAGCAACAATGGTTCAGCCACACAAGCTCACAGAATGGGACTAGCACGTGCTGAAGCGTGTGGCACTTAAAAAACGTCTGTCCTCGGTTGCAACACTCACTACAGAGTTCCGAACTGCCTCGTCGGGAGCTTCACAAAATGGGTTTCCATGGCCGAGCGGCCGCACACAAACCTAAGATCACCATGCGCAATGCCAAGCGTCGGCTGGAGCAGTGGAAACGCGTTCTCTGTCAGCTTCACCATCTGTCAGTACAATGGACTAATCTGGGTTTGGCGGATGCCAGGAGAACGTTACCTGCCCAAATGCATAGTGCCAGACGTGAAGCATGGCATTCAGGCCAAAGAGGTCATTCTTGGTTTCATCAGACCAGATAATTGTGTTTCTCATGGTCTGAGAGTCCTTTAGGTGCCTTTTGGCAAACTCCAAGCTGGCTGTCATGTGTCTTTTACTGAGGAGTGGCTTCCGTCTGGCCACTCTACCATAAAGGCCTGATTGGTGAAATGCTGCAGAGATGGTTGTCCTTCTGGAAGGTTCTCTCATCTCCACAGAGGAACTCTTGAGCTCTTTCAGAGTGACCATCGGGTTCTTGGTCACCTCCCAGACCAAGGCCCTTCTCCAACGATTGCTCAGTTTGGCTAGGCAGCCAGCTCTAGGAAGAGTCTTGGCGGTTCCAAACGTCTTCCATTTAAGAATGATGGAGGGCACTGTGTTCTTGGGGACCTTCAATGGTGCAGAAATGTTTTGATACCCATCCCCAGATCTATGCATCAACACAATCCTGTCTCGGAGCTTTACGGACAATGCCTTTTACCTAATGGCTTGGTTTTTACCAAGACAGGTGTGTGTGCCTTTCCAAATCATGATGTATTAATTGAATTTACCACAGGTGGACTCCTATCAAGTTGTAGAAACATCAAGGATGATCAATGGAAACAGGATGCACCTGAGCTAAATGTTGAGTCTCATAGCTAAGTTTTTTAGCAAACATTTAGAAAAACCTGTTTTCGCTTTGTCATTATGGGGCATTGTGTGTAGATTGCTGAGGACATTTTTTTATTTAATCCATTTTAGAATAAGGCTGTAACGTAACAAAAAGTGGAGTCTGAAAGAGTCTGAATACTTTCCGAAGGCAATGTTTTTTTTTATGTATTTATAATTATTTTTTATTTCACCTTTTATTTAACCCGGTAAGCTAGTTGAGAACAAGTTCTCATTTACAACTGCGACCTGGCCAAGATAAAGCAAAGAGCGCGTGCTACGGGTGGGTGTTGTTATCGTGAGATAAGGTGGAGCTTTACCTAACAGACTTATAGATGACCTGTAGCCAGTGGTTCTGGCGACAAATATGTAGCGAGTTGCGCTGTTTCTCAACTGGAGCTGTGCAGGCTGAGCGTGTCACTATAGTACACAAACAAAGCCAGCACAGCTGGTAGAAGAAACAGCTTGAGTCGGACAATATGGATTGCGGATAATGTTCTGAATGACATTGAATGAATTTACTGAGAGCATGTCCATTTCTAAAAATATGTATTTGGGTGTTTTTGGAACTTGTTCATGTCTTTTGTGTGCCTTGATACTGCAAAATGAGCAATGAGGAAGTGAAACGCGGTTGGTTTAAGTTTCTCAAAAACAACCAAATCACAAAATAAGTGTCTGGACCCTTCTAATAACATGCCAGTTACATTGAAAATAGAGATTTACTTCAGAAATAGGAAAATTCTCCTTTAAGGCAAACACGAGGGTGGTTGGCCGTTTGACGCGAATGTCTAGCAACCCAAAAGTTGAGTGTTTGAATCTCATCATGGACAACTTTAGCATTTTAGCTAAGTACCAACTTTGCAACTACTTAGCATGTTAGCTAACCCTTCCCATAATCTTAACAACATGGATGATGGACATCCACAAATTAATACATACCATATGAAACGCAACCTATCATCCTAAATGGAGTGCCTTAGATTCACATACAGAATAATAGGAAATGTCATGAGATCAGGTTGCAGCCTGCAGCAGCTTACATTGTAGAATAATAGTGAAGACATCAAACTATGAAATAACACATATGGAATCATGTAGTAACCAACAAAAGTCTCAAACAAATCCAAATATGTTTTAGATTTTAGATTCTTCAAAGTAGCCACCCTTTGCCTTGATGACAGCTTTGCACACTCTTGGCAGTCTCTCAACCAGCTTCACCTGGAATGCTTTTCCAACAGTCTTGAAGGAGTTCCCACAATGCTGAGCACTTGTTGGCTGCTTTTCCTTCACTCTGCGGTCCAACTCATCCCAATTTGGTCGAGGTCAGGTGATTGTGGAGGCCAGGTCATCTGATGCAAAACTCCATCACTCTCTTTCTTGATCAAATAGTACTTACACAGCCTGGAGGTGTGTAAGTGTCATTGTACTGTTGAAAAACAGATCATAGTCCCACTAAGTGCAAACCAGATGGGATGGTGTATCGTTGCAGGATGCTGTGCTAGCCATGCTGGTTAAGTGTGCCTTGAATTCTAAATAAATCACTGACAATGTAACCAGCAAAGCACCCCCACACCTCCAAGCTTCACGGTGGGAACCACATATGCGGATGTTACGAATCCCTTTTGGCCCGACAGTCTAGGGGGGGATGGTAATGAGACCCGTAACATATCTCATGCAAATTATAGTTGTGACAAAGTGTGAACGAAATAACCACGACAACTGAAATAATACCGTCAAACTCAGGGTTTATTTATAAACACACGGTAATGGGGGGAGCAGGAAAAGGGGCTGAGCTGGACCCAAGGAAAGAAACAATAAATATGCAAAAACACCCCTAAGCTAGACTAGCTTACTTTAACAACAGCTAACTAACCAAAAATACAGTGGGTGGTCCGCCCAGTTCTAACTAGTGTATTTAACAAAGTTCACCTACGGGTAGTGTATGCCCATGGGCGACTTGTCTTGGTTTCCCCCTTTACCCACCAGCAACAAACAAACACCATAACCAAAACAATACTCACAGATTACAAAGTGCTATGGAGGTGCTCAAACAAAAGAGAGGTTAATACACAAAGAGAGAGTGAAACACAGAGATCTACAGACATGGCATTTACAGAGAGATTGAGCTCCTGAAATCTATGAAGAACAGAGATCTACAAACATGGCATTTACAAAGAGATTGAGCTCTAGAGCAAACAAATGATGGGGTTTTTAAACCATGGGGAAGGAACTGTGATAGGGTAGGAAACAGGAGGAGGTGTGTCTTCTGATTGATGATTGATTGTTGACTGATTGGGGAGTGATGATTTTCACCTGTGAGGGGAGAAGGAGAGAAAAGAAACACACACACAGGATACACACACACACACACAGGATAACTGTATCCGTAACAGCGGAGATCATCCGTTCCACCTACTCTGCATCTCACAAAGACACTGTGGATGGAACCAAAAATCACAAATTGGACTCATCAGACCAAAGGACAGATTTCCACCGATCTAATGTCCATTGCTTGTGTTTCTTGGCCCAAGCAAGTCTCTCTTCTAACCTTAACCCTAAGAAAAATGAAATAAAAGTCTCTTCTCAGTGGTGTCCTTTAGTAGTGATTTCTTTGCAGCAATTCGACCATGAAGGCCTGATTTATGCAGTGTCCCCTGAAAAGTTGTAATTGAGATATGTGTGTTACTTGAACTTCGTGAAGCATTTATTTTGTCTGCAATTTCTGAGGCTGGTAACTCTACTGAACTTATCCACATAGCCTGGTTCCTCTCTAGGTTTCTTCCTAGGTTTTGGCCTTTCTAGGGAGTTTTTCCTAGTCACTGTGGTTCTACACCTGCATTGCTTACTGTTTGGGGTTTTAGGCTGGGTTTCTGTACAGCACTTTGAGATATCAGCTGATGTACGAAGGGCTATATAAATACATTTGATTTGATTTGATCCTCTGCAGCAGAGGTAACTCTGGGTATTCCTTTCCTGTGGCGGTCCTCATGAGAACCAGTTTCATCATAGCGCTTGATGATTTTTGCGACTCCACTTGAAGAAACTTTCAAAGTTCTTGAAATTTTCCACAGACTGACCTTCATGTCTTAAAGTAATAATGGACTGTCATTTCTCTTTGCTTATTTGAGCTGTTCTTGCCATAATATGGACTCTGTCTTTTACCAAATAGGACTATCTTCTGTATATCACCCCTACACTTTGGGGCGGCAGGTAGTGGTTAGAGCATTGGGCCATTAACCAAAAGGTTGCTAGATTGAATCCCCAAGCTGACAAGGTAAAAATCTGTCATTCTGCCCCTGAACAAGGCAGTTAACCCACTGTTCCTAGGTTGTCATTATAAATACGAATTTGTTCTTAACTGACTTGCCTAGTTAAATAAAGGCTAAATTAAAAAAATACATTGTCACAACACAACTGATTGGCTCATTAACGCATTAAGAAGGAAAAAAAAAACTTTTCACAAGGGACACCTGTTAATTGAAATGCATTCCAGGTGACTACCTCATGAAGCTGGTTGAGAGAATGGCAAGAGTGTCCCACCGTAAAGCATCAAGGCAAAGGGTGGCTATTTGAAGAATGTTCAATATTTTATATATTTTGATTTGTTTAACACTTTTTTGTTTACTACATGTTTCCATATGTGTAATTTTATAGTTTTGATGTCTTTACCAGTATTCTACAATGTAGAACATTTTACAAATAAAGGAAAACCCATGAATGAGTAGATGTTCTAAAACTTTTGACCTGTAGTGTATTTTATATGACAGAGTTATCAAGATTAAATCAAGCATTGTCTGGTGGGTGACATCATTAGCCTATCACTTGTGAATGATATATTATCACTTGTGAATGATGCCCAGCATAAGAAATAATGCCTTTTTTAAAAACTTTTTCTATCATAGTCGCACACCTCATGTATCCTAGCCCATAGTCCTATAAGGTTAGTATCACACCTCATATAGGCTAGCCCATAGTCCTATATGTTTTAATAAGGTTAGTATCACACCTCATGTAGCGTAGCCCATAGTCCTGTAAGGTTAGTATCATACCTCATGTAGCCTAGCCCATAGTCCTATAAGGTTAGTATCACACCTCATATAGCCTAGCCCATAGTCCTATATGTTTTAATAAGGTTAGTATCACACCTCATGTAGCCTAGCCCATAGTCCTATATGTTTTAATAAGGTTAGAATCACAGCTAAAGTGACAAAATAACTTCTTATGTTTAATTGTGTTAAACCCTCTACAACAAAGCTTTCTTAGTGTCCAACAAGCTTTCTCTGTCTTTAACTTTGTTCTGAACACCTCCAAAGCAAAGGTCATGTGGTTTGGTAGGAAGAAAGCCTCTGTCCCCACAGGTGTTATTACTACCTCTGAGGGTTTAGAGCCTGAGGCAGTCACCTCATACAAGTACTTGGGATTATGGCTAGACGGTACACTATCCTTCTCTCAGCACATATCAAAGCTGCAGGCTAAAGTTAAATCTAGACTTGGTTTCTTCTATCGTAATTGCTCCTCTTTCACCCCAGCTGCCAAACTAACCCAGATTTCGATGACCATCCTATCCATGCTAGATTATGGAGATGTAATTTATAGATCAGCAGGTAAGGGTGCTCTTTAGCGGTTAGATGTTCTTTTCCATTCGGCCATCAGATTTGCCACCAATGCTCCTTATATTACACATCACTGCACACAATTCAACGGCTCAGACACGAGAGGTATGTGGCAGGGTCTACAGACATTCACGGACTACAAAAGACCAGTCCCGTCGCAGACCACGATGCCTTACTCCCAGACAGACTAAACAACTTCTTTGCTCGCTTTGAGGACAATACAGTGCCACTGACACGGCCCGCTACCAAAACCTGCGGGCTCTCCTTCACTGCAGCCGACATTAAACGTGTCAACCCTCGCAAGGCTGTCGGCCCAGACGGCATCCCCGGCCGCGTCCTCAGAGCATGCGCAGACCAGCTGGCTGGTGTGTTTACGGACATATTCAATCAATCCTTATCCCAGTCTGTTGTTCCCACATGCTTCAAGAGGGCAACCATTGTTCCTGTTCCCACGAAAGCTAATGTAACTGAGCTAAACGACTACTGTAGCACTTACTTCCGTCATCATGAAGTGCTTTGAGAGACAAGTCAAAGACCACAACTCCTCCGCCCTATCTGATACCCTAAACCCACTCCAATTTGCTTACCGCCCCAATAGGTCCACTGACGATGCAATCTCCATCACACAGCACACTGCCCTATCCCATCTGGGCAAGAGGAATACCTATGTAAGAATGCTGTTCATCGACTACAGCTCAGTATTTAACACCATAGTACCCTCCAGACTCGTCATTAAACTCGAGACCCTGCGTCTCGACCCTGCCCTGTGTAACTTGGTCCTGGACTTTCTGACAGGCCGCCCCCAGGTGGTGAGGGTAGGAAACAACATCTCCACCCTGCTGATCCCCAACACTGGGGCCCCACAAGGGTGCGTTCTCAGCCTTCTCCTGTACTCCCTGTTCACCATGACTGCGTGGCCATGTACGCTTCCAACTCAATCATCAAGTTTGCAGACGACACTACAGTGTTAGGCCTGGTTACCAACAACAATGAGACAGCCTACAGGGAGGAGGTGAGGGCCTTCAGAGTGTGATGTAAGGAAAATAACCTCTCACTCAATGTCAACAAAACCTGGTACGGTTTGCCTGGTACGGCAATTGCACCTCCCTCAACCGCAAAGCTCTCCAGAGGGTAGTGCGGTCTGCACAACGCATCACCGGGGGCAAACTACTAACCTCCACCTGATGTCACAGGAAGACCAAAAAGATCATCAAGGACAACAACCACCCGAGCCACTGCCTGTTCACTCCGCTATCATCCAGAAGGCGAGGGCAGTACAGGTGCATCAGCGCAGGGACCGAGAGGCTGAAAAACATATTCTCTCTCAAGGCCATCAGACTGTTATACAGCCATCACTAACATAGAGATGCTGCCAACATACAGACTCAAATCTCTGGCCACTTAAATAAACAGACTTAATAAAGGTATATCTAGTCACCTTAAATAACACCACTTTAATAATGTTTACATATCCTGCATTACTCATCTCATATGTATATACTGTATTCTACACCATCTACTGCATCTTGCCTATGCCGCACGCCATCGCTCATTCATATCCATATCCATATGTACATATCCTTATTCATCCCTTTACATTTGTGTGTATTTGTTAGATTACTTGTTAGATTTTACTGCACTGTCGGAACTAGAAGCACAAACATTTCGCTACACTCACATTAACATCTGCTAACCATGTGTATATGACCAATAAGATTTGATTTGATTTGACATTTTTCATTGACATTGGTGTCGTATTGGCTTAGATATGAATATGGAGATTTGAATTTAACATTGCGTTTCAACTAGGGCGGTGGCGGTCCGGGAATTTTGTCAGTTGTTTTTTGTCTTCCAAAAGACTGCAGGTCTCATTGTAATTGAACATGAATTAACATAAAATGTTTAGCATCTCCTGGCCTCCACGCATACAAGCTGCATACAAGCCGCTAATGCGTGCCTGTTGTGTATTGGTATTCTAGTTTGTCCCTTTAGGGCATCTGTAGCACCCCCCTTTTTACATACATTACTTGGAATGTTCTGTCCTGTGAAACGCAGTAAACAATGCCCATGTTAGTTTCTACTCCCGTCTTATGTCCTGTCCTTATATCAGTTGTATAAGTAATACAGTAATACAATATAATGGTGTCGTAGGGGATGGATGATGTTTTACATGGTGCTAACCAACTGTGCTATTTTGTTCGTTTTTGTATGTTATTTGTAACTTATTTTTTAAACTTATTTTGTACTTTTAAATTTTGTATTTAACCTTTATTTCACTAGGCAAGTCAGTTAAGATCAAATTCTTATTTACAATGACGGCCTACCCCGGCCAAACCTGTAAGATGCTGGGCCAATTGTGCGCCGCCCTATGGGACTCCCAATCATGGCTGGATGTGATACAGCCTGGATTCGAACCAGAGATGCAGTGCTTTAGACTGCTGCGCCACTCGGGAGCCCAAAACATAATGTTGCTGCTACCATCTCTTATGACCGAAAATAATGAGTAAGATAGGAAGGATATACTGCTTTGCCGGGAACAGGCCCAAATCCCTCTAATTTGCGTGAGGAAAAGACAGAAAAAGGGGGCGGAGGTTAGGCATGTTAACATGTTTGACTGTAATGGGAAGAAAAACATTAAATCTACTGCTCAACCTAGTAACACCTGAAAAACCGGGTGAGAAATCATATGACGAAATTGTGGCTACCTTAAAAGGACATTATTCTCCCAAACCACTGATAATCGCAGAGAGATTCAGGTTTCAGAAAAATCAAGAGGAGGGGGAGTCAATCTCACAGTTTGTGGCTGTATTGAAAAGGTTATCTGAATACTGTGAATTTAGGCGATAAATGAGTGACACGATACGTCATTGGTTAGTGTGTGACATGCGCAGCGAGGCAATTCAGGAATGCCTTTTAACTGAGAGTAACTTAACATTACAGAGAGCAATAGAAGTGAGTAGATCAATGGAAATGGCAAATAAAGACACACAGTAGCTAAGTGCAACTACCCAAGTGCATAAGGTGTTTAAAAACAAGGCAGTAGGTGGCAAGCCATGCTATCACTGTGGGAAACCAGGACACCAAGCAGAGGAGTGTTGGTCCAAAGACTTAGACTGCAGAAGTTGTGGGAAAAAGGGTCACATTGAACGTGCATGTGAAAACAAAAAGACACAATCAAACAAAAAGTACTGAACAAAGGGAAAGCGACTTCAGGAAGTACAAAAAGAAAGAGCATAAAATGGAGCACACAGATGAACAAAGTGATACCCTGTCTGAAGGAAGAATCTTTGCATGTTTTGTCCATTTCAGACAACGGATACGGATACTGGGCGACACCGCTACTGGATGGAAACGCAGTACGCATGCATATGGACACTGGAGCAGCCATATCTTTGCTGTCTGAGGCTGTATACAAGGAGAAACTACATCACCTCACCCTAAAGCCCATAAAGATGACGCTGAAAACACACCGGTGAGATTGTTCCAGTGAGAGGAAGCTTGATTGTTACAGTGGAGCTCAACAAACAGAAGGTAAAGCTACCACTCTACATCGTGAAAGGCAACCATCCAGCATTGCTAGGACTCACATGGCTGGAAAAGATCAAACTAAACTGGCAGGAAATTCACATGGTTACAAAAGAGGACACAAACCTACAAGGGATATCGAGGATGCGGATGTGTTCAAAGGAGAACTTGGAGGTATGAAAGACAACAATTAAACTGACCATGAAATCAGACAGCAAGCCACAATGCTTCAAAGCTAGACCAGTCCCATACGCCATAAAACCGAAAGTTGAAACTGAGATTAACAGAATCTTCAAGAGTGGAGTATTGGATCCAGTGAATGTTAGTGAATGGGCTTCACACTCAGCCTCTCTGGTGATTTCAAAATCACCATTAACCCAGTCTTGAGTGCTGAAAAATATCCACTACCCCTCATTGACGACCTCTTTTCTGGTTTAGCTGGAGGACAGAAATTCAGTAAGTTAGGCCTGACATAAATGTATCTGCAGATGCATGTGGACCAAGAGTCACAATAACTGTTGACCATAATTACTCACAAAGGACTGTACAGGTACTAGAACTGTTGACCATAGTGACTCACAAAGGACTGTACAGGTACCAGAGGCTTCCTTTTGGAATCACCTCAGCTCCGGCCTTGTTTCAGAGCGCTATGGACCAGATATTGAGCGGGCTCACTGGGGTCCAATGTTACCTCGATGATCTACTCGTCACCAGCAAAGACGAGCAGGAGCACCTGAGAAACCTGAAAGCTACACTACAGAAACTGGAGGAGTATGGTCTGAGGGACCGGAAGGACAAATGTGAGTTTTTACGGCCTTCTGTTGAGTACCTGGGCCACGTCATTGACACTCCACAAGGCGCCCTCAAAGGTGAAGGCCGTCGTGGAAGCTCCATCCCCACAGAACGTGCATCAGCTGAGATCATTCTTAGGATTACTGACGTACTACGCAAAGTTTGTGCTGAACCTCGCTAATTATGCACAGATAGAAGTGAAGTGAAGTGCTCGCCGTCGTGTTTGGAGGTAAGAAATGTAATGAGTTTCTGTTTGGCAGACGATTCACACTGCTGACGGACCATTGACCCTTCACCTCCATCTTTGGTCCAAACACTGGCATTCCGTCGCTCGCAGCCAGCCGCATGCAGCGATAGGCATTACTGTTATCGGCTCACCAGTACGATATCAAGTACAGAAGGTCTGAGCAGCACTGCAATGCAAACGGCCTCTCAATGCTTCCCTTACCTGTCGCACACACTGAGCACTCCCAGGCTGAAATCTTGTACTTCAAGCAAGTGATGAACGCCCCAGTTACATCTGTCCAAGTGAAAAAGTGAATCTACACTGATCCAGGGATGTCTGAGGTCGTGGACATTGTCACATGTGGGAAAGGGGGAGAGCTGTCAGACAGCCTAAAACCTTACCTAGAGAGGAGAAACGAGCACAGAGTTCAGTCTGGATGCTTGCTGTGGGGCTTTCGAGTCATAATACCGCCACCATTGAGAAGGCAGGTGCTTGAAGAACTCCATTCAGGGCACTATGGCATGGTGAGAATGAAGGCGATTGCACGCAGCTAAAGGTAATGTCAGCCTATTAATTATATATACACTGCTCAAAAAAATAAATGGAATACTTAAACAACACAATGTAACTCCAAGTCAATCACACTTCTGTGAAATCAAACTGTCCACTTAGGAAGCAACACTGATTGACAATAAATTTCACATGCTGTTGTGCACATGGAATAGACAACAGGTGGAAATTATAGGCAATTAGCAAGACACTCCCAATAAAGGAGTGGTTCTGCTGTTGGTGACTACAGACCACTTCTCAGTGCCTATGCTTCCTGGCTAATGTTTTGGTCACTTTTGAATGCTGGCGGTGCTTTCACTCTAGTGGTAGCATGAGACGGAGTCTACAACCCACACAAGTGGCTCAGGTAGTGCAGCTCATCCAGAATGGCACATCAATGCGAGCTGTGGCCTTTGTGCAAGGAGGAGCAGGAGGAGCACTGCCAGAGCCCTGCAAAATGACCTCCAGCAGGCCACAAATGTGCATGTGTCTGCTCAAACGGTCAGAAACAGACTCCATGAGGGTGGTATGAGGGCCCGACGTACACAGGTGGGGGTTGTGCTTACAGCCCAACACCGTGCAGGACGTTTGGCATTTGCCAGAGAACACCAAGATTGGCAAATTCGCCACTGGCGCACTGTGCTCTTTACAGATGAAAGCAGGTTCACACTGAGCACATGTGACAGACGTGACAGTCTGGAGACGCCGTGGAGAACGTTCTGCTGCCTGCAACATCCTCCAGCATGACCGGTTTGGTGGTGGGTCAGTCATGGTGTGGGGTGGCATTTCTTTGGGGGGCCGCACAGCCCTCCATGTGCTCGCCAGAGGTAGCCTGACTGCCATTAGGTACCGGGATGAGATCTTCAGACCCCTTGTGAGACCATATGCTGGTGCGGTTGGCCCTGGGTTCCTCCTAATGCAAGACAATGCTAGACCTCATGTGGCTGGAGTGTGTCAGCCGTTCCTGAAAGAGGAAGGCATTGATGCTATGGACTGGCCCGCCCGTTCCCCAGACATGAATCCAATTGAACACATCTGGGACATCATGTCTCGCTCCATCCACCAACGCCATATTGCACCACAGACTGTCCAGGAGTTGACCATCCGCCACCTCATCAGGAGCATGCCCAGGCGTTGTAGGGAGGTCATACAGGCACGCGGAGGCCACACACACTACTGAGCCTCATTTTGACTTGTTTTAAGGACATTACATCAAAGTTGGATCAGCCTGTAGTGTGGTTTTCCATTTTAATTTTGAGTGTGACTCCAAATCCAGACCTCCATGGGTTGATAAATTTGATTTCCATTGATCATTTTGTGTGATTTTGTTGTCAACACATTCAACTATGTAAAGAAAAAAGTATTTAATAAAAATATTTCATTCATTCAGATCTAGGATGTGTTATTTTAGTGTTCCCTTTATTTTTTCAAGCAGTGTATATATTGAAAATGCCTTATGACTAGGCTATTCAAAATCAAATACAGATGCACTATAATTGTGAGCTAACTCTGTAAGCCATTCAATGAACCAACATCATCGCCCAGGCCTATACATTGTCTCCCAGACTCATGGATAGATATTTTAGAACGTAACATAAGGTTACCAGTCCAATCAGTATGCATAATAATACAGTCCACAATCAAAGGCAATTCATGTGTTTAATGTTGGAGTATAGGCTAACTAGACCAATTATATACCAAAGACATCTTAAATCAGTTTGGTTTTATGTTTTTCTGCCGTGCGTAATATGTGGTAGGCTATGTATTGTATAACGGCACAATCATTATTATTATATGCTCCTATATGTGTATGGGTGTTTTGAATTCATCATCACTTTAGAAAGCGCAGTACATTTCATTGTTTTAGGATATGAAACAACATCCACAAAAAACATGTTTTCAGTTTCAACTTGATGAACTTTCTTCAAATTCATAAATCACAGTGAGGTGAGTTTTAAAATGATGATTCTGTTTTGATAAGTTTGATGTGATTTTAGATTGTATTTACATTGATGTCTGAGTGGTTAAAGGGACAATATAGACCTGAGTACCAGACCATTAGGACCTGATGGAGGGACAATAGAGCCCTGAGTACCAGGCCATTAGGACCTGATGTTGGGACAATATAGACCTGAGTACCAGGCCATTAGGACCTGATGGAGGGACAATAGAGCCCTGAGTACCAGGCCATTAGGACCTGATGTTGGGACAATAGAGCCCTGAGTACCAGACCATTAGGAACTGATGGAGGGACAATATAGACCTGAGTACCAGGCCATTAGGACCTGATGTTGGGACAATAGAGCCCTGAGTACCAGACCAATAGGACCTGGTGGAGGGACAATATAGACCTGAGTACCAGGCCATTAGGACCTGATGGAGGGACAATAGAGCCCTGAGTACCAGGCCATTAGGACCTGATGTTGGGACAATAGAGCCCTGAGTACCAGACCATTAGAACCTGATGTTGGGACAATAGAGACCTGAGTACCAGGCAATTAGGACCTGATGGAGGGACAATAGAGACCTGAGTACCAGGCCATTAGGACCTGATGGAAGGACAATAGAACCCTAAGTACCAGGCCATTAGGACCTGATGGAGGGACAATAGAGCCCTGAGTACCAGACCATTAGGACCTGATGTTGGGACAATAGAGACCTGAGTACCAGGCCATTAGGACCTGATGGAGGGACAATAGAGACCTGAGTACCAGGCCATTAGGACCTGATGTTGGGACAATAGAGCCCTGAGTACCAGGCCATTAGATCCTGATGTTGGGACAATAGAGACCTGAGTACCAGGCCATTAGGACCTGATGTTGGGACAATAGAGACCTGAGTACCAGGCCATTAGGACCTGATGGAGGGACACTAGAGCCCTGAGTACCTGACCATTAGGACCTGATGGAGGGACAATAGAACCCTAAGTACCAGGCCATTAGGACCTGATGAAAGGGACAATAGAGCCCTGAGTACCAGACCATTAGGACCTGATGGAGGGACCACAGAGACCTGAGTACTAGACCATTAGGACCTGATGGAGGGACCACAGAGACCTGAGTACCAGACCATTATTATTCATCCGTTATTTTACCAATTAAGTTGACTGAGAACACGTTATCATTTGCAGCAACGACCTGGGGAATAGTTACAGGGGAGAGGAGGGGGATGAATGAGCCAATTGTAAACTGGGGATTATTAGGTGACCATGATTGTTTGAGGGCCAGATTGGGAATTTAGCCAGGACACCGGGGTTAACACCCCTACTCTTACGATAAGTGCCATGGGATCTTTACTGACCTCAGAGAGTCAGGAAACCCGTTTAACGTCCCATCCGAAAGACCGCACCCTACACAGGGCCCTGGGGCATTGGGATATTTTTTTGGGACCAGAGGAAAGAGTGCCTCCTACTGGCCCTCCAACACCACTTCCAGCAGCATCTGGTCTCCCATCCAGGAGCTGACCAGGACCAACTCTGCTTAGCTTCAGAAGCAAGCCAGCAGTGGTATGTAGCATGGTATGCTGCTGGCTAGGACCTGATGGAGGGACCATAGAGACCTGAGTACCAGGCCATTAGGACCTGATGGAGGGACAATAGAACCCTAAGTACCAGGCCATTAGGACCTGATGAAAGGGACAATAGAGCCCTGAGTACCAGACCATTAGGACCTGATGGAGGGACCACAGAGACCTGAGTACCAGACCATTAGGACCTGATGGAGGGACCACAGAGACCTGAGTACCAGACCATTATTATTCATCCGTTATTTTACCAATTAAGTTGACTGAGAACACGTTATCATTTGCAGCAACGACCTGGGGAATAGTTACAGGGGAGAGGAGGGGGATGAATGAGCCAATTGTAAACTGGGGATTATTAGGTGACCATGATTGTTTGAGGGCCAGATTGGGAATTTAGCCAGGACACCGGGGTTAACACCCCTACTCTTACGATAAGTGCCATGGGATCTTTACTGACCTCAGAGAGTCAGGAAACCCGTTTAACGTCCCATCCGAAAGACAGCACCCTACACAGGGCCCTGGGGCATTGGGATATTTTTTGGGGACCAGAGGAAAGAGTGCCTCCTACTGGCCCTCCAACACCACTTCCAGCAGCATCTGGTCTCCCATCCAGGAACTGACCAGGACCAACTCTGCTTAGCTTCAGAAGCAAGCCAGCAGTGGTATGTAGCGTGGTATGCTGCTGGCTAGGACCTGATGGAGGGACCATAGAGACCTGAGTACCAGGCCATTAGTTTTAGCGAGTTGGGTACTACCATAAGAGCATATTACTGTGAGTTATCAGTCAGGTGGAATTTTACTGCCGTCACGACTGCCTGTGGCGGTAATATGGTCACCGCAACAGCCCTATCTTCAACTGCATAATGTGGTCTGTCTCAACGACAGACTGTTACAGGCTGGTGTATGGCTGATATATGGTTGTTACAGTCTGTTACAGTCTGTTACAGGCTGGTGTGTGTTGTCACTTAAAGCCGGGCTAATCCGTTAAGGGAGGATGAGTAGAAGATGGACGTGATGCCAGCTTGTTTCTGAGCTGAGGGCGTGGATGGAGCGGGGGTTGGGGTTGGGGTTGGGGTTGGGAAGGGAAGGACCGGGGAGGGGGTTTGGGCGGGAATGGAGGGGGGGTTGTGTTTGGGCAGAGATGGGGGCGGGAGGCTCAAGCATTACACACCAGCTGGAGTTGGAATCCTGTGTGTGTTTGTGTGTGTGTGTGTGTGTGTGTGTGTGTGTGTGTGTGTGTATGTGTGTGTGTCAATATGTGCATGCCTGTTATTGTATGTGTGTTATTGTATGTGAGAGACTATGGTGCATTCTTTCTGCACTGTAGCCCAGCTGGTAATCTGATGGGTTTGCAAATGCCCAGCAGCTGTCATCTTCCAGCTCGTCACATTAAATTAGCCCTGCTAACCCTAACCCTAACCCTGTCACTATAACCCCTAACCCCTAACCCTGTCACTATAACCCTAACCCTGTCACTATAACCCTAACCCTGTCACTATAACCCTAACCCTGTAACTATAACCCTAACCCTGTCACTATAACCCCTAACCCTGTCACTATAACCCTAACCCTGTCACTATAACCCTAACCCTGTCACTATAACCCCTAACCCTGTCACTATAACCCTAACCCTGTCACTATAAGCCTAACCCTGTCACTATAACCCTAAACCCTGTCACTATAAACCTAACCCTGTCAAAATTACCCTAACCCTGTCACTATAACCCTGTCACTATAACCCTGTCACTATAACCCCTAACCCTGTCACTATAACCCCTAACCCTGTCACTATAACCCTGTCACTATAACCCTGTCACTATAACCCCTAACCCTGTCACTATAACCCTAAACCCTGTCACTATAAACCTAACCCTGTCAAAATAACCCTAACCCTGTCACTATAACCCTGTCACTATAACCCTGTCACTATAACCCCTAACCCTGTCACTATAACCCTGTCACTATAACCCCTAACCCTGTCACTATATCCTTAACCCTGTCACTATAACCCTAACCCTGTCACTATAACCCTAACCATGTCACTATAACCCTAACCCTGTCACTATAACCCTAACCCTGTCACTATAACCCTAACCATGTCACTATAACCCCTAACCCTATCACTATATAACCCTAACACTGTCACTATAAGCCTAACCCGGTCACTATAAGCCTAACCCTGTCACTATAACCCTAACCCTGTCACTATAACCCTAACCCTGTCACTATAACCCTAACCATGTCACTATAACCCTAACCCTGTCACTATAACCCTAACTATGTCACTATAACCCTAACCCTGTCACTATAACCCTAACCCTGTCACTATAACCCAAACCCTGTCACTATAACCCTAACCCTGTCACTATAACCTAACCCTGTCACTATATCCCTAACCCTGTCACTATATCCCTAACCCTGTCAATATAACCCTAACCCTGTCACTATAACCCTGTCACTATAACCCTAACCCTGTCACTATAACCCTAACCCTGTCACTATAACCCTAACCCTGTCACTATAACCCTAACCCTGTCACTATAACCCTAACCATGTCACTATAACGCTAACCCTGTCACTATAACCCAAACCCTGTCACTATAACCCTAACCCTGTCACTATAACCTAACCTTGTCACTATATCCCTAACCATGTCACTATATCCCTAAACCTGTCACTATATCCCTAACCCTGTCACTATAACCCTAACCCTGTCACTATAACCCTAATCCTGTCACTATAACTTAACCCTGTCACTATAACCCTAACCCTGTCACTATAACCCTAACCCTGTCACTATAACCCCTAACCCTGTCACTATAACCCTAAACCCTGTCACTATAAACCTAACCCTGTCAAAATAACCCTAACCCTGTCACTATAACCCTGTCACTATAACCCTGTCACTATAACCCTAACCCTGTCACTATAACCCTAACCCTGTCACTATAACCCTAACCATGTCACTATAACCCTGTCACTATAACCCTGTCACTATAACCCCTAACCCTGTCACTATAACCCTAAACCCTGTCACTATAAACCTAACCCTGTCAAAATAACCCTAACCCTGTCACTATAACCCTGTCACTATAACCCTGTCACTATAACCCCTAACCCTGTCACTATAACCCTGTCACTATAACCCCTAACCCTGTCACTATATCCTTAACCCTGTCACTATAACCCTAACCCTGTCACTATAACCCTAACCATGTCACTATAACCCTAACCCTGTCACTATAACCCTAACCCTGTCACTATAACCCTAACCATGTCACTATAACCCCTAACCCTATCACTATATAACCCTAACACTGTCACTATAAGCCTAACCCGGTCACTATAAGCCTAACCCTGTCACTATAACCCTAACCCTGTCACTATAACCCTAACCCTGTCACTATAACCCTAACCATGTCACTATAACCCTAACCCTGTCACTATAACCCTAACTATGTCACTATAACCCTAACCCTGTCACTATAACCCTAACCCTGTCACTATAACCCAAACCCTGTCACTATAACCCTAACCCTGTCACTATAACCTAACCCTGTCACTATATCCCTAACCCTGTCACTATATCCCTAACCCTGTCAATATAACCCTAACCCTGTCACTATAACCCTGTCACTATAACCCTAACCCTGTCACTATAACCCTAACCCTGTCACTATAACCCTAACCCTGTCACTATAACCCTAACCCTGTCACTATAACCCTAACCATGTCACTATAACGCTAACCCTGTCACTATAACCCAAACCCTGTCACTATAACCCTAACCCTGTCACTATAACCTAACCTTGTCACTATATCCCTAACCATGTCACTATATCCCTAAACCTGTCACTATATCCCTAACCCTGTCACTATAACCCTAACCCTGTCACTATAACCCTAATCCTGTCACTATAACTTAACCCTGTCACTATAACCCTAACCCTGTCACTATAACCCTAACCCTGTCACTATAACCCCTAACCCTGTCACTATAACCCTAAACCCTGTCACTATAAACCTAACCCTGTCAAAATAACCCTAACCCTGTCACTATAACCCTGTCACTATAACCCTGTCACTATAACCCTAACCCTGTCACTATAACCCTAACCCTGTCACTATAACCCTAACCATGTCACTATAACCCTAACCCTGTCACTATAACCCTAACCATGTCACTATAACCCTAACCCTGTCACTATAACCCTAACCCTGTCACTATAACCCAAACCCTGTCACTATAACCCTAACCCTGTCACTATAACCTAACCCTGTCGCTATATCCCTAACCCTGTCACTATATCTCTAACCCTGTCAATATAACCCTAACCCTGTCACTATAACCCTGTCACTATAACCCTAACCCTGTCACTATAACCCTAACCCTGTCACTATAACCCTAACCCTGTCACTATAACCCAAACCCTGTCACTATAACCCTAACCCTGTCACTATAACCTAACCTTGTCACTATATCCCTAACCATGTCACTATATCCCTAAACCTGTCACTATATCCCTAACCCTGTCACTATAACCCTAATCCTGTCTCTATAACTTAACCCTGTCACTATAACCCTAACCCTGTCACTATAACCCTAACCCTGTCACTATAACCCTAATCCTGTCACTATAACTTAACCCTGTCACTATAACCCTAACCCTGTCACTATAACCCTAACCCTGTCACTATAACCCTAAACCCTGTCACTATAAACCTAACCCTGTCAAAATAACCCTAACCCTGTCACTATAACCCTGTCACTATAACCCTGTCACTATAACCCCTAACCCTGTCACTATAACCCTGTCACTATAACCCCTAACCCTGTCACTATATCCTTAACCCTGTCACTATAACCCTAACCCTGTCACTATAACCCTAACCATGTCACTATAACCCTAACCCTGTCACTATAACCCTAACCCTGTCACTATAACCCTAACCCTGTCACTATAACCCCTAACCCTGTCACTATATAACCCTAACACTGTCACTATAAGCCTAACCCGGTCACTATAAGCCTAACCCTGTCACTATAACCCTAACCCTGTCACTATAACCCTAACCCTGTCACTATAACCCTAACCATGTCACTATAACCCTAACCCTGTCACTATAACCCTAATCCTGTCACTATAACTTAACCCTGTCACTATAACCCTAACCCTGTCACTATAACCCTAACCCTGTCACTATAACCCTAACCCTGTCACTATAACCCTAACCCTGCAACTATAACCATAACACAGTCACTATAACCCCTAACCCTGTCACTATAACCCTAACCCTGTCACTATAACCCTGACCCTGTCACTATAACCTAACCCTGTCACTATAACCCTGTCACTATAACCCTAACCCTGTCACTATAACCCTAACCCTGTCACTATAACCCTAACCATGTCACTATAACCCTAACCCTGTCACTATATCCTTAACCCTGTCACTATAACCCTAACCCTGTCACTATAACCCTAACCATGTCACTATAACCCTAACCCTGTCACTATAACCCTAACCCTGTCACTATAACCCTAACCCTGTCACTATAACCCCTAACCCTGTCACTATAACCCCTAACCCTGTCACTATATAACCCTAACACTGTCACTATAAGCCTAACCCGGTCACTATAAGCCTAACCCTGTCACTATAACCCTAACCCTGTCACTATAACCCTAACCCTGTCACTATATCCCTAACCCTGTCACTATAACCCTAACCCTGTCACTATAACCCTAATCCTGTCACTATAACTTAACCCTGTCACTATAACCCTAACCCTGTCACTATAACCCTAACCCTGTCACTATAACCCTAACCCTGTCACTATAACCCTAACCCTGCAACTATAACCATAACACAGTCACTATAACCCCTAACCCTGTCACTATAACCCTAACCCTGTCACTATAACCCTGACCCTGTCACTATAACCTAACCCTGTCACTATAACCCTGTCACTATAACCCTAACCCTGTCACTATAACCCTAACCCTGTCACTATAACCCTAACCCTGTCACTATAACCCTAACCCTGTCACTATAACCCCTAACCCTGTCACTATAACCCTAACCCTGTCACTATAAGCCCAACCCTGTCACATTAACCCTAACCATGTCACTAGAACCCTAACCCTGTCACTATAACCCTAACCCTGTCACTAGAACCCTAACCCTGTCACTATAACCCTAACCCTGTCACTATAACCTAACCCTGTCACTATAACCCTAACCCTGTCACTATAACCCTAACCCTGTCACTATAACCCTAACCCTGTCACTATAACCCTAACCCTGTCACTATAACCCTAACCCTGTCACTATAACCCTAACCCTGCAACTATAACCATAACACAGTCACTATAACCCCTAACCCTGTCACTATAACCCTAACCCTGTCACTATAACCCTGACCCTGTCACTATAACCTAACCCTGTCACTATAACCCTGTCACTATAACCCTAACCCTGTCACTATAACCCTAACCCTGTCACTATAACCCTAACCCTGTCACTATAACCCTAACCCTGTCACTATAACCCTAACCCTGTCACTATAACCCCTAACCCTGTCACTATAACCCTAACCCTGTCACTATAAGCCCAACCCTGTCACATTAACCCTAACCATGTCACTAGAACCCTAACCCTGTCACTATAACCCTAACCCTGTCACTAGAACCCTAACCCTGTCACTATAACCCTAACCCTGTCACTATAACCTAACCCTGTCACTATAACCCTAACCCTGTCACTATAACCCTAACCCTGTCACTATAACCCTAACCCTGTCACTATAACCCTAACCCTGCCACTATAACCCTAACCCTGTCACTATAACCTAAACCCTGTCACTATAACCCTAACCCTGTCACTATAACCCTAACCCTGTCACTATAACCCTAACCCTGTCACTATAACCCTAACCCTGTCACTATAACAATAACCCTGTCTCTATAACTTTAACCCTGTCACTATAACCCTGTCAATATAACCCTAACCCTGTCACTATATCCCTAACCCTGTCACTATAACCCTGTCACTTTAACCCTTACCCTGTCACTGTATCCCTAACCCTGTCACTATAACCCTAACCCTGTCACTATAACCCTAACCCTGTCACTCTAGCCTAACCCTGTCACTATAACCCTAACCCTGTCACTGTATCCCTAACCCTGTCACTATAACCCTAACCCTGTCACTATAACCCTAACCCTGTCACTATAACCCTGTCACTATAACCCTAACCCTGTCACTATAACCCTGTCACTATAATCCTAACCCTGTCACTATAACCCTGTCACTATAACCCTAACCCTGTCACTACATCCCTAACCCTGTCACTATTACCCTAACCCTGTCACTACAACCCTGTCACTATAACCCTGCCCCTAATCCTGTCACTATAAACCTAACCCTGTCACTATAACCCTAACCCTGTCACTATAACCCTGTCACTACATCCCTAACCCTGTCACTATATCCCTAACCCTGTCACTATAACCCTAACCCTGTCACTATAACCCTTACTCTGTCACTATAACCCTAACCCAGTCACTATAACCCTAACCCAGTCACTATAACCCTAACCCTGTCACTCTAACCTAACCCTGTCACTATATCCCTAACCCTGTCACTGTAACCCTAACCCTGTCACTATAACACCTACACCTGTCACTATAACGCTAACCCTGTCACTATTTCCCTAACTCTGTCACTATAACCCAAACCCTCTCACTATAACCCTAACCCTGTCACTATAACCTAACCCTGTCACTATATCCCTTACCCTGTCACTATATCCCTAACCCTGTCACTATAACCCTAACCCTGTCACTATAACCCTGTCACTATAACCCTAACCCTGTCACTATAACCCTAACCCTGTCACTATAACCCTAACCCTGTCACTATAACCCTAACCCTGTCACTATAACCCTAACCATGTCACTATAACGCTAACCCTGTCACTATAACCCAAACCCTGTCACTATAACCCTAACCCTGTCACTATAACCTAACCTTGTCACTATATCCCTAACCATGTCACTATATCCCTAACCCTGTCACTATATCCCTAACCCTGTCACTATAACCCTAACCCTGTCACTATAACCCTAATCCTGTCACTATAACTTAACCCTGTCACTATAACCCTAACCCTGTCACTATAACCCTAACCCTGTCACTATAACCCTAACCCTGCAACTATAACCATAACACAGTCACTATAACCCCTAACCCTGTCACTATAACCCTAACCCTGTCACTATAACCCTGACCCTGTCACTATAACCCTGTCACTATAACCCTAACCCTGTCACTATAACCCTAACCCTGTCACTATAACCCTAACCCTGTCACTATAACCCTAACCCTGTCACTATAACCCCTAACCCTGTCACTATAACCCTAACCCTGTCACTATAAGCCCAACCCTGTCACAATAACCCTAACCATGTCACTAGAACCCTAACGCTGTCACTATAACCCTAACCCTGTCACTAGAACCCTATCCCTGTCACTAAAACCCTAACCCTGTCACTATATCCTAACCCTGTCACTATAACCCTAACCCTGTCACTATAACCCTAACCCTGTCACTATAACCCTAACCCTGTCACTATAACCCTAACCCTGCCACTATAACCCTAACCCTGTCACTATAAACCCTAACCCTGTCACTATAACCTAAACCCTGTCACTATAACCCTAACCCTGTCACTATAACCCCTAACCCTTTCACTATAACCCTAACCCTGTCACTATAACCCTAACCCTGTCACTATAACCCTAACCCTGTCACTATAACAATAACCCTGTCTCTATAACTTTAACCCTGTCACTATAACCCTGTCACTATAACCCTAACCCTGTCACTATATCCCTAACCCTGTCACTATAACCCTGTCACTTTAACCCTTACCCTGTCACTGTATCCCTAACCCTGTCACTATAACCCTAACCCTGTCTCTATAACCCTAACCCTGTCACTCTAGCCTAACCCTGCCACTATAACCCTAACCCTGTCACTGTATCACTAACCCTGTCACTATAACCCTAAACCTGTCACTATAACCCTAACCCTGTCACTATAACCCTAACCCTGTCACTATATTCCTAACCCTGTCACTATAACCCTGTCACTATAATCCTAACCCTGTCACTATAATCCTAACCCTGTCACTATAACCCTGTCACTATAACCCTAACCCTGTCACTACATCCCTAACCCTGTCACTATAACCCTGTCACTATATCCCTAACCCTGTCACTATAACCCTAACCCTGTCACTATAACCCTGTCACTATAACCCTAACCCTAACCCTGTAACTATAACCCTATCCATGTCACTACAACCCCAAACCCTGTCACTATATACCTAACCCTGTCACTATAACCCTAACCCTGTCACTATAACCCTTACTCTGTCACTATAACCCTAACCCAGTCACTATAACCCTAACCCAGTCACTATAACCCTAACCCTGTCACTATAACCCTAATCCTGTCACTATAACTTAACCCTGTCACTATAACCCTAACCCTGTCACTATAACCCTAACCCTGTCACTATAACCCTAATCCTGTCACTATAACTTAACCCTGTCACTATAACCCTAACCCTGTCACTATAACCCTAACCCTGTCACTATAACCCTAAACCCTGTCACTATAAACCTAACCCTGTCAAAATAACCCTAACCCTGTCACTATAACCCTGTCACTATAACCCTGTCACTATAACCCCTAACCCTGTCACTATAACCCTGTCACTATAACCCCTAACCCTGTCACTATATCCTTAACCCTGTCACTATAACCCTAACCCTGTCACTATAACCCTAACCATGTCACTATAACCCTAACCCTGTCTCTATAACCCTAACCCTGTCACTATAACCCTAACCCTGTCACTATAACCCCCTAACCCTGTCACTATATAACCCTAACACTGTCACTATAAGCCTAACCCGGTCACTATAAGCCTAACCCTGTCACTATAACCCTAACCCTGTCACTATAACCCTAACCCTGTCACTATAACCCTAACCATGTCACTATAACCCTAACCCTGTCACTATAACCCTAATCCTGTCACTATAACTTAACCCTGTCACTATAACCCTAACCCTGTCACTATAACCCTAACCCTGTCACTATAACCCTAACCCTGTCACTATAACCCTAACCCTGCAACTATAACCATAACACAGTCACTATAACCCCTAACCCTGTCACTATAACCCTAACCCTGTCACTATAACCCTGACCCTGTCACTATAACCTAACCCTGTCACTATAACCCTGTCACTATAACCCTAACCCTGTCACTATAACCCTAACCCTGTCACTATAACCCTAACCCTGTCACTATAACCCTAACCCTGTCACTATATCCTTAACCCTGTCACTATAACCCTAACCCTGTCACTATAACCCTAACCATGTCACTATAACCCTAACCCTGTCACTATAACCCTAACCCTGTCACTATAACCCTAACCCTGTCACTATAACCCCTAACCCTGTCACTATAACCCCTAACCCTGTCACTATATAACCCTAACACTGTCACTATAAGCCTAACCCGGTCACTATAAGCCTAACCCTGTCACTATAACCCTAACCCTGTCACTATAACCCTAACCCTGTCACTATATCCCTAACCCTGTCACTATAACCCTAACCCTGTCACTATAACCCTAATCCTGTCACTATAACTTAACCCTGTCACTATAACCCTAACCCTGTCACTATAACCCTAACCCTGTCACTATAACCCTAACCCTGTCACTATAACCCTAACCCTGCAACTATAACCATAACACAGTCACTATAACCCCTAACCCTGTCACTATAACCCTAACCCTGTCACTATAACCCTGACCCTGTCACTATAACCTAACCCTGTCACTATAACCCTGTCACTATAACCCTAACCCTGTCACTATAACCCTAACCCTGTCACTATAACCCTAACCCTGTCACTATAACCCTAACCCTGTCACTATAACCCCTAACCCTGTCACTATAACCCTAACCCTGTCACTATAAGCCCAACCCTGTCACATTAACCCTAACCATGTCACTAGAACCCTAACCCTGTCACTATAACCCTAACCCTGTCACTAGAACCCTAACCCTGTCACTATAACCCTAACCCTGTCACTATAACCTAACCCTGTCACTATAACCCTAACCCTGTCACTATAACCCTAACCCTGTCACTATAACCCTAACCCTGTCACTATAACCCTAACCCTGTCACTATAACCCCAACCCTGTCACTATAACCCTAACCCTGCAACTATAACCATAACACAGTCACTATAACCCCTAACCCTGTCACTATAACCCTAACCCTGTCACTATAACCCTGACCCTGTCACTATAACCTAACCCTGTCACTATAACCCTGTCACTATAACCCTAACCCTGTCACTATAACCCTAACCCTGTCACTATAACCCTAACCCTGTCACTATAACCCTAACCCTGTCACTATAACCCTAACCCTGTCACTATAACCCCTAACCCTGTCACTATAACCCTAACCCTGTCACTATAAGCCCAACCCTGTCACATTAACCCTAACCATGTCACTAGAACCCTAACCCTGTCACTATAACCCTAACCCTGTCACTAGAACCCTAACCCTGTCACTATAACCCTAACCCTGTCACTATAACCTAACCCTGTCACTATAACCCAATCCCTGTCACTATAACCCTAACCCTGTCACTATAACCCTAACCCTGTCACTATAACCCTAACCCTGCCACTATAACCCTAACCCTGTCACTATAACCTAAACCCTGTCACTATAACCCTAACCCTGTCACTATAACCCTAACCCTGTCACTATAACCCTAACCATGTCACTATAACCCTAACCCTGTCACTATAACCCTAACCCTGTCACTATAACCCTAACCCTGTCACTATAACCCCTAACCCTGTCACTATAACCCCTAACCCTGTCACTATATAACCCTAACACTGTCACTATAAGCCTAACCCGGTCACTATAAGCCTAACCCTGTCACTATAACCCTAACCCTGTCACTATAACCCTAACCCTGTCACTATATCCCTAACCCTGTCACTATAACCCTAACCCTGTCACTATAACCCTAATCCTGTCACTATAACTTAACCCTGTCACTATAACCCTAACCCTGTCACTATAACCCTAACCCTGTCACTATAACCCTAACCCTGTCACTATAACCCTAACCCTGCAACTATAACCATAACACAGTCACTATAACCCCTAACCCTGTCACTATAACCCTAACCCTGTCACTATAACCCTGACCCTGTCACTATAACCTAACCCTGTCACTATAACCCTGTCACTATAACCCTAACCCTGTCACTATAACCCTAACCCTGTCACTATAACCCTAACCCTGTCACTATAACCCTAACCCTGTCACTATAACCCCTAACCCTGTCACTATAACCCTAACCCTGTCACTATAAGCCCAACCCTGTCACATTAACCCTAACCATGTCACTAGAACCCTAACCCTGTCACTATAACCCTAACCCTGTCACTAGAACCCTAACCCTGTCACTATAACCCTAACCCTGTCACTATAACCTAACCCTGTCACTATAACCCTAACCCTGTCACTATAACCCTAACCCTGTCACTATAACCCTAACCCTGTCACTATAACCCTAACCCTGTCACTATAACCCCAACCCTGTCACTATAACCCTAACCCTGCAACTATAACCATAACACAGTCACTATAACCCCTAACCCTGTCACTATAACCCTAACCCTGTCACTATAACCCTGACCCTGTCACTATAACCTAACCCTGTCACTATAACCCTGTCACTATAACCCTAACCCTGTCACTATAACCCTAACCCTGTCACCATAACCCTAACCCTGTCACTATAACCCTAACCCTGTCACTATAACCCTAACCCTGTCACTATAACCCCTAACCCTGTCACTATAACCCTAACCCTGTCACTATAAGCCCAACCCTGTCACATTAACCCTAACCATGTCACTAGAACCCTAACCCTGTCACTATAACCCTAACCCTGTCACTAGAACCCTAACCCTGTCACTATAACCCTAACCCTGTCACTATAACCTAACCCTGTCACTATAACCCAATCCCTGTCACTATAACCCTAACCCTGTCACTATAACCCTAACCCTGTCACTATAACCCTAACCCTGCCACTATAACCCTAACCCTGTCACTATAACCTAAACCCTGTCACTATAACCCTAACCCTGTCACTATAACCCTAACCCTGTCACTATAACCCTAACCCTGTCACTATAACCCTAACCCTGTCACTATAACAATAACCCTGTCTCTATAACTTTAACCCTGTCACTATAACCCTGTCAATATAACCCTAACCCTGTCACTATATCCCTAACCCTGTCACTATAACCCTGTCACTTTAACCCTTACCCTGTCACTGTATCCCTAACCCTGTCACTATAACCCTAACCCTGTCACTATAACCCTAACCCTGTCACTCTAGCCTAACCCTGTCACTATAACCCTAACCCTGTCACTGTATCCCTAACCCTGTCACTATAACCCTAACCCTGTCACTATAACCCTAACCCTGTCACTATAACCCTGTCACTATAACCCTAACCCTGTCACTATAACCCTGTCACTATAATCCTAACCCTGTCACTATAACCCTGTCACTATAACCCTAACCCTGTCACTACATCCCTAACCCTGTCACTATTACCCTAACCCTGTCACTACAACCCTGTCACTATAACCCTGCCCCTAATCCTGTCACTATAAACCTAACCCTGTCACTATAACCCTAACCCTGTCACTATAACCCTGTCACTACATCCCTAACCCTGTCACTATAACCCTAACCCTGTCACTATAACCCTGTCACTATAACCCTAACCCTAACCCTGTAACTATAACCCTATCCATGTCACTATAACCCCAAACCCTGTCACTATATCCCTAACCCTGTCACTATAACCCTAACTCTGTCACTATAACCCTAACCCAGTCACTATAACCCTAACCCAGTCACTATAACCCTAACCCTGTCACTCTAACCTAACCCTGTCACTATATCCCTAACCCTGTCACTGTAACCCTAACCCTGTCACTATAACACCTACACCTGTCACTATAACGCTAACCCTGTCACTATTTCCCTAACTCTGTCACTATAACCCAAACCCTCTCACTATAACCCTAACCCTGTCACTATAACCTAACCCTGTCACTATATCCCTTACCCTGTCACTATATCCCTAACCCTGTCACTATAACCCTAACCCTGTCACTATAACCCTGTCACTATAACCCTAACCCTGTCACTATAACCCTAACCCTGTCACTATAACCCTAACCCTGTCACTATAACCCTAACCCTGTCACTATAACCCTAACCATGTCACTATAACGCTAACCCTGTCACTATAACCCAAACCCTGTCACTATAACCCTAACCCTGTCACTATAACCTAACCTTGTCACTATATCCCTAACCATGTCACTATATCCCTAACCCTGTCACTATATCCCTAACCCTGTCACTATAACCCTAACCCTGTCACTATAACCCTAATCCTGTCACTATAACTTAACCCTGTCACTATAACCCTAACCCTGTCACTATAACCCTAACCCTGTCACTATAACCCTAACCCTGCAACTATAACCATAACACAGTCACTATAACCCCTAACCCTGTCACTATAACCCTAACCCTGTCACTATAACCCTGACCCTGTCACTATAACCCTGTCACTATAACCCTAACCCTGTCACTATAACCCTAACCCTGTCACTATAACCCTAACCCTGTCACTATAACCCTAACCCTGTCACTATAACCCCTAACCCTGTCACTATAACCCTAACCCTGTCACTATAAGCCCAACCCTGTCACAATAACCCTAACCATGTCACTAGAACCCTAACCCTGTCACTATAACCCTAACCCTGTCACTAGAACCCTAACCCTGTCACTAAAACCCTAACCCTGTCACTATATCCTAACCCTGTCACTATAACCCTAACCCTGTCACTATAACCCTAACCCTGTCACTATAACCCTAACCCTGTCACTATAACCCTAACCCTGCCACTATAACCCTAACCCTGTCACTATAAACCCTAACCCTGTCACTATAACCTAAACCCTGTCACTATAACCCTAACCCTGTCACTATAACCCCTAACCCTGTCACTATAACCCTAACCCTGTCACTATAACCCTAACCCTGTCACTATAACCCTAACCCTGTCACTATAACAATAACCCTGTCTCTATAACTTTAACCCTGTCACTATAACCCTGTCACTATAACCCTAACCCTGTCACTATATCCCTAACCCTGTCACTATAACCCTGTCACTTTAACCCTTACCCTGTCACTGTATCCCTAACCCTGTCACTATAACCCTAACCCTGTCTCTATAACCCTAACCCTGTCACTCTAGCCTAACCCTGCCACTATAACCCTAACCCTGTCACTGTATCACTAACCCTGTCACTATAACCCTAAACCTGTCACTATAACCCTAACCCTGTCACTATAACCCTAACCCTGTCACTATATTCCTAACCCTGTCACTATAACCCTGTCACTATAATCCTAACCCTGTCACTATAATCCTAACCCTGTCACTATAACCCTGTCACTATAACCCTAACCCTGTCACTACATCCCTAACCCTGTCACTATAACCCTGTCACTATATCCCTAACCCTGTCACTATAACCCTAACCCTGTCACTATAACCCTGTCACTATAACCCTAACCCTAACCCTGTAACTATAACCCTATCCATGTCACTACAACCCCAAACCCTGTCACTATATACCTAACCCTGTCACTATAACCCTAACCCTGTCACTATAACCCTTACTCTGTCACTATAACCCTAACCCAGTCACTATAACCCTAACCCAGTCACTATAACCCTAACCCTGTCACTCTAACCTAACCCTGTCACTACATCCCTAACCCTGTCACTGTAACCCTAACCCTGTCACTATAACAACAAAACCTGTCACTATAACGATAACCCTGTCACTATATCCCTAACCCTGTCACTATAACCCTAACCCTGTCACTATAAATCCTAACCCTGTCACTATAACCCTGTCACTATAACCCTAACCATGTCACTATATCCCTAACCCTGTCACTATAACCCTAACCCTGTCACTATAACCCTGTCACTATAACCATAACCCTGTCACTATAACCCAAACCCTGTCACTATAACCTAACCTTGTCACTATGTCCCTAACCCTTTCACTATATCCCTAACCCTGTCACTATAACCCTAACCCTGTCACTATAACCCTAACCCTGTCACTATAACCCTAACCCTGTCACTATAACCCTAACCCAGTCACTATAACCCTAACCCTGTCACTATAACCCTAACCCTGTCACTATAACCCTAACCCTAACCCTGTCACTATAACCCTAACCCTGTCACTATATCCCTAACCATGTCACTATATCCCTAACCCTGTCACTATAACCCTAACCCTGTCACTATAACCCTGTCTCTATAACCCTAACCCTGTCACTATAACCCAAACCCTGTCACTTTAACCTAACCTTGTCACTATATCCCTAACCCTCTCACTATATCCCTAACCCTGTCACTATAACCCTAACCCTTTCACTATATCCCTAACCCTGTCACTATAACATAACCTTGTCACTATATCCCTAACCCTGTCACTATAACCCTAACCCAGTCACTATAACCTAACCCTGTCACTATATCCCTAAACCTGTCACTATAACCCTAACCCTGTCACTATAACCCTAACCCTGTCACTATAACGCTAATGCTGTCACTATAACCTAACCCTGTCATTATATCCCCAAACCTGTCACTATAACCCCTAACCCTGTAACTATAACCCTAACCCTGGCACTATAACCTAACCCTGTCACTATATCCCCAACCCTGTCACTATAACCCCTAATCCTGTCACTATAACCCTAACCCTGTCACTATAACCCTAACCCTGTCACTATACACCTAACGCGGTCACTATAACCTAACCCTGTCACTATAACCCTGTCACTATAACCCAAACCCTGTCACTATAACCTAACCTTGTCACTATATCCCTAACCCTGTCACTATATCCCTAACCCTGTCACTATAACCCTAACCCTGTCACTATAACCCTAACCCTGTCACTATAACCCTAACCCTGTCACTATAACCCTAACCCTGTCACTATATCCCTAACCCTGTCACTATAACCCTAACCCTGTCACTATAACCCCTAACCCTGTCACTATAACCCTAACCCTTTCACTATATCCCAAACCCTGTCACTATAACCCTAAACCTGTCACTATAAACCCTAACCCTGTCACTATAACTCAACCCCTGTCACTATAACCCTAACCCTGTCACTATAACCCTAACCCTGTCACTATAACCCTAACCCTGTCACTATAACCCTAACCCTGTCACCATAGCCTAACCCTGTCACTATAACCCTAAACAAAACCCTGTCACTATAACCCTAACCCTGTCACTGTATCCCTAACCCTGTCACTATAACCCTAACCCTGTCACTATAACCCTAACCCTGTCACTTTATCCCTAACCCTGTCACTATAACCCTAAACCTGTCACTATAACCCTAACCCTGTCACTATAACCCTAACCCTGTCACTATAACCATAACACTGTCACTATATCCCTAACCCTGTCACTGTAACCCTAACCCTGTCACTATAACCCTGTCACTATAATCCTAACCCTGTCACTATAACCCTGTCACTATAACCCTAACCCTGTCACTATGTCCCTAACCCTGTCACTATAACCATAACCCTGTCACTACAACCCTGTCACAATAACCCTGACCCTAACCCTGTCACTATAACCCTAACCCTGTCACTATAACTCTGTCACTGTAACCCTAACCCTTTCACTATATCCCTAACCCTGTCACTATAACCCTAACCCTGTCACTATAACCCTAACCCTGTCACTATAACCCTAACCCTGTCACTATAACCCTAACCCTGTCACTATAACCTTACCCTGTCACTATATCCCTAACCCTGTCACTATAACCCTAACCCTGTAACTATAACCCTAACCCTGTCACCATAACCCTAACCCAGTCACTATAACCTAACCCTGTCACTATATCCCTAACCCTGTCACTATATCCCTAACCCTGTCACTATAACCCTAACCCTGTCACTATAACCCTAACCCTGTCACTATAACCCTAACGCTGTCACTATAACCTAACCATGTCACTATGTCCCCAACCCTGTAACTATAACCCCTAACCCTGTCACTATAACCCTAACCCTGTCACTATAACCTAACCCTGTCACTATATCCCCAACCCTGTAACTATAACCCCTAACCCTGTCACTATAACCCTGACCCTGTCACTTTAACCTAACCCTGTCAGTATAACCCTGACCCTGTCACTATAACCCTAACCCTGTCACTATAACCCTATCCTTGTCACTATAACCCAAACCCTGTCACTATAACCCTAACCCTGTCACTATAACATAACCTTGTCACTATATCCCTAACCCTGTCACTATAACCTTACCCTGTCACTATATCCCTAACCCTGTCACTATAACCCTAACCCTGTAACTATAACCCTAACCCTGTCACCATAACCCTAACCCAGTCACTATAACCTAACCCTGTCACTATATCCCTAACCCTGTCACTATATCCCTAACCCTGTCACTATAACCCTAACCCTGTCACTATAACCCTAACCCTGTCACTATAACCCTAACGCTGTCACTATAACCTAACCATGTCACTATGTCCCCAACCCTGTAACTATAACCCCTAACCCTGTCACTATAACCCTAACCCTGTCACTATAACCTAACCCTGTCACTATATCCCCAACCCTGTAACTATAACCCCTAACCCTGTCACTATAACCCTGACCCTGTCACTTTAACCTAACCCTGTCAGTATAACCCTGACCCTGTCACTATAACCCTAACCCTGTCACTATAACCCTATCCATGTCACTATAACCCAAACCCTGTCACTATAACCCTAACCCTGTCACTATAACATAACCTTGTCACTATATCCCTAACCCTGTCACTATAACCCTAACCCTGTAACTATAACCCTAACCCTGTCACTATAACCCTAACCCAGTCACTATAACCCTAACCCTGTCACTATAACACAAACCCTGTCACTAAAACCCTAACCCTGTCACTATAACCTAACCTTGTCACTATATCCCTAACCCTGTCACTATATCCCTAACCCTGTCACTATAACCCTAACCCTGTCACTATAACCATAATCCAGTCACTATAACCCTAACCCTTTCACTATAACCTAACCCTGTCACTATATCCCTAACCCTGTCACTAAAACACTAACCCTGTCACTATAACCCTAACCCTGTCACTATAACCCTAACGCTGTCACTATACCCTAACCCTGTCACTATATCCCCAACCCTGTCACTATAACCCATAACCCTGTCACTATAAACCTAACCCTGTCACTATAACCCTAACCCTGTCACTATAACCCTAACCCTGTCACTATAACCTAACCCTGTCACTATATCCTCAACCCTGTCACTATAACCCCTAACCCTGTAACTATAACCCTAACCCTGTCACTATAACCCCTAACCCTGTCACTGTAACCTAACCCTGTCACTATATCCCTAACCCTGTCACTATAACCCTAACCCTGTCACTATGTCCCTAACCCTGTCACTATAACCATAACCCTGTCACTACAACCCTGTCACAATAACCCTGACCCTAACCCTGTCACTATAACCCTAACCCTGTCACTATAACTCTGTCACTGTAACCCTAACCCTTTCACTATATCCCTAACCCTGTCACTATAACCCTAACCCTGTCACTATAACCCTAACCCTGTCACTATAACCCTAACCCTGTCACTATAACCCTAACCCTGTCACTATAACCCTAACCCTGTCACTATAACCTTACCCTGTCACTATATCCCTAACCCTGTCACTATAACCCTAACCCTGTAACTATAACCCTAACCCTGTCACCATAACCCTAACCCAGTCACTATAACCTAACCCTGTCACTATATCCCTAACCCTGTCACTATAACCCTAACCCTGTCACTATAACCCTAACCCTGTCACTATAACCCTAACGCTGTCACTATAACCTAACCCTGTCACTATATCCCCAACCCTGTAACTATAACCCCTAACCCTGTCACTATAACCCTAACCCTGTCACTATAACCTAACCCTGTCACTATATCCCCAACCCTGTAACTATAACCCCTAACCCTGTCACTATAACCCTGACCCTGTCACTTTAACCTAACCCTGTCAGTATAACCCTGACCCTGTCACTATAACCCTAACCCTGTCACTATAACCCTATCCATGTCACTATAACCCAAACCCTGTCACTATAACCCTAACCCTGTCACTATAACATAACCTTGTCACTATATCCCTAACCCTGTCACTATATCCCTAACCCTGTCACTATAACCCTAACCCTGTAACTATAACCCTAACACTGTAACTATAACCCTAACCCTGTCACTATAACCCTAACCCAGTCACTATAACCCTAACCCTGTCACTATAACCCAAACCCTGTCACTAAAACCCTAACCCTGTCACTATAACCTAACCTTGTCACTATATCCCTAACCCTGTCACTATATCCCTAACCCTGTCACTATAACCCTAACCCTGTCACTATAACCATAATCCAGTCACTATAACCCTAACCCTTTCACTATAACCTAACCCTGTCACTATATCCCTAACCCTGTCACTAAAACCCTAACCCTGTCACTATAACCCTAACCCTGTCACTATAACCCTAACGCTGTCACTATACCCTAACCCTGTCACTATATCCCCAACCCTGTCACTATAACCCATAACCCTGTCACTATAAACCTAACCCTGTCACTATAACCCTAACCCTGTCACTATAACCCTAACCCTGTCACTATAACCTAACCCTGTCAATATATCCCCAACCCTGTCACTATAACCCCTAACCCTGTAACTATAACCCTAACCCTGTCACTATAACCCCTAACCCTGTCACTGTAACCTAACCCTGTCACTATATCCCTAACCCTGTCACTATAACCCTAACCCTGTCACTATAACCCTAACCCTGTCACTATAACGCTAACGCTGTCACTATAACCTAACCCTGTCACTATATCCCTAACCCTGTCACTATAACCCTAACCCAGTCACTATAACCTAACCCTGTCACTGTATCCCTAACCCTGTCACTATATCACTAACCCTGTCACTATAACCCTAACCCTGTCACTATAACCCTGTCACTATAACCCTAACCCTGTCACTATAACCCTAACCCTGTAACTATAACCCTGTCCATGTCACTATAACCCCTAACCCTGTCACTATATCCCTAACCCTGTCACTATAACCCTAACCCTGTCACTATAACCCCTAACCCTGTCACTATATCCCTAACCCTGTCACTATAACCCTAACCCAGTCACTATAACCCTAACCCTGTCACTATAACCCTAACCCTGTCACTATAACCCTGACCCTGTCACTATAACCCTAACCCTGTCACTATAACCCTATCCATGTCACTATAACCCAAACCCTGTCACTATAACCCTAACCCTCTCACTATAACATAACCTTGTCACTATATCCCTAACCCTGTCACTATATCCCTAACCCTGTCACTATAACCCTAACCCTGTCACTATAACCCTAACACTGTAACTATAACCCTAACCCTGTCACTATAACCCTAACCCAGTCACTATAACCCTAACCCTGTCACTATAACCCAAACCCTGTCACTAAAACCCTAACCCTGTCACTATAACCTAACCTTGTCACTATATCCCTAACCCTGTCACTATATCCCTAACCCTGTCACTATAACCCTAACCCTAACCCTGTCACTATAACCATAATCCAGTCACTATAACCCTAACCCTTTCACTATAACCGAACCCTGTCACTATATCCCTAACCCTGTCACTAAAACCCTAACCCTGTCACTATAACCCTAACCCTGTCACTATAACCCTAACGCTGTCACTATACCCTAACCCTGTCACTATAACCCCTAACCCTGTCACTATATCCCTAACCCTGTCACTATAACCCTAACCCTGTCACCATAGCCTAACCCTGTCACTATAACCCTAACCAAAACCCTGTCACTATAACCCTAACCCTGTCACTGTATCCCTAACCCTGTCACTATAACCCTAACCCTGTCACTATAACCCTAACCCTGTCACTGTATCCCTAACCCTGTCACTATAACCCTAACCCTTTCACTATAACCTAACCCTGTCACTATATCCCTAACCCTGTCACTAAAACCCTAACCCTGTCACTATAACCCTAACCCTGTCACTATAACCCTAACGCTGTCACTATACCCTAACCCTGTCACTATATCCCCAACCCTGTCACTATAACCCATAACCCTGTCACTATAAACCTAACCCTGTCACTATAACCCTAACCCTGTCACTATAACCCTAACCCTGTCACTATAACCTAACCCTGTCACTATATCCCCAACCCTGTCACTATAACCCCTAACCCTGTAACTATAACCCTAACCCTGTCACTATAACCCCTAACCCTGTCACTGTAACCTAACCCTGTCACTATATCCCTAACCCTGTCACTATAACCCTAACCCTGTCACTATAACCCTAACCCTGTCACTATAACGCTAACGCTGTCACTATAACCTAACCCTGTCACTATATCCCTAACCCTGTCACTATAACCCTAACCCAGTCACTATAACCTAACCCTGTCACTGTATCCCTAACCCTGTCACTATATCACTAACCCTGTCACTATAACCCTAACCCTGTCACTATAACCCTGTCACTATAACCCTAACCCTGTCACTATAACCCTAACCCTGTAACTATAACCCTGTCCATGTCACTATAACCCCTAACCCTGTCACTATATCCCTAACCCTGTCACTATAACCCTAACCCTGTCACTATAACCCCTAACCCTGTCACTATATCCCTAACCCTGTCACTATAACCCTAACCCAGTCACTATAACCCTAACCCTGTCACTATAACCCTAACCCTGTCACTATAACCCTGACCCTGTCACTTTAACCTAACCCTGTCAGTATAACCCTGACCCTGTCACTATAACCCTAACCCTGTCACTATAACCCTATCCATGTCACTATAACCCAAACCCTGTCACTATAACCCTAACCCTCTCACTATAACATAACCTTGTCACTATATCCCTAACCCTGTCACTATATCCCTGACCCTGTCACTATAACCCTAACCCTGTCACTATAACCCTAACACTGTAACTATAACCCTAACCCTGTCACTATAACCCTAACCCAGTCACTATAACCCTAACCCTGTCACTATAACCCAAACCCTGTCACTAAAACCCTAACCCTGTCACTATAACCTAACCTTGTCACTATATCCCTAACCCTGTCACTATATCCCTAACCCTGTCACTATAACCCTAACCCTAACCCTGTCACTATAACCATAATCCAGTCACTATAACCCTAACCCTTTCACTATAACCGAACCCTGTCACTATATCCCTAACCCTGTCACTAAAACCCTAACCCTGTCACTATAACCCTAACCCTGTCACTATAACCCTAACGCTGTCACTATACCCTAACCCTGTCACTATAACCCCTAACCCTGTCACTATATCCCTAACCCTGTCACTATAACCCTAACCCTGTCACCATAGCCTAACCCTGTCACTATAACCCTAACCAAAACCCTGTCACTATAACCCTAACCCTGTCACTGTATCCCTAACCCTGTCACTATAACCCTAACCCTGTCACTATAACCCTAACCCTGTCACTGTATCCCTAACCCTGTCACTATAACCCTAAACCTGTCACTATAACCCTAACCCTGTCACTATAACCCTAACCCTGTCACTATAACCATAACACTGTCACTATATCCCTAACCCTGTCACTGTAACCCTAACCCTGTCACTATAACCCTGTCACTATAATCCTAACCCTGTCACTATAACCCTGTCACTATAACCCTAACCCTGTCACTATAACCATAACCCTGTCACTACAACCCTGTCACAATAACCCTGACCCTAACCCTGTCACTATAACCCTAACCCTGTCACTATAACTCTGTCACTGTAACCCTAACCCTTTCACTATATCCCTAACCCTGTCACTATAACCCTAACCCTGTCACTATAACCCTAACCCTGTCACTATAACCCTAACCCTGTCACTATAACCCTAACCCTGTCACTATAACCTTACCCTGTCACTATATCCCTAACCCTGTCACTATAACCCTAACCCTGTAACTATAACCCTAACCCTGTCACCATAACCCTAACCCAGTCACTATAACCTAACCCTGTCACTATATCCCTAACCCTGTCACTATATCCCTAACCCTGTCACTATAACCCTAACCCTGTCACTATAACCCTGACCCTGTCACTTTAACCTAACCCTGTCAGTATAACCCTGACCCTGTCACTATAACCCTAACCCTGTCACTATAACCCTATCCATGTCACTATAACCCAAACCCTGTCACTATAACCCTAACCCTGTCACTATAACATAACCTTGTCACTATATCCCTAACCCTGTCACTATATCCCTAACCCTGTCACTATAACCCTAACCCTGTAACTATAACCCTAACACTGTAACTATAACCCTAACCCTGTCACTATAACCCTAACCCAGTCACTATAACCCTAACCCTGTCACTATAACCCAAACCCTGTCACTAAAACCCTAACCCTGTCACTATAACCTAACCTTGTCACTATATCCCTAACCCTGTCACTACATCCCTAACCCTGTCACTATAACCCTAACCCTGTCACTATAACCATAATCCAGTCACTATAACCCTAACCCTTTCACTATAACCTAACCCTGTCACTATATCCCTAACCCTGTCACTAAAACCCTAACCCTGTCACTATAACCCTAACCCTGTCACTATAACCCTAACGCTGTCACTATACCCTAACCCTGTCACTATATCCCCAACCCTGTCACTATAACCCATAACCCTGTCACTATAAACCTAACCCTGTCACTATAACCCTAACCCTGTCACTATAACCCTAACCCTGTCACTATAACCTAACCCTGTCACTATATCCCCAACCCTGTCACTATAACCCCTAACCCTGTAACTATAACCCTAACCCTGTCACTATAACCTAACCCTGTCACTATATCCCTAACCCTGTCACTATAACCCTAACCCTGTCACTATAACCCTAACCCTGTCACTATAACGCTAACACTGTCACTATAACCTAACCCTGTCACTATATCCCTAACCCTGTCACTATAACCCTAACCCAGTCACTATAACCTAACCCTGTCACTATATCCCTAACCCTGTCACTATATCCCTAACCCTGTCACTATAACCCTAACCCTGTCACTATAACCCTGTCACTATAACCCTAACCCTAACCCTGTCACTATAACCCTAACCCTGTAACTATAACCCTGTCCATGTCACTATAACCCCTAACCCTGTCACTATATCCCTAACCCTGTCACTATAACCCTAACCCTGTCACTATAACCCCTAACCCTGTCACTATATCCCTAACCCTGTCACTATAACCCTAACCCAGTCACTATAACCCTAACCCTGTCACTATAACCCTAACCCTGTCACTATAACCCTGACCCTGTCACTTTAACCTAACCCTGTCAGTATAACCCTGACCCTGTCACTATAACCCTAACCCTGTCACTATAACCCTATCCATGTCACTATAACCCAAACCCTGTCACTATAACCCTAACCCTCTCACTATAACATAACCTTGTCACTATATCCCTAACCCTGTCACTATATCCCTAACCCTGTCACTATAACCCTAACCCTGTAACTATAACCCTAACACTGTAACTATAACCCTAACCCTGTCACTATAACCCTAACCCAGTCACTATAACCCTAACCCTGTCACTATAACCCAAACCCTGTCACTAAAACCCTAACCCTGTCACTATAACCTAACCTTGTCACTATATCCCTAACCCTGTCACTATATCCCTAACCCTGTCACTATAACCCTAACCCTGTCACTATAACCATAATCCAGTCACTATAACCCTAACCCTTTCACTATAACCGAACCCTGTCACTATATCCCTAACCCTGTCACTAAAACCCTAACCCTGTCACTATAACCCTAACCCTGTCACTATAACCCTAACGCTGTCACTATACCCTAACCCTGTCACTATATCCCCAACCCTGTCACTATAACCCATAACCCTGTCACCATAAACCTAACCCTGTCACTATAACCCTAACCCTGTCACTATAACCCTAACCCTGTCACTATATTCCCAACCCTGTCACTATAACCCCTAACCCTGTAACTATAACCCTAACCCTGTCACTATAACCCCTAACCCTGTCACTGTAACCTAACCCTGTCACTATATCCCTAACCCTGTCACTATAACCCTAACCCTGTCACTATAACCCTAACCCTGTCACTATAACGCTAACGCTGTCACTATAACCTAACCCTGTCACTATATCCCCAACCCTGTCACTATAACCCCTAACTCTGTCACTATAACCCTAACCCTGTCACTATAACCCTAACCCTGTCACTATAACCCTAACCCTAACCCGGTCACTATAACCCTGTCACTATAATCCTAACCCTGTCACTATAACCCTGTCACTATAACACTAACCCTGTAACTATGTCCCTAACCCTGTCACTATAACCATAACCCTGTCACTACAACCCTGTCACAATAACCCTGACCCTAACCCTGTCACTATAACCCTAACCCTGTCACTATAACTCTGTCACTGTAACCCTAACCCTTTCACTATATCCCTAACCCTAACCCTGTCACTATAACCCTAACCCTGTCACTATAACCCTAACCCTGTCACTATAACCCTAACCCTGTCACTATAACCCTAACCCTGTCACTATAACCTTACCCTGTCACTATATCCCTAACCCTGTCACTATAACCCTAACCCTGTAACTATAACCCTAACCCTGTCACTATAACCCTAACCCAGTCACTATAACCTAACCCTGTCACTATATCCCTAACCCTGTCACTATAACCCTAACCCTGTCACTATAACCCTAACCCTGTCACTATAACCCTAACGCTGTCACTATAACCTAACCCTGTCACTATATCCCCAACCCTGTAACTATAACCCCTAACCCTGTCACTATAACCCTAACCCTGTCACTATAACCTAACCCTGTCACTATATCCCCAACCCTGTCACTATAACCCTAACCCTGTCACTATAACACCTAAACCTGTCACTATAACGATAACCCTGTCACTATAACCTAACCCTGTCACTATATCCCAAACCCTGTCTCTATAACAATAACCCTGTCACTATAACCCCTAACCCTGTCACTATAACCCTAACCCTGTCACTATATCCCTAACCCTGTAACTATATCCCCTAACCCTGTCAATATAACCCTAACCCTGTCACTATAACCCTGTCACTATAACCCAAACCCTGTCACTATAACCTAACCTTGTCACTATATCCCTAACCCTGTCACTATATCCCTAACCCTGTCACTATAACCCTAACCCTGTCACTATAACCCTAACCCTGTCACTATAACCCTAACCCTGTCACTATAACCCTAACCCTGTCACTATATCCCTAACCCTGTCACTATAACCTAACCCTGTCACTATATCCCTAACCCTGTCACTATAACCCTAACCCTGTCACTATAACACCTAAACCTGTCACTATAACGATAACCCTGTCACTATAACCTAACCCTGTCACTATATCCCAAACCCTGTCACTATAACAATAACCCTGTCACTATAACCCCTAACCCTGTCACTATAACCCTAACCCTGTCACTATATCCCTAACCCTGTAACTATATCCCCATCCCCGTCACTATAACCCCTAACCCTGTCACTATAACCCTAACCCTGTCACTATAAACCCTAACCCTGTCACTATAACCCTGTCACTATAACCCTAACCCTGTCACTATATCCCTAACCCTGTCACTATAACCCTAACCCTGTCACTATAACCCTAACCCTAACCCTGTCACTATAACCCTAACCCTGTAACTATAACCCTGTCCATGTCACTATAACCCCTAACCCTGTCACTATATCCCTAACCCTGTCACTATAACCCTAACCCTGTCACTATAACCCCTAACCCTGTCACTATATCCCTAACCCTGTCACTATAACCCTAACCCAGTAACTATAACCCTAACCCTGTCACTATAACCCTAACCCTGTCACTATAACCCTGACCCTGTCACTTTAACCTAACCCTGTCAGTATAACCCTGACCCTGTCACTATAACCCTAACCCTGTCACTATAACCCTATCCATGTCACTATAACCCAAACCATGTCACTATAACCCTAACCCTGTCACTATAACATAACCTTGTCACTATATCCCTAACCCTGTCACTATATCCCTAACCCTGTCACTATAACCCTAACCCTGTAACTATAACCCTAACACTGTAACTATAACCCTAACCCTGTCACTATAACCCTAACCCAGTCACTATAACCCTAACCCTGTCACTATAACCCAAACCCTGCCACTAAAACCCTAACCCTGTCACTATAACCTAACCTTGTCACTATATCCCTAACCCTGTCACTATATCCCTAACCCTGTCACTATAACCCTAACCCTGTCACTATAACCATAATCCAGTCACTTTAACCCTAACCCTTTCACTATAACCTAACCCTGTCACTATATCCCTAACCCTGTCACTAAAACCCTAACCCTGTCACTATAACCCTGTCAATATAACCCTAACCCTGTCACTATAACCCTGTCACTATAACCCATACCCTGTCACCATAACCTAACCTTGTCACTATATCCCTAACCCTGTCACTATAACCCTAACCCTGTCACTATAACCCTAACCCTGTAACTATAACCCTAACCCTGTCACTATAACCCTAACCCTGTCACTATAACCCTAACCCTGTCACTATAACCCTAACCCTGTCACTATATCCCTAACCCTGTCACTATAACCCTAACCCTTTCACTATAAACCCTAACCCTGTCACTATAACCCTGTCACTATAACCCTAACCCTGTCACTATATCCCTAACCCTGTCACTATAACCCTAACCCTGTCACTATAACCTAACCCTGTCACTATATCCCTAACCCTGTCACTATAACCCTAACCCTGTAACTATAACCCTAACACTGTAACTATAACCCTAACCCTGTCACTATAACCCTAACCCAGTCACTATAACCCTAACCCTGTCACTATAACCCAAACCCTGTCACTAAAACCCCAACCCTGTCACTATAACCTAACCTTGTCACTATATCCCTAACCCTGTCACTATATCCCTAACCCTGTCACTATACCCTAACCCTGTCACTATAACCCTAACCCAGTCACTTTAACCCTAACCCTGTCACTATAACCTAACCCTGTCACTATATCCCTAACCCTGTCACTAAAACCCTAACCCTGTCACTATAACCCTAACCCTGTCACTATAACCCTAACGCTGTCACTATAACCTAACCCTGTCACTATATCCTCAACCCTGTCACTATAACCCCTAACCCTGTAACTATAACCCTAACCCTGTCACTATAACCCCTAACCCTGTCACTATAACCTAACCTTGTCACTATATCCCTAACCCTGTCACTATAACCCTAACCCTGTCACTATAACCCCTAACCCTGTCACTATATCCATAACCCTGTCACTATAACCCTAACCCAGTCACTATAACCCTAACCCTGTCACTATAACCCTAACCCTGTCACTATAACCCTGACCCTGTCACTATAACCTAACCCTGTCAGTATAACCCTGACCCTGTCACTGTAACCCTAACCCTGTCACTATAACCCTATCCATGTCACTATAACCCAAACCCTGTCACTATAACCCTAACCCTGTCACTATAACATAACCTTGTCACTATATCCCTAACCCTGTCACTATATCCCTAACCCTGTCACTATAACCCTAACCCTGTAACTATAACCCTAACACTGTAACTATAACACTAACCCTGTCACTATAACCCTAACCCAGTCACTATAACCCTAACCCTGTCACTATAACCCAAACCCTGTCACTAAAACCCTAACCCTGTCACTATAACCTAACCTTGTCACTATATCCCTAACCCTGTCACTATATCCCTAACCCTGTCACTATAACCCTAACCCTGTCACTATAACCCTAACGCTGTCACTATACCCTAACCCTGTCACTATAACCCTAACCCTGTCACTATATCCCTAACCCTGTCACTATAACCCTAACGCTGTCACTATAACCCTGTCACTATAACCCTAACCCTAACTCTGTCACTACAACCCTAACCCTGTAACTATAACCCTGTGCATGTCACTATAACCCCTAACCCTGTCACTATATCCCTAACCCTGTCACTATAACCCTAACCCTGTCACTATAACCTAACCCTGTCACTATATCCCTAACCCTGTCACTATAACCCTAACCCTGCAACTATAACCCTAACACTGTAACTATAACCCTAACCCTGTCACTATAACCCTAACCCAGTCACTATAACCCTAACCCTGTCACTATAACCCAAACCCTGTCACTAAAACCCCAACCCTGTCACTATAACCTAACCTTGTCACTATATCCCTAACCCTGTCACTATATCCCTAACCCTGTCACTATAACCCTAACCCTGTCACTATAACCATAACCCAGTCACTATAACCCTAACCCTGTCACTATAACCTAACCCTGTCACTATATCCCTAACCCTGTCACTAAAACCCTAACCCTGTCACTATAACCCTAACCCTGTCACTATAACCCTAACGCTGTCACTATATCCCTAACCCTGTCACTATAACCCTAACCCTGTCACTATAACCTAACCCTGTCACTATATCCCCAACCCTGTCACTATAACCCCTAACCCTGTAACTATAACCCTAACCCTGTCACTATAACCCCTAACCCTGTCACTATAACCTAACCCTGTCACTATATCCCTAACCCTGTCACTTTAACCCTAACCCTGTCACTATAACCCTAACCCTGTCACTATATCCCTAACCCTGTCACTATATCCATAACCCTGTCACTATAACCCTAACCCAGTCACTATAACCCTAACCCTGTCACTATAACCCTAACCCTGTCACTATAACCCTGACCCTGTCACTATAACCTAACCCTGTCAGTATAACCCTGACCCTGTCACTATAACCCTAACCCGGTCACTATAACCCTATCCATGTCACTATAACCCAAACCCTGTCACTATAACCCTAACCCTGTCACTATAACATAACCTTGTCACCATATCCATAACCCTGTCACTAGATCCCTAACCCTGTCACTCTAACCCTAACCCTGTAACTATAACCCTAACACTGTAACTATAACACTAACCCTGTCACTATAACCCTAACCCAGTCACTATAACCCTAACCCTGTCACTATAACCCAAACCCTGTCACTAAAACCCTAACCCTGTCACTATAACCTAACCTTGTCACTATAACCCTAACCCTGTCACTATAACCCTAATCCTGTCACTATAACCCTAACCCTGTAACTATAACCCTAACCCTGTCACTATAACCCTAACCCTGTCACTATAACCCTAACCCTGTCACTATATCCCTAACCCTGTCACTATAACCTAACCCTGTCACTATATCCCTAACCCTGTCACTATAACCCTAACCCTGTCACTATAACACCTAAATCTGTCACTATAACGATAACCCTGTCACTATAACCTAACCCTGTCACTATATCCCAAACCCTGTCACTATAACAATAACCCTGTCACTATAACCCCTAACCCTGTCACTATAACCCTAACCCTGTCACTATATCCCTAACCCTGTAACTATATCCCCATCCCCGTCACTATAACCCCTAACCCTGTCACTATAACCTAACCCTGTCACTATATCCCTAACCCTGTCACTATAACCCTAACCCTGTAACTATAACCCTAACACTGTAACTATAACCCTAACCCTGTCACTATAACCCTAACCCAGTCACTATAACCCTAACCCTGTCACTATAACCCTAACCCTGTCACTATAACCCTAACCTTGTCACTATAACCCTAACCCTGTCACTATAACCCTAACCCTGACACTATATCCCTAACCCTGTCACTATAACCCTAACCCTGTCACTATAACCCTGTCACTATAACCCTAACCCTAACCCTGTCACTATAAACCTAACCCTGTAACTATAACCCTGTCCATGTCACTATAACCCTTAACCCTGTCACTATATCCCTAACCCTGTCACTATAACCCTAACCCTGTCACTATAACCGTTAACCCTGTCACTATATCCCTAACCCTGTCACTATAACCCTAACCCAGTCACTATAACCCTAACCCTGTCACTATAACCCTAACCCTGTCACTATAACCCTGACCCTGTCACTATAACCTAACCCTGTCAGTATAACCCTGACCCTGTCACTATAACCCTACCCCTGTCACTATATCCCTAACCCTGTCACTATAACCCTAACCCTGTCACTATAACCTAACCCTGTCACTATATCCCTAACCCTGTCACTATAACCCTAACCCTGTAACTATAACCCTAACACTGTAACTGTAACCCTAACCCTGTCACTATAACCCTAACCCAGTCACTATAACCCTAACCCTGTCACTATAACGCAAACCCTGTCACTAAAACCCCAACCCTGTCACTATAACCTAACCTTGTCACTATATCTCTAACCCTGTCACTATATCCCTAACCCTGTCACTATAACCCTAACCCAGTCACTATAACCCTAACCCTGTCACTATAACCCTAACCCTGTCACTATAACCCTGACCCTGTCACTATAACCTAACCCTGTCAGTATAACCCTGACCCTGTCACTATAACCCTAACCCTGTCACTATAACCCTATCCATGTCACTATAACCCAAACCCTGTCACTATAACCCTAACCCTGTCACTATAACATAACCTTGTCACTATATCCCTAACCCTGTCACTATATCCCTAACCCTGTCACTATAACCCTAACCCTGTCACTATAACCTAACCCTGTCACTATAACCTAACCTTGTCACTATATCCCTAACCCTGTCACTATATCCCTAACCCTGTCACTATAACCCTAACCCTGTCACTATAACCCTAACCCTGTCACTATAACCCTAACCCTGTAACTATAACCCTAACCCTGTCACTATAACCCTAACCCTGTCACTATAACCCTAACCCTGTCACTATATCCCTAACCCTGTCACTATAACCTAACCCTGTCACTATATCCCTAACCCTGTCACTATAACCCTAACCCTGTCACTATAACCCCAACCCTGTCACTATAACCGTAACCCTGTCACTATAACCCTAACCCTGTCACTATATCCCCAACCCTGTCACTATAACCCCTAACCCTGTAACTATAACCGTAACCCTGTCACTATAACCCCTAACCTTGTCACTATAACCTAACCCTGTCACTATAACCCTAACCCTGTCACTATAACCCTAACCCTGTCACTATAACCCTACCGCTGTCACTATAACCTAACCCTGTCACTATCTCCCCAACCCTGTCACTATAACCCCTAACTCTGTCACTATAACCCTAACCCTGTCACTATAACCCTAACCCTGTCACTATAACCTAACCCTGTCACTATATCCCCAACCCTGTCAATATAACCCTGTCACTATAACCCTAACCCTGTCACTATATCCCTAACCCTGTCACTATAACCCTAACCCTGTCACTATAACCCTAACCCTAACCCGGTCACTATAACCCTAACCCTGTCACTATATCCCTAACCCTGTCACTATATCCCTGTCACTATAACCCTAACCCTGTCACTATAACCCTGTCACTATAACCCTAACCCTGTCACTATAACCCAAACCTTGTCACTATATCCCTAACCCTCTCACTATATCCCTAACCCTGTCACTATAACCCTAACCCTGTCACTATAACCCTAACCCTGTCACTATAACCTTACCCTGTCACTATATTCCTAACCCTGTCACTATAACCCTAACCCTGCAACTATAACCCTAACCCTGTCACTATAACCCTAACCCTGTCACTATAACCCTAACCCTGTCACTATATCCCTAACCCTGTCACTATAACCTAACCCTGTCACTATATCCCTAACCCTGTCACTATAACCCTAACCCTGTCACTATAACCCCAACCCTGTCACTATAACCGTAACCCTGTCACTATAACCCTAACCCTGTCACTATATCCCCAACCCTGTCACTATAACCCCTAACCCTGTAACTATAACCGTAACCCTGTCACTATAACCCCTAACCTTGTCACTATAACCTAACCCTGTCACTATAACCCTAACCCTGTCACTATAACCCTAACCCTGTCACTATAACCCTACCGCTGTCACTATAACCTAACCCTGTCACTATATCCCCAACCCTGTCACTATAACCCCTAACTCTGTCACTATAACCCTAACCCTGTCACTATAACCCTAACCCTGTCACTATAACCTAACCCTGTCACTACATCCCCAACCCTGTCAATATAACCCTGTCACTATAACCCTAACCCTGTCACTATATCCCTAACCCTGTCACTATAACCCTAACCCTGTCACTATAACCCTAACCCTAACCCGGTCACTATAACCCTAACCCTGTCACTATATCCCTGTCACTATAACCCTAACCCTGTCACTATAACCCTGTCACTATAACCCTAACCCTGTCACTATAACCCAAACCTTGTCACTATATCCCTAACCCCCTCACTATATCCCTAACCCTGTCACTATAACCCTAACCCTGTCACTATAACCCTAACCCTGTCACTATAACCTTACCCTGTCACTATATTCCTAACCCTGTCACTATAACCCTAACCCTGCAACTATAACCCTAACCCTGTAACTATAACCCTAACCCAGTCACTATAACCTAACCCTGTCACTATATCCCTAACCCTGTCATTATAACCCTAACCCTGTCACTATAACCCTAACCCTGTCACTATAACCCTAACGCTGTCACTATAACCTAACCCTGTCACTATATCCCCAACCCTGTCACTATAACCCCTAACCCTGTCACTATAACCCTAACCCTGTCACTATAACCTAACCCTGTCAATATATCCCCAACCCTGTCACTATAACCCCTAATCCTGTCACTATAACCCTAACTCTGTCACTATAACCCTAACCCTGTCACTATAACCCTGTCACTATAACCCTAACCCTGTCACTATAACCCTGTCAATATAACCCTAACCCTGTCACTATATCCCTAACCCTGTCACTATAACCCAGTCACTATAACCCTAACCCTGTCACTATATCCCTAACCCTGTCACTATAACCCTAACCCTGTCACTATAACCCCTAACCCTGTCACTATAACCCTAACCCTGTCACTATAACCTAACCCTGTCACTATATCCCCAACCCTGTCACTATAACCCCTAATCCTGTCACTATAACCCTAACCCTGTCACTATAACCCTAACCCTGTCACTATAACCCTAACGCTGTCACTATAACCTAACCCTGTCACTATATCCCCAACCCTGTCACTATAACCCCTATCCCTGTCACTATAACCCTAACCCTGTCACTATAACCTAACCCTGTCACTATATCCCCAACCCTGTCACTATAACCCCTAATCCTGTCACTATAACCCTAACCCTGTCACTATAACCCTAACCCTGTCACTATAACCCTAACCCTGTCACTATAACCCTGTCAATATAACCCTAACCCTGTCACTATATCCCTAACCCTGTCACTATAACCCAGTCACTATAACCCTAACCCTGTCACTATATCCGTAACCCTGTCACTATAACCCTAACCCTGTCACTATAACCCTAACCTTGTCACTATATCCCTAACCCTGTCACTATAACCCTAACCCTGTCACTATAACCCTGTCACTATAACCCTAACCCTGTCAATATAACCCTAACCCTGTCACTAAAACCCTGTCACTATGACCCAAACCCTGTCACTATAACCTAACCTTGTCACTATATCCCTAACCCTGTCACTATATCCCTAACCCTGTCACTATAACCCTAACCCTGTCACTATAACCCTAATCCTGTCACTATAACCCTAACCCTGTAACTATAACCCTAACCCTGTCACTATAACCCTAACCCTGTCACTATAACCCTAACCCTGTCACTATATCCCTAACCCTGTCACTATAACCTAACCCTGTCACTATATCCCTAACCCTGTCACTATAACCCTAACCCTGTCACTATAACCCTAACCCTGTCACTATATCCCCAACCCTGTCACTATAACCCCTAACCCTGTAACTATAACCGTAACCCTGTCACTATAACCCCTAACCTTGTCACTATAACCTAACCCTGTCACTATAACCCTAACCCTGTCACTATAACCCTAACCCTGTCACTATAACCCTACCGCTGTCACTATAACCTAACCCTGTCACTATATCCCCAACCCTGTCACTATAACCCCTAACTCTGTCACTATAACCCTAACCCTGTCACTATAACCCTAACCCTGTCACTATAACCTAACCCTGTCACTACATCCCCAACCCTGTCAATATAACCCTGTCACTATAACCCTAACCCTGTCACTATATCCCTAACCCTGTCACTATAACCCTAACCCTGTCACTATAACCCTAACCCTAACCCGGTCACTATAACCCTAACCCTGTCACTATATCCCTGTCACTATAACCCTAACCCTGTCACTATAACCCTGTCACTATAACCCTAACCCTGTCACTATAACCCAAACCTTGTCACTATATCCCTAACCCCCTCACTATATCCCTAACCCTGTCACTATAACCCTAACCCTGTCACTATAACCCTAACCCTGTCACTATAACCTTACCCTGTCACTATATTCCTAACCCTGTCACTATAACCCTAACCCTGCAACTATAACCCTAACCCTGTAACAATAACCCTAACCCAGTCACTATAACCTAACCCTGTCACTATATCCCTAACCCTGTCATTATAACCCTAACCCTGTCACTATAACCCTAACCCTGTCACTATAACCCTAACGCTGTCACTATAACCTAACCCTGTCACTATATCCCCAACCCTGTCACTATAACCCCTAACCCTGTCACTATAACCCTAACCCTGTCACTATAACCTAACCCTGTCAATATATCCCCAACCCTGTCACTATAACCCCTAATCCTGTCACTATAACCCTAACTCTGTCACTATAACCCTAACCCTGTCACTATAACCCTGTCACTATAACCCTAACCCTGTCACTATAACCCTGTCAATATAACCCTAACCCTGTCACTATATCCCTAACCCTGTCACTATAACCCAGTCACTATAACCCTAACCCTGTCACTATATCCCTAACCCTGTCACTATAACCCTAACCCTGTCACTATAACCCCTAACCCTGTCACTATAACCCTAACCCTGTCACTATAACCTAACCCTGTCACTATATCCCCAACCCTGTCACTATAACCCCTAATCCTGTCACTATAACCCTAACCCTGTCACTATAACCCTAACCCTGTCACTATAACCCTAACGCTGTCACTATAACCTAACCCTGTCACTATATCCCCAACCCTGTCACTATAACCCCTATCCCTGTCACTATAACCCTAACCCTGTCACTATAACCTAACCCTGTCACTATATCCCCAACCCTGTCACTATAACCCCTAATCCTGTCACTATAACCCTAACCCTGTCACTATAACCCTAACCCTGTCACTATAACCCTAACCCTGTCACTATAACCCTGTCAATATAACCCTAACCCTGTCACTATATCCCTAACCCTGTCACTATAACCCAGTCACTATAACCCTAACCCTGTCACTATATCCGTAACCCTGTCACTATAACCCTAACCCTGTCACTATAACCCTAACCTTGTCACTATATCCCTAACCCTGTCACTATAACCCTAACCCTGTCACTATAACCCTGTCACTATAACCCTAACCCTGTCAATATAACCCTAACCCTGTCACTAAAACCCTGTCACTATGACCCAAACCCTGTCACTATAACCTAACCTTGTCACTATATCCCTAACCCTGTCACTATATCCCTAACCCTGTCACTATAACCCTAACCCTGTCACTATAACCCTAATCCTGTCACTATAACCCTAACCCTGTAACTATAACCCTAACCCTGTCACTATAACCCTAACCCTGTCACTATAACCCTAACCCTGTCACTATATCCCTAACCCTGTCACTATAACCTAACCCTGTCACTATATCCCTAACCCTGTCACTAAAACCCTAACCCTGTCACTATAACACCTAAATCTGTCACTATAACGATAACCCTGTCACTATAACCTAACCCTGTCACTATATCCCAAACCCTGTCACTATAACAATAACCCTGTCACTATAACCCCTAACCCTGTCACTATAACCCTAACCCTGTCACTATATCCCTAACCCTGTAACTATATCCCCATCCCCGTCACTATAACCCCTAACCCTGTCACTATAACCCTAACCCTGTCACTATAAACCCTAACCCTGTCACTATAACCCGGTAACTATAACCCTAACCCTGTCACTATATCCCTAACCCTGTCACTATAACCCTAACCCTGTCACTATAACCCTGTCACTATAACCCTAACCCTGTCAATATATCCATAACCGTGTCACTATATCCCTAACCCTGTCACTATAACCCTAACCCTGTCACTATAACCCTAACCCTGTCACTATAACCCTAACCCTGTAACTATAACCCTAACCCTGTAACTATAACCCTAACCCTGTCACTATAACCCTAACCCTGTCACTATAACCCTAACCCTCTCACTATAACCTAACCCTGTCACTATATCCCTAACCCTGTCACTATAACCCTAACCCTGTAACTATAACCCTAACCCTGTCACTATAACCCTAACCCTGTCACTATAACCCTAACCCTGTCACTATATCCCTAACCCTGTCACTATAACCCTAACCCTGTCACTATATCCCTAACCTTGTCACTATACCCCTAACCCTGTCACTATAACCCTAACCCTGTCACTATAACCCTGTCACTATAACCCTAACCCTGTCAATATAACCCTAACCCTGTCACTAAAACCCTGTCACTATAACCCAAAGCCTGTCACTATAACCTAACCTTGTCACTATATCCCTAACCCTGTCACTATATCCCTAACCCTGTCACTATAACCCTAACCCTGTCACTATAACCCTAACCCTGTCACTATAACCCTAACCCTGTAACTATAACCCTAACCCTGTCACTATAACCCTAACCCTGTCACTATATCCCTAACCCTGTCACTATAACCTAACCCTGTCACTATATCCCTAACCCTGTCACTATAACCCTAACCCTGTCACTATAACACCTAAACCTGTCACTATAACGATAACCCTGTCACTATAACCTAACCCTGTCACTATATCCCAAACCCTGTCACTATAACAATAACCCTGTCACTATAACCCCTAACCCTGTCACTATAACCCTAACCCTGTCACTATATCCCTAACCCTGTAACTATATCCCCATCCCCGTCACTATAACCCTAACCCTGTCACTATATCCCTAACCCTGTCACTATAACCTAACCCTGTCACTATATCCCTAACCCTGTCACTATAACCCTAACCCTGTCACTATAACCCTAACCCTGTCACTATAACACCTAAACCTGTCACTATAACGATAATCCTGTAACTATAACCCTAACCCTGTCAATATATCCCAAACCCTGTCACTATAACAATAACCCTGTCACTATAACCCCTAACCCTGTCACTATAACCCTGTCACTATAACCCTAACCCTGTCACTATATCCCTAACCCTGTCACTATAACCCTAACCCTGTCACTATAACCCTGTCACTATAACCCTAACCCTGTCACTATAACCCTAACCCTGTAACTATAACCCTGTCCATGTCACTATAACCCCTAACCCTGTCACTATATCCCTAACCCTGTCACTATTACCCTAACCCTGTCACTATAACCCCTAACCCTGTCACTATATCCCTAACCCTGTCACTATAACCCTAACCCTGTCACTATAACACCTAAACCTGTCACTATAACCCCTAACCCTGTCACTATATCCCTAACCTTGTCACTATATCCCTAAGCCTGTCACTATATCCCTAACCCTGTCACTATAACCCTGTCACTATAACCCTAACCCTGTCAATATAACCCTAACCCTGTCACTATAACCTAACCCTGTCACTATAACCTAACCCTGTCACTATAACAATAACCCTGTCACTATAACCCCTAACCCTGTCACTATAACCCTAACCCTGTCACTATATCCCTAACCCTGTAACTATATCCCCATCCCCGTCACTATAACCCCTAACCCTGTCACTATAACCCTAACCCTGTCACTATAAACCCTAACCCTGTCACTATAACCCGGTAACTATAACCCTAACCCTGTCACTATATCCCTAACCCTGTCACTATAACCCTAACCCTGTCACTATAACCCTGTCACTATAACCCTAACCCTGTCACTATATCCATAACCGTGTCACTATATCCCTAACCCTGTCACTATAACCCTAACCCTGTCACTATAACCCTAACCCTGTCACTATAACCCTAACCCTGTAACTATAACCCTAACCCTGTAACTATAACCCTAACCCTGTCACTATAACCCTAACCCTGTCACTATAACCCTAACCCTGTCACTATAACCTAACCCTGTCACTATATCCCTAACCCTGTCACTATAACCCTAACCCTGTCACTATAACCCTAACCCTGTAACTATAACCCTAACCCTGTCACTATAACCCTAACCCTGTCACTATAACCCTAACCCTGTCACTATATCCCTAACCCTGTCACTATAACCCTAACCCTGTCACTATATCCCTAACCTTGTCACTATATCCCTAACCCTGTCACTATAACCCTAACCCTGTCACTATAACCCTGTCACTATAACCCTAACCCTGTCAATATAACCCTAACCCTGTCACTAAAACCCTGTCACTATAACCCAAAGCCTGTCACTATAACCTAACCTTGTCACTATATCCCTAACCCTGTCACTATATCCCTAACCCTGTCACTATAACCCTAACCCTGTCACTATAACCCTAACCCTGTCACTATAACCCTAACCCTGTAACTATAACCCTAACCCTGTCACTATAACCCTAACCCTGTCACTATATCCCTAACCCTGTCACTATAACCTAACCCTGTCACTATATCCCTAACCCTGTCACTATAACCCTAACCCTGTCACTATAACACCTAAACCTGTCACTATAACGATAACCCTGTCACTATAACCTAACCCTGTCACTATATCCCAAACCCTGTCACTATAACAATAACCCTGTCACTATAACCCCTAACCCTGTCACTATAACCCTAACCCTGTCACTATATCCCTAACCCTGTAACTATATCCCCATCCCCGTCACTATAACCCTAACCCTGTCACTATATCCCTAACCCTGTCACTATAACCTAACCCTGTCACTATATCCCTAACCCTGTCACTATAACCCTAACCCTGTCACTATAACCCTAACCCTGTCACTATAACACCTAAACCTGTCACTATAACGATAATCCTGTAACTATAACCCTAACCCTGTCAATATATCCCAAACCCTGTCACTATAACAATAACCCTGTCACTATAACCCCTAACCCTGTCACTATAACCCTGTCACTATAACCCTAACCCTGTCACTATATCCCTAACCCTGTCACTATAACCCTAACCCTGTCACTATAACCCTGTCACTATAACCCTAACCCTGTCACTATAACCCTAACCCTGTAACTATAACCCTGTCCATGTCACTATAACCCCTAACCCTGTCACTATATCCCTAACCCTGTCACTATTACCCTAACCCTGTCACTATAACCCCTAACCCTGTCACTATATCCCTAACCCTGTCACTATAACCCTAACCCTGTCACTATAACACCTAAACCTGTCACTATAACCCCTAACCCTGTCACTATATCCCTAACCTTGTCACTATATCCCTAAGCCTGTCACTATATCCCTAACCCTGTCACTATAACCCTGTCACTATAACCCTAACCCTGTCAATATAACCCTAACCCTGTCACTATAACCTAACCTTGTCACTATATCCCCAACCCTGTCACTATAACCCCTAACCCTGTCACTATATCCCTAACCTTGTCACTATATCCCTAAGCCTGTCACTATAACCCTAACCCTGTCACTATAACCCTGTCACTATAACCCTAACCCTGTCAATATAACCCTAACCCTGTCACTATAACCCTGTCACTATAACCCAAACCCTGTCACTATAACCTAACCTTGTCACTATATCCCCAACCCTGTCACTATAACCCCTAATCCTGTCACTATAACCCTAACCCTGTCACTATAACCCTAACCCTGTCACTATAACCCTAACGCTGTCACTATAACCTAACCCTGTCACTATATCCCCAACCCTGTCACTATAACCCCTATCCCTGTCACTATAACCCTAACCCTGTCACTATAACCTAACCCTGTCACTATATCCCCAACCCTGTCACTATAACCCCTAATCCTGTCACTATAACCCTAAGCCTGTCACTATAACCCTAACCCTGTCACTATAACCCTGTCACTATAACCCTAACCCTGTCACTATAACCCTGTCAATATAACCCTAACCCTGTCACTATATCCCTGACCCTGTCACTATAACCCAGTCACTATAACCCTAACCATGTCACTATATCCCTAACCCTGTCACTATAACCCTAACCCTGTCACTATAACCCTGTCACTATAACCCTAACCCTGTCAATATAACCCTAACCCTGTCACTAAAACCCTGTCACTATAACCCAAACCCTGTCACTATAACCTAACCTTGTCACTATATCCCTAACCCTGTCACTATATCCCTAACCCTGTCACTATAACCCTAACCCTGTCACTGTAACCCTAATCCTGTCACTATAACCCTAACCCTGTAACTATAACCCTAACCCTGTCACTATAACCCTAACCCTGTCACTATAACCCTAACCCTGTCACTATATCCCTAACCCTGTCACTATAACCTAACCCTGTCACTATATCCCTAACCCTGTCACTATAACCCTAACCCTGTCACTATATCCCAAACCCTGTCACTATAACAATAACCCTGTCACTATAACCCCTAACCCTGTCACTATAACCCTAACCCTGTCACTATAACAATAACCCTGTCACTATAACCCCTAACCCTGTCACTATAACCCTAACCCTGTCACTATATCCCTAACCCTGTAACTATATCCCCATCCCGTCACTATAACCCCTAACCCTGTCACTATAACCCTAACCCTGTCACTATAAACCCTAACCCTGTCACTATAACCCTGTCACTATAACCCTAACCCTGTCACTATATCCCTAACCCTGTCACTATAACCCTAACCCTGTCACTATAACCCTGTCACTATAACCCTGACCCTGTCATTATAACCCTAACCCTGTCACTAAAACCCTGTCACTATAACCCAAACCCTGTCACTATAACCTAACCTTGTCACTATATCCCTAACCCTGTAACTATATCCCCATCCCGTCACTATAACCCCTAACCCTGTCACTATAACCCTAACCCTGTCACTATAAACCCTAACCCTGTCACTATAACCCTGTCACTATAACCCTAACCCTGTCACTATATCCCTAACCCTGTCACTATAACCCTAACCCTGTCACTATAACCCTGTCACTATAACCCTGACCCTGTCATTATAACCCTAACCCTGTCACTAAAACCCTGTCACTATAACCCAAACCCTGTCACTATAACCTAACCTTGTCACTATATCCCTAACCCTGTCACTATATCCCTAACCCTGTCACTATAACCCTAACCCTGTCACTATAACCCTAACCCTGTCACTATAACCCTAACCCTGTCACTATAACCCTGTCACTATAACCCTAACCCTGTCACTATAACCCTGTCAATATAACCCTAACCCTGTCACTATATCCCTAACCCTGTCACTATAACCCAGTCACTATAACCCTAACCCTGTCACTATAACCCTAACCATGTCACTATATCCCTAACCCTGTCACTATAACCCTAACCCTGTCACTATAACCCTGTCACTATAACCCTAACCCTGTCAATATAACCCTAACCCTGTCACTAAAACCCTGTCACTATAACCCAAACCCTGTCACTATAACCTAACCTTGTCACTATATCCCTAACCCTGTCACTATATCCCTAACCCTGTCACTATAACCCTAACCCTGTCACTATAACCCTAACCCTGTCACTATAACCCTAACCCTGTAACTATAACCCTAACCCTGTAACTATAACCCTAACCCTGTCACTATAACCCTAACCCTGTCACTATAACCCTAACCCTGTCACTATAACCTAACCCTGTCACTATATCCCTAACCCTGTCACTATAACCCTAACCCTGTCACTATAACCCTAAACCTGTAACTATAACCCTAACCCTGTCACTATAACCCTAACCCTGTCACTATAACCCTAACCCTGTCACTATATCCCTAACCCTGTCACTATAACCCTAACCCTGTCACTATATCCCTAACCTTGTCACTATATCCCTAACCCTGTCACTATAACCCTAACCCTGTCACTATAACCCTGTCACTATAACCCTAACCCTGTCAATATAACCCTAACCCTGTCACTAAAACCCTGTCACTATAACCCAAACCCTGTCACTATAACCTAACCTTGTCACTATATCCCTAACCCTGTCACTATATCCCTAACCCTGTCACTATAACCCTAACCCTGTCACTATAACCCTAACCCTGTCACTATAACCCTAACCCTGTAACTATAACCCTAACCCTGTCACTATAACCCTAACCCTGTCACTATAACCCTAACCCTGTCACTATATCCCTAACCCTGTCACTATAACCTAACCCTGTCACTATATCCCTAACCCTGTCACTATAACCCTAACCCTGTCACTATAACACCTAAACCTGTCACTATAACGATAACCCTGTCACTATAACCTAACCCTGTCACTATATCCCAAACCCTGTCACTATAACAATAACCCTGTCACTATAACCCTAACCCTGTCACTATATCCCTAACCCTGTAACTATATCCCCATCCCCGTCACTATAACCCTAACCCTGTCACTATATCCCTAACCCTGTCACTATAACCTAACCCTGTCACTATATCCCTAACCCTGTCACTATAACCCTAACCCTGTCACTATAACCCTAACCCTGTAACTATAACCCTGTCCATGTTACTATAACCCCTAACCCTGTCACTATATCCCTAACCCTGTCACTATTACCCTAACCCTGTCACTATAACCCCTAACCCTGTCACTATATCCCTAACCCTGTCACTATAACCCTAACCCTGTCACTATAACACCTAAACCTGTCACTATAACCCTAACCCTGTCACTATAACCCTAACCCTCTCACTATATCCCTAACCTTGTCACTATATCCCTAAGCCTGTCACTATAACCCTAACCCTGTCACTATAACCCTGTCACTATAACCCTAACCCTGTCAATATAACCCTAACCCTGTCACTATAACCCTGTCACTATAACCCAAACCCTGTCACTATAACCTAACCTTGTCACTATATCCCTAACCCTGTCACTATATCCCTAACCCTGTCACTATAACCCTAACCCTGTCACTATAACCCTAACCCTGTCACTATAACCCTAACCCTGTCACTATAACCCTAACCCTGTCACTATATCCCTAACCATGTCACTATAACCTAACCCTGTCACTATATCCCTAACCCTGTCACTATAACCCTAACCCTGTCACTATAACACCTAAACATGTCACTATAATTATAACCCTGTCACTATAACCTAACCCTGTCACTATATCCCAAACCTTGTCACTATAACAATAACCCTGTCACTATAACCCCTAACCCTGTCACTAAAACCCTAACCCTGTCACTATATCCCTAACCCTGTAACTATATCCCCATCCCCGTCACTACAACCCCTAACCCTGTCACTAAAACCCTAACCCTGTCACTATAATCCCTAACCCTGTCACTATAACCCTGTCACTATAACCCTAACCCTGTCACTATATCCCTAACCCTGTCACTATAACCCTAACCCTGTCACTATAACCCTGTCACTATAACCCTAACCCTGTCACTACAACCCTAACCCTGTAACTATAACCCTGTCCATGTCACTATAACCCCTAACCCTGTCACTATATCCCTAACCCTGTCACTATAACCCTAACCCTGTCACTATAACCCTAACCCTGTCACTATATCCCTACCCCTGTCACTATAACCCTAACCCTGTCACTATAACACCTAAACCTGTCACTATAACGATAACCCTGTCACTATAACCTAACCCTGTCACTATATCCCAAACCCTGTCACTATAACAATAACCCTGTCACTATAACCCCTAACCCTGTCACTATAACCCTAACCCTGTCACTATATCCCTAACCCTGTAACTATATCCCCATCCCCGTCACTATAACCCTAACCCTGTCACTATATCCCTAACCCTGTCACTATAACCTAACCCTGTCACTATATCCCTAACCCTGTCACTATAACCCTAACCCTGTCACTATAACCCTAACCCTGTAACTATAACCCTGTCCATGTTACTATAACCCCTAACCCTGTCACTATATCCCTAACCCTGTCACTATTACCCTAACCCTGTCACTATAACCCCTAACCCTGTCACTATATCCCTAACCCTGTCACTATAACCCTAACCCTGTCACTATAACACCTAAACCTGTCACTATAACCCTAACCCTGTCACTATAACCCTAACCCTCTCACTATATCCCTAACCTTGTCACTATATCCCTAAGCCTGTCACTATAACCCTAACCCTGTCACTATAACCCTGTCACTATAACCCTAACCCTGTCAATATAACCCTAACCCTGTCACTATAACCCTGTCACTATAACCCAAACCCTGTCACTATAACCTAACCTTGTCACTATATCCCTAACCCTGTCACTATATCCCTAACCCTGTCACTATAACCCTAACCCTGTCACTATAACCCTAACCCTGTCACTATAACCCTAACCCTGTCACTATAACCCTAACCCTGCCACTATATCCCTAACCATGTCACTATAACCTAACCCTGTCACTATATCCCTAACCCTGTCACTATAACCCTAACCCTGTCACTATAACACCTAAACATGTCACTATAATTATAACCCTGTCACTATAACCTAACCCTGTCACTATATCCCAAACCTTGTCACTATAACAATAACCCTGTCACTATAACCCCTAACCCTGTCACTAAAACCCTAACCCTGTCACTATATCCCTAACCCTGTAACTATATCCCCATCCCCGTCACTACAACCCCTAACCCTGTCACTAAAACCCTAACCCTGTCACTATAATCCCTAACCCTGTCACTATAACCCTGTCACTATAACCCTAACCCTGTCACTATATCCCTAACCCTGTCACTATAACCCTAACCCTGTCACTATAACCCTGTCACTATAACCCTAACCCTGTCACTACAACCCTAACCCTGTAACTATAACCCTGTCCATGTCACTATAACCCCTAACCCTGTCACTATATCCCTAACCCTGTCACTATAACCCTAACCCTGTCACTATAACCCCTAACCCTGTCACTATATTCCTACCCCTGTCACTATAACCCTAACCCTGTCACTATAACACCTAAACCTGTCACTATAACGATAACCCTGTCACTATAACCCTAACCCTGTCACTATAACAATAACTCTGTCACTATAACCCCTAACCCTGTCACTATTAACCTAACCCTGTCACTATAACCCCTAACCCTGTCACTATATCCCTAACCCTGTCACTATAACCCTAACCCTGTCACTATAACACCTAAACCTGTCACTATAACGATAACCCTGTCACTATAACCCTAACCTTGTCACTATAACAATAACTCTGTCACTATAACCCCTAACCCTGTCACTATAACCCTAACCCTCTCACTATATCCCTAACCTTGTCACTATATCCCTAAGCCTGTCACTATAACCCTAACCCTGTCACTATAACCCTGTCACTATAACCCTAACCCTGTCAATATAACCCTAACCCTGTCACTGTAACCCTGTCACTATAACCCAAACCCTGTCACTATAACCTAACCTTGTCACTAAATCCCTAACCCTGTCACTATATCCCTAACCCTGTCACTATAACCCTAACCCTGTCACTATAACCCTAACCCTGTCACTATAACCCTAACCCTGTCACTATAACCCTAACCCTGTCACTATATCCCTAACCATGTCACTATAACCTAACCCTGTCACTATATCCCTAACCCTGTCACTATAACCCTAACCCTGTCACTATAACACCTAAACATGTCACTATAATGATAACCCTGTCACTATAACCTAACCCTGTCACTATATCCCAAACCTTGTCACTATAACAATAACTCTGTCACTATAACCCCTAACCCTGTCACTAAAACCCTAACCCTGTCACTATATCCCTAACCCTGTAACTATATCCCCATCCCCGTCACTACAACCCCTAACCCTGTCACTAAAACCCTAACCCTGTCACTATAATCCCTAACCCTGTCACTATAACCCTGTCACTATAACCCTAACCCTGTCACTATATCCCTAACCCTGTCACTATAACCCTAACCCTGTCACTATAACCCTGTCACTATAACCCTAACCCTGTCACTATAACACCTAAACCTGTCACTATAACGATAACCCTGTCACTATAACCTTAACCCTGTCACTATAACAATAACTCTGTCAATATAACCCCTAACCCTGTCACTATAACCCTAACCCTGTCACTATAAACCTAACGCTGTCACTATAACCTAACCGTGTCACTATATCCCCAACCCTGTCACTATAACCCCTAACCCTGTCACTATAACCCTAACCCTGTCACTATAACCTAACCCTGTCACTATATCCCCAACCCTATCACTATAACCCCTAATCCTGTCACTATAACCCTAACCCTGTCACTATAACCCTAACCCTGTCACTATACACCTAACGCGGTCACTATAACCTAACCCTGTCACTATTTCCCTAACCCTGTCACTATAACCCTGTCACTATAACCCTAACCCTGTCACTATATCCCTAACCCTGTCACTATAACCCTAACCCTGTCACTATAACCCTGTCACTATAACCCTAACCCTGTCACTATAACCCTAACCCTAACCCTGTCACTATAACCCTAACCCTTTCACTATATCCCTAACCTTGTCACTATATCCCTAACCCTGTCACTATAACCCTAACCCTGTCACTATAACCCTGTCACTATAACCCTAACCCTGTCACTATAACCTAACCTTGTCACTATATCCCTAACCCTGTCACTATATCCCTAACCCTGTCACTATAACCCTAACCCTGTCACTATATCCCTAACCCTGTCACTATAACCCTAACCCTGTCACTATAACCCCTAACCCTGTCACTATATCCCTAACCCTGTCACTATAACCCTAACCCTTTCACTATAACCCTGTCACTATAACCCTAACCCTGTCACTACAACCCTAACCCTGTCACTATAACCCTAACCCTTTCACAATAACCCTGTCACTATAACCCTAACCCTGTCACTATAACCCTAACCCTCTCACTATATCCCTAACCTTGTCACTATATCCCTAAGCCTGTCACTATAACCCTAACCCTGTCACTATAACCCTGTCACTATAACCCTAACCCTGTCAATATAACCCTAACCCTGTCACTATAACCCTGTCACTATATCCCTAACCCTGTCACTATAACCCTAACCCTGTCACTATAACCCCTAACCCTGTCACTATATCCCTACCCCTGTCACTATAACCCTAACCCTGTCACTATAAAACCTAAACCTGTCACTATAACGATAACCCTGTCACTATAACCCTAACCCTGTCACTATAACAATAACTCTGTCACTATAACCCCTAACCCTGTCACTATAACCGTAACCCTGACACTATAAACCTAACGCTGTCACTAAAACCTAACCCTGTCACTATATCCCCAACCCTGTCACTATAACCCCTAACCCTGTCACTATAACCCTAACCCTGTCACTATAACCTAACCCTTTCACTATATCCCTAACCTTGTCACTATATCCCTAACCCTGTCACTATAACCCTAACCCTGTCACTATAACCCTGTCACTATAACCCTAACCCTGTCACTATAACCTAACCTTGTCACTATATCCCTAACCCTGTCACTATAACCCTAACCCTGTCACTATAACCCTAACCCTGTCACTATACACCTAACGCGGTCACTATAACCTAACCCTGTCACTATTTCCCTAACCCTGTCACTATAACCCTGTCACTATAACCCTAACCCTGTCACTATATCCCTAACCCTGTCACTATAACCCTAACCCTGTCACTATAACCCTGTCACTATAACCCTAACCCTGTCACTATAACCCTAACCCTAACCCTGTCACTATAACCCTAACCCTTTCACTATATCCCTAACCTTGTCACTATATCCCTAACCCTGTCACTATAACCCTAACCCTGTCACTATAACCCTGTCACTATAACCCTAACCCTGTCACTATAACCTAACCTTGTCACTATATCCCTAACCCTGTCACTATATCCCTAACCCTGTCACTATAACCCTAACCCTGTCACTATATCCCTAACCCTGTCACTATAACCCTAACCCTGTCACTATAACCCCTAACCCTGTCACTATATCCCTAACCCTGTCACTATAACCCTAACCCTTTCACTATAACCCTGTCACTATAACCCTAACCCTGTCACTACAACCCTAACCCTGTCACTATAACCCTAACCCTTTCACAATAACCCTGTCACTATAACCCTAACCCTGTCACTATAACCCTAACCCTCTCACTATATCCCTAACCTTGTCACTATATCCCTAAGCCTGTCACTATAACCCTAACCCTGTCACTATAACCCTGTCACTATAACCCTAACCCTGTCAATATAACCCTAACCCTGTCACTATAACCCTGTCACTATATCCCTAACCCTGTCACTATAACCCTAACCCTGTCACTATAACCCCTAACCCTGTCACTATATCCCTACCCCTGTCACTATAACCCTAACCCTGTCACTATAAAACCTAAACCTGTCACTATAACGATAACCCTGTCACTATAACCCTAACCCTGTCACTATAACAATAACTCTGTCACTATAACCCCTAACCCTGTCACTATAACCGTAACCCTGACACTATAAACCTAACGCTGTCACTAAAACCTAACCCTGTCACTATATCCCCAACCCTGTCACTATAACCCCTAACCCTGTCACTATAACCCTAACCCTGTCACTATAACCTAACCCTGTCACTATATCCCCAACCCTGTCACTATAACCCCTAATCCTGTCACTATAACCCTAACCCTGTCACTATAACCCTAACCCTGTCACTATACACCTAACATGGTCACTATAACCTAACACTGTCACTATTTCCCTAACCCTGTCACTATAACCCTGTCACTATAACCCTAACCCTGTCACTATATCCCTAACCCTGTCACTATAACCCTAACCCTGTCACTATAACCCTGTCACTATAACCCTAACCCTAACCCTGTCACTATAACCCTAACCCTAACCCTGTCACTATAACCCTATCCCTGTCACTATATCCCTAACCTTGTCACTATATCCCTAACCCTGTCACTATAACCCTAACCCTGTCACTATAACCCTGTCACTATAACCCTAACCCTGTCAATATAACCCTAACCCTGTCACTATAACCCTATCACTATAACCCAAACCCTGTCACTATAACCTAACCTTGTCACTATATCCCTAACCCTGTCACTATATCCCTAACCCTGTCACCATAACCCTAACCCTGTCACTATAACCCTAACCCTGTCACTATAACCCTAACCCTGTCACTATAACCCTAACCCTGTCACTATAACCATAACACTGTCACTATATCCCTAACCCTGTCACTGTAACCCTAACCCTGTCACTATAACCCTGTCACTATAACCCTAGCCCTGTCACTATGTCCCTAACCCTGTCACTATAACCATAACCCTGTCACTACAACCCTGTCACAAAAACCCTGACCCTAACCCTGTCACTATAACCCTAACCCTGTCATTATATCCCTAACCCTGTCACTATAACCCTAACCCTGTCAATATAACTCTGTCACTGTAACCCTAACCCTTTCACTATATCCCTAACCCTGTCACTATAACCCTAACCCTGTCACTATAACCCTGACCCTAACCCTGTCACTATAACCCTAACCCTGTCATTATATCCCTAACCCTGTCACTATAACCCTAACCCTGTCACTATAACTCTGTCACTGTAACCCTAACCCTTTCACTATATCCCTAACCCTGTCACTATAACCCTAACCCTGTCACTATAACCCTAACCCTAACTCTGTCACTATAACCCTAACCCTGTCACTATAACCCTATCCCTGTCACTATAACCCCTAACCCTGTCACTATATCCCTAACCCTGTCACTATAACCCTAACCCTGTCACTATAACCCTAACCCTGTCACTATAACCCTAACCCAGTCACTATAACCCTAACCCTGTCACTATAACCTAACCCTGTCACTATAACTCCCAACCCTGTCACTATAACCTAACCCTGTCACTATAACCCTAACCTTGTCACTATAACATTAACTCTGTCACTATAACCCCTAACCCTGTCACTATGACCCTAACCCTTTCACTATATCACCAACCCTGTCACTATAACCCCTAACCCTGTCACTATAACCCTAAACCTCTCACAATAAACCCTAACCCTGACACTATAACCCAACCCCTGTCACTATAACCCTAACCCTGTCACTATAACCCTAACCCTGTCACTATAACCCCTAACCCTGTCACTATATCCCTACCCCTGTCACTATAACCCTAACCCTGTCACTATAAAACCTAAACCTGTCACTATAACGATAACCCTGTCACTATAACCCTAACCCTGTCACTATAACAATAACTCTGTCACTATAACCCCTAACCCTGTCACTATAACCATAACCCTGTCACTATAACCCTAACCCTGTCAATATAACCCTAACCCTGTCACTATAACCCTGTCACTATATCCCTAACCCTGTCACTATAACCCTAACCCTGTCACTATAACCCCTAACCCTGTCACTATATCCCTACCCCTGTCACTATAACCCTAACCCTGTCACTATAAAACCTAAACCTGTCACTATAACCCTAACCCTGTCACTATAACAATAACTCTGTCACTATAACCCCTAACCCTGTCACTATAACCGTAACCCTGTCACTATAAACCTAACGCTGTCACTATAACCTAACCCTGTCACTATATCCCCAACCCTGTCACTATAACCCCTAACCCTGTCACTATAACCCTAACCCTGTCACTATAACCTAACCCTGTCACTATATCCCCAACCCTGTCACTATAACCCCTAATCCTGTCACTATAACCCTAACCCTGTCACTATAACCCTAACCCTGTCACTATACACCTAACATGGTCACTATAACCTAACACTGTCACTATTTCCCTAACCCTGTCACTATAACCCTGTCACTATAACCCTAACCCTGTCACTATATCCCTAACCCTGTCACTATAACCCTAACCCTGTCACTATAACCCTGTCACTATAACCCTAACCCTAACCCTGTCACTATAACCCTAACCCTAACCCTGTCACTATAACCCTATCCCTGTCACTATATCCCTAACCTTGTCACTATATCCCTAACCCTGTCACTATAGCCCTAACCCTGTCACTATAACCCTGTCACTATAACCGTAACCCTGTCAATATAACCCTAACCCTGTCACTATAACCCTATCACTATAACCCAAACCCTGTCACTATAACCTAACCTTGTCACTATATCCCTAACCCTGTCACTATATCCCTAACCCTGTCACCATAACCCTAACCCTGTCACTATAACCCTAACCCTGTCACTATAACCCTAACCCTGTCACTATAACCCTAACCCTGTCACTATAACCATAACACTGTCACTATATCCCTAACCCTGTCACTGTAACCCTAACCCTGTCACTATAACCCTGTCACTATAACCCTAGCCCTGTCACTATGTCCCTAACCCTGTCACTATAACCATAACCCTGTCACTACAACCCTGTCACAAAAACCCTGACCCTAACCCTGTCACTATAACCCTAACCCTGTCATTATATCCCTAACCCTGTCACTATAACCCTAACCCTGTCAATATAACTCTGTCACTGTAACCCTAACCCTTTCACTATATCCCTAACCCTGTCACTATAACCCTAACCCTGTCACTATAACCCTGACCCTAACCCTGTCACTATAACCCTAACCCTGTCATTATATCCCTAACCCTGTCACTATAACCCTAACCCTGTCACTATAACTCTGTCACTGTAACCCTAACCCTTTCACTATATCCCTAACCCTGTCACTATAACCCTAACCCTGTCACTATAACCCTAACCCTAACTCTGTCACTATAACCCTAACCCTGTCACTATAACCCTATCCCTGTCACTATAACCCCTAACCCTGTCACTATATCCCTAACCCTGTCACTATAACCCTAACCCTGTCACTATAACCCTAACCCTGTCACTATAACCCTAACCCAGTCACTATAACCCTAACCCTGTCACTATAACCTAACCCTGTCACTATAACTCCCAACCCTGTCACTATAACCTAACCCTGTCACTATAACCCTAACCTTGTCACTATAACATTAACTCTGTCACTATAACCCCTAACCCTGTCACTATAACCCTAACCCTTTCACTATATCACCAACCCTGTCACTATAACCCCTAACCCTGTCACTATAACCCTAAACCTCTCACAATAAACCCTAACCCTGACACTATAACCCAACCCCTGTCACTATAACCCTAACCCTGTCACTATAACCCTAACCCTGTCACTATAACCCCTAACCCTGTCACTATATCCCTAACCCTGTCACTATAACCCTAACCCTGTCACCATAGCCTAACCCTGTCACTATAACCCTAACCCTGTCACTATAACCCCAACCCTGTCACTGTATCCCTAACCCTGTCACTATAACCCTAACCCTGTCACTATAACCCTAACCCTGTCACTATAACCCTAACCCTGTCACTGTATCCCTAACCCTGTCACTATAACCCTAACCCTGTCACTATAACCCTAACCCTGTCACTATAACCGTAACACTGTCACTATATCCCTAAATCTGTCACTGTAACCCTAACCCTGTCACTATAAGACTGTCACTATAATCCAAACCCTGTCACTATAACCCTGTCACTATAACCCTAACCCTGTCACTATGTCCCTAACCCTGTCACTATAACCATAACCCTGTCACTACAACCCTGTCACAATAACCCTGACCCTAACCCTGTCACTATAACCCTAACCCTGTCATTATATCCCTAACCCTGTCACTATAACCCTAACCCTGTCACTATAACTCTGTTACTGTAACCCTAACCCTTTCACTATATCCCTAACCCTGTCACTATAACCCTAACCCTGTCACTATAACCCTAACCCTGTCACTATAACCCTATCCCTGTCACTATAACCCCTAACCCTGTCACTATATCCCTAACCCTGTCACTATAACCCTAACCCTGTCACTATAACCCTAACCCTGTAAATATAACCCTAACCCAGTCACTATAACCCTAACCCTGTCACTGTAACCTAACCCTGTCACTATATCCCTAACCCTGTCACTATAACCCTGTCACTATAACCCTAACCCTGTCACTATAACCCCCAACCCTGTCACTATAACCTAACCCTGTCACTATATCCCAAACCCTGTCACTATAACCCGAACTCTGTCACTATAACCCTAACCTTGTCACTATAACAATAACTCTGTCACTATAACCTAACCCTGTCACTATATCCCAAACCCTGTCACTATAACCCGAACTCTGTCACTATAACCCTAACCTTGTCACTATAACAATAACTCTTTCACTCTAACCCTTACCCTGTCACTATAACCCTAACCCTGTCACTATAACCCTATCCCTGTCACTATAACCCCTAACCCTGTCACTATATCCCTAACCCTGTCACTATAACCCTAACCCTGTCACTATAACCCTAACCCTGTAAATATAACCCTAACCCAGTCACTATAACCCTAACCCTGTCACTGTAACCTAACCCTGTCACTATATCCCTAACCCTGTCACTATAACCCTGTCACTATAACCCTAACCCTGTCACTATATCCCTAACCCAGTCACTATAACCCTTTCACTATATCCCTAACCCTGTCACTATAACCCTAACTCTGTCACTATAACCCCTAACCCTGTCACTATAACGTTAACTCTGTCACTATAACCTAACCCTGTCACTATATCCCAAACCCTGTCACTATAACCCGAACTCTGTCACTATAACCCTAACCTTGTCACTATAACAATAACTCTTTCACTCTAACCCTGACCCTGTCACTATAACCCTAACCCTGTCACTATAACCCTAACCCTGCCACTATATCCCTAACCCTGTCACTATAACCCTGTCACTATATCCCTAACCCTGTCACAATAACCCTAACCCTGTCACTATAACCCTAACCCTGTCACCATAACCCTAACCCTGTCACCATAACCCTAACCATGTCACTATAACCCTAACCCTGTCACTATAACCCTAACCCTGTCACTATAACCATAACCCTGTCACTATAACCCTAAACCTGTCACTATATCCAAAACCCTGTCACTATATCCCTAACCCTGTCACTATAACCCTAACCCTTTCACTATATCCCTAACCCTGTCCTTGTCCCTGTCACTATATCCCTAACCCTGTCACTATAACCCTGTCACTATATCCCTAACCCTGTCACAATAACCCTAACCCTTTCACTATAACCCTAACCCTGTCACTATAACCTTGTCACTATAACCCTAACCCTGTCACTATAACCCTGTCACTATATCCCAAACCCTGTCACTATCACCCTAACCCTGTCACTATAACCCTAAACCTGTCACTATAACCCTAACCCTGTCACTATAACCCTGTCACTATAACCCCTAACCCTGTCACTATATCCCTAACCCTGTCACTATAACCCTGTCACTATATCCCAAACCCTGTCACTATCACCCTAACCCTGTCACTATAACCCTAACCCTGTCACTATAACCCTAACCCTGTCACTATAACCCTGTCACTATATCCCAAACCCTGTCACTATCACCCTAACCCTGTCACTATAACCCTAAACCTGTCACTATAACCCTAACCCTGTCACTATAACCCTGTCAGTATAACCCCTAACCCTGTCACTATATCCCTAACCCTGTCACTATAACCCTGTCACTATATCCCAAACCCTGTCACTATCACCCTAACCCTGTCACTATAACCCTAACCCTGTCACTATAACCCTAACCCTGTCACTATAACCCTGTCACAATATCCCTAACCCTGTCACTACAACCCTGTCACTATATCCCTAACCATGTCACCATAACCCTAACCCTGTCACTATAACCCTAACCCTGTCACTATAACCTTAACCCTGTCACTATAACCCTAACCCTGTCACTATAACCCTAACCCTGTCACTATAACCCTGTCACTATATCCCAAACCCTGTCACTATAACCCTAACCCTGTCACTATAACCCTAACCCTGTCACTATAACCCTAACCCTGTCACTATAACCGTAACACTGTCACTATATCCCTAAATCTGTCACTGTAACCCTAACCCTGTCACTATAAGACTGTCACTATAATCCAAACCCTGTCACTATAACCCTGTCCCTATAACCCTAACCCTGTCACTATGTCCCTAACCCTGTCACTATAACCATAACCCTGTCACTACAACCCTGTCACAATAACCCTGACCCTAACCCTGTCACTATAACCCTAACCCTGTCATTATATCCCTAACCCTGTCACTATAACCCTAACCCTGTCACTATAACTCTGTTACTGTAACCCTAACCCTTTCACTATATCCCTAACCCTGTCACTATAACCCTAACCCTGTCACTATAACCCTAACCCTGTCACTATAACCCTATCCCTGTCACTATAACCCCTAACCCTGTCACTATATCCCTAACCCTGTCACTATAACCCTAACCCTGTCACTATAACCCTAACCCTGTAAATATAACCCTAACCCAGTCACTATAACCCTAACCCTGTCACTGTAACCTAACCCTGTCACTATATCCCTAACCCTGTCACTATAACCCTGTCACTATAACCCTAACCCTGTCACTATAACCCCCAACCCTGTCACTATAACCTAACCCTGTCACTATATCCCAAACCCTGTCACTATAACCCTGTCACTATAACCCTAACCCTGTCACTATAACCCTAACCCTGTCACTGTATCCCTAACCCTGTCACTATAACCCTAACCCTGTCACTATAACCCTAACCCTGTCACTATAACCGTAACACTGTCACTATATCCCTAAATCTGTCACTGTAACCCTAACCCTGTCACTATAAGACTGTCACTATAATCCAAACCCTGTCACTATAACCCTGTCACTATAACCCTAACCCTGTCACTATGTCCCTAACCCTGTCACTATAACCATAACCCTGTCACTACAACCCTGTCACAATAACCCTGACCCTAAACCTGTCACTATAACCCTAACCCTGTCATTATATCCCTAACCCTGTCACTATAACCCTAACCCTGTCACTATAACTCTGTTACTGTAACCCTAACCCTTTCACTATATCCCTAACCCTGTCACTATAACCCTAACCCTGTCACTATAACCCTAACCCTGTCACTATAACCCTATCCCTGTCACTATAACCCCTAACCCTGTCACTATATCCCTAACCCTGTCACTATAACCCTAACCCTGTCACTATAACCCTAACCCTGTAAATATAACCCTAACCCAGTCACTATAACCCTAACCCTGTCACTGTAACCTAACCCTGTCACTATATCCCTAACCCTGTCACTATAACCCTGTCACTATAACCCTAACCCTGTCACTATAACCCCCAACCCTGTCACTATAACCTAACCCTGTCACTATATCCCAAACCCTGTCACTATAACCCGAACTCTGTCACTATAACCCTAACCTTGTCACTATAACAATAACTCTGTCACTATAACCTAACCCTGTCACTATATCCCAAACCCTGTCACTATAACCCGAACTCTGTCACTATAACCCTAACCTTGTCACTATAACAATAACTCTTTCACTCTAACCCTGACCCTGTCACTATAACCCTAACCCTGTCACTATAACCCTATCCCTGTCACTATAACCCCTAACCCTGTCACTATATCCCTAACCCTGTCACTATAACCCTAACCCTGTCACTATAACCCTAACCCTGTAAATATAACCCTAACCCAGTCACTATAACCCTAACCCTGTCACTGTAACCTAACCCTGTCACTATATCCCTAACCCTGTCACTATAACCCTGTCACTATAACCCTAACCCTGTCACTATATCCCTAACCCAGTCACTATAACCCTTTCACTATATCCCTAACCCTGTCACTATAACCCTAACCCTGTCACTATAACCCCTAACCCTGTCACTATAACGTTAACTCTGTCACTATAACCTAACCCTGTCACTATATCCCAAACCCTGTCACTATAACCCGAACTCTGTCACTATAACCCTAACCTTGTCACTATAACAATAACTCTTTCACTCTAACCCTGACCCTGTCACTATAACCCTAACCCTGTCACTATAACCCTAACCCTGCCACTATATCCCTAACCCTGTCACTATAACCCTGTCACTATATCCCTAACCCTGTCACAATAACCCTAACCCTGTCACTATAACCCTAACCCTGTCACCATAACCCTAACCCTGTCACCATAACCCTAACCATGTCACTATAACCCTAACCCTGTCACTATAACCCTAACCCTGTCACTATAACCATAACCCTGTCACTATAACCCTAAACCTGTCACTATATCCAAAACCCTGTCACTATATCCCTAACCCTGTCACTAAAACCCTAACCCTTTCACTATATCCCTAACCCTGTCCTTGTCCCTGTCACTATATCCCTAACCCTGTCACTATAACCCTGTCACTATATCCCTAACCCTGTCACAATAACCCTAACCCTGTCACTATAACCCTAACCCTGTCACTATAACCTTGTCACTATAACCCTAACCCTGTCACTATAACCCTGTCACTATATCCCAAACCCTGTCACTATCACCCTAACCCTGTCACTATAACCCTAAACCTGTCACTATAACCCTAACCCTGTCACTATAACCCTGTCACTATAACCCCTAACCCTGTCACTATATCCCTAACCCTGTCACTATAACCCTGTCACTATATCCCAAACCCTGTACCGATCACCCTAACCCTGTCACTATAACCCTAACCCTGTCACTATAACCCTAACCCTGTCACTATAACCCTGTCACTATATCCCAAACCCTGTCACTATCACCCTAACCCTGTCACTATAACCCTAAACCTGTCACTATAACCCTAACCCTGTCACTATAACCCTGTCACTATAACCCCTAACCCTGTCACTATATCCCTAACCCTGTCACTATAACCCTGTCACTATATCCCAAACCCTGTCACTATCACCCTAACCCTGTCACTATAACCCTAACCCTGTCACTATAACCCTAACCCTGTCACTATAACCCTGTCACAATATCCCTAACCCTGTCACTACAACCCTGTCACTATATCCCTAACCATGTCACCATAACCCTAACCCTGTCACTATAACCCTAACCCTGTCACTATAACCTTAACCCTGTCACTATAACCCCAACCCTGTCACTATAACCCTAACCCTGTCACTATAACCCTGTCACTATATCCCAAACCCTGTCACTATAACCCTAACCCTGTCACTATAACCCTAACCCTGTCACTATAACCCTAACCCTGTCACTATAACCGTAACACTGTCACTATATCCCTAAATCTGTCACTGTAACCCTAACCCTGTCACTATAAGACTGTCACTATAATCCAAACCCTGTCACTATAACCCTGTCACTATAACCCTAACCCTGTCACTATGTCCCTAACCCTGTCACTATAACCATAACCCTGTCACTACAACCCTGTCACAATAACCCTGACCCTAACCCTGTCACTATAACCCTAACCCTGTCATTATATCCCTAACCCTGTCACTATAACCCTAACCCTGTCACTATAACTCTGTTACTGTAACCCTAACCCTTTCACTATATCCCTAACCCTGTCACTATAACCCTAACCCTGTCACTATAACCCTAACCCTGTCACTATAACCCTATCCCTGTCACTATAACCCCTAACCCTGTCACTATATCCCTAACCCTGTCACTATAACCCTAACCCTGTCACTATAACCCTAACCCTGTAAATATAACCCTAACCCAGTCACTATAACCCTAACCCTGTCACTGTAACCTAACCCTGTCACTATATCCCTAACCCTGTCACTATAACCCTGTCACTATAACCCTAACCCTGTCACTATAACCCCCAACCCTGTCACTATAACCTAACCCTGTCACTATATCCCAAACCCTGTCACTATAACCCTGTCACTATAACCCTAACCCTGTCACTATAACCCTAACCCTGTCACTGTATCCCTAACCCTGTCACTATAACCCTAACCCTGTCACTATAACCCTAACCCTGTCACTTTAACCGTAACACTGTCACTATATCCCTAAATCTGTCACTGTAACCCTAACCCTGTCACTATAAGACTGTCACTATAATCCAAACCCTGTCACTATAACCCTGTCACTATAACCCTAACCCTGTCACTATGTCCCTAACCCTGTCACTATAACCATAACCCTGTCACTACAACCCTGTCACAATAACCCTGACCCTAACCCTGTCACTATAACCCTAACCCTGTCATTATATCCCTAACCCTGTCACTATAACCCTAACCCTGTCACTATAACTCTGTTACTGTAACCCTAACCCTTTCACTATATCCCTAACCCTGTCACTATAACCCTAACCCTGTCACTATAACCCTAACCCTGTCACTATAACCCTATCCCTGTCACTATAACCCCTAACCCTGTCACTATATCCCTAACCCTGTCACTATAACCCTAACCCTGTCACTATAACCCTAACCCTGTAAATATAACCCTAACCCAGTCACTATAACCCTAACCCTGTCACTGTAACCTAACCCTGTCACTATATCCCTAACCCTGTCACTATAACCCTGTCACTATAACCCTAACCCTGTCACTATAACCCCCAACCCTGTCACTATAACCTAACCCTGTCACTATATCCCAAACCCTGTCACTATAACCCGAACTCTGTCACTATAACCCTAACCTTGTCACTATAACAATAACTCTGTCACTATAACCTAACCCTGTCACTATATCCCAAACCCTGTCACTATAACCCGAACTCTGTCACTATAACCCTAACCTTGTCACTATAACAATAACTCTTTCACTCTAACCCTGACCCTGTCACTATAACCCTAACCCTGTCACTATAACCCTATCCCTGTCACTATAACCCCTAACCCTGTCACTATAACCCTAACCCTGTCACTATAACCCTAACCCTGTCACTATAACCCTAACCCTGTAAATATAACCCTAACCCAGTCACTATAACCCTAACCCTGTCACTGTAACCTAACCCTGTCACTATATCCCTAACCCTGTCACTATAACCCTGTCACTATAACCCTAACCCTGTCACTATATCCCTAACCCAGTCACTATAACCCTTTCACTATATCCCTATCCCTGTCACTATAACCCTAACCCTGTCACTATAACCCCTAACCCTGTCACTATAACGTTAACTCTGTCACTATAACCTAACCCTGTCACTATATCCCAAACCCTGTCACTATAACCCGAACTCTGTCACTATAACCCTAACCTTGTCACTATAACAATAACTCTTTCACTCTAACCCTGACCCTGTCACTATAACCCTAACCCTGTCACTATAACCCTAACCCTGCCACTATATCCCTAACCCTGTCACTATAACCCTGTCACTATATCCCTAACCCTGTCACAATAACCCTAACCCTGTCACTATAACCCTAACCCTGTCACCATAACCCTAACCCTGTCACCATAACCCTAACCATGTCACTATAACCCTAACCCTGTCACTATAACCCTAACCCTGTCACTATAACCATAACCCTGTCACTATAACCCTAAACCTGTCACTATATCCAAAACCCTGTCACTATATCCCTAACCCTGTCACTATAACCCTAACCCTTTCACTATATCCCTAACCCTGTCCTTGTCCCTGTCACTATATCCCTAACCCTGTCACTATAACCCTGTCACTATATCCCTAACCCTGTCACAATAACCCTAACCCTGTCACTATAACCCTAACCCTGTCACTATAACCTTGTCACTATAACCCTAACCCTGTCACTATAACCCTGTCACTATATCCCAAACCCTGTCACTATCACCCTAACCCTGTCACTATAACCCTAAACCTGTCACTATAACCCTAACCCTGTCACTATAACCCTGTCACTATAACCCCTAACCCTGTCACTATATCCCTAACCCTGTCACTATAACCCTGTCACTATATCCCAAACCCTGTCACTATCACCCTAACCCTGTCACTATAACCCTAACCCTGTCACTATAACCCTAACCCTGTCACTATAACCCTGTCACTATATCCCAAACCCTGTCACTATCACCCTAACCCTGTCACTATAACCCTAAACCTGTCACTATAACCCTAACCCTGTCACTATAACCCTGTCACTATAACCCCTAACCCTGTCACTATATCCCTAACCCTGTCACTATAACCCTGTCACTATATCCCAAACCCTGTCACTATCACCCTAACCCTGTCACTATAACCCTAACCCTGTCACTATAACCCTAACCCTGTCACTATAACCCTGTCACAATATCCCTAACCCTGTCACTACAACCCTGTCACTATATCCCTAACCATGTCACCATAACCCTAACCCTGTCACTATAACCCTAACCCTGTCACTATAACCTTAACCCTGTCACTATAACCCTAACCCTGTCACTATAACCCTAACCCTGTCACTATAACCCTGTCACTATATCCCAAACCCTGTCACTATAACCCTAACCCTGTCACTATAACCCTAACCCTGTCACTATAACACTAACCCTGTCACTATAACCGTAACACTGTCACTATATCCCTAAATCTGTCACTGTAACCCTAACCCTGTCACTATAAGACTGTCACTATAATCCAAACCCTGTCACTATAACCCTGTCACTATAACCCTAACCCTGTCACTATGTCCCTAACCCTGTCACTATAACCATAACCCTGTCACTACAACCCTGTCACAATAACCCTGACCCTAACCCTGTCACTATAACCCTAACCCTGTCATTATATCCCTAACCCTGTCACTATAACCCTAACCCTGTCACTATAACTCTGTTACTGTAACCCTAACCCTTTCACTATATCCCTAACCCTGTCACTATAACCCTAACCCTGTCACTATAACCCTAACCCTGTCACTATAACCCTATCCCTGTCACTATAACCCCTAACCCTGTCACTATATCCCTAACCCTGTCACTATAACCCTAACCCTGTCACTATAACCCTAACCCTGTAAATATAACCCTAACCCAGTCACTATAACCCTAACCCTGTCACTATAACCCTAACCCTGTCACTATAACCCTATCCCTGTCACTATAACCCCTAACCCTGTCACTATATCCCTAACCCTGTCACTATAACCCTAACCCTGTCACTATAACCCTAACCCTGTAAATATAACCCTAACCCAGTCACTATAACCCTAACCCTGTCACTGTAACCTAACCCTGTCACTATATCCCTAACCCTGTCACTATAACCCTGTCACTATAACCCTAACCCTGTCACTATAACCCCCAACCCTGTCACTATAACCTAACCCTGTCACTATATCCCAAACCCTGTCACTATAACCCGAACTCTGTCACTATAACCCTAACCTTGTCACTATAACAATAACTCTGTCACTATAACCTAACCCTGTCACTATATCCCAAACCCTGTCACTATAACCCGAACTCTGTCACTATAACCCTAACCTTGTCACTATAACAATAACTCTTTCACTCTAACCCTGACCCTGTCACTATAACCCTAACCCTGTCACTATAACCCTATCCCTGTCACTATAACCCCTAACCCTGTCACTATATCCCTAACCCTGTCACTATAACCCTAACCCTGTCACTATAACCCTAACCCTGTAAATATAACCCTAACCCAGTCACTATAACCCTAACCCTGTCACTGTAACCTAACCCTGTCACTATATCCCTAACCCTGTCACTATAACCCTGTCACTATAACCCTAACCCTGTCACTATATCCCTAACCCAGTCACTATAACCCTTTCACTATATCCCTAACCCTGTCACTATAACCCTAACCCTGTCACTATAACCCCTAACCCTGTCACTATAACGTTAACTCTGTCACTATAACCTAACCCTGTCACTATATCCCAAACCCTGTCACTATAACCCGAACTCTGTCACTATAACCCTAACCTTGTCACTATAACAATAACTCTTTCACTCTAACCCTGACCCTGTCACTATAACCCTAACCCTGTCACTATAACCCTAACCCTGCCACTATATCCCTAACCCTGTCACTATAACCCTGTCACTATATCCCTAACCCTGTCACAATAACCCTAACCCTGTCACTATAACCCTAACCCTGTCACCATAACCCTAACCCTGTCACCATAACCCTAACCATGTCACTATAACCCTAACCCTGTCACTATAACCCTAACCCTGTCACTATAACCATAACCCTGTCACTATAACCCTAAACCTGTCACTATATCCAAAACCCTGTCACTATATCCCTAACCCTGTCACTATAACCCTAACCCTTTCACTATATCCCTAACCCTGTCCTTGTCCCTGTCACTATATCCCTAACCCTGTCACTATAACCCTGTCACTATATCCCTAACCCTGTCACAATAACCCTAACCCTGTCACTATAACCCTAACCCTGTCACTATAACCTTGTCACTATAACCCTAACCCTGTCACTATAACCCTGTCACTATATCCCAAACCCTGTCACTATCACCCTAACCCTGTCACTATAACCCTAAACCTGTCACTATAACCCTAACCCTGTCACTATAACCCTGTCACTATAACCCCTAACCCTGTCACTATATCCCTAACCCTGTCACTATAACCCTGTCACTATATCCCAAACCCTGTCACTATCACCCTAACCCTGTCACTATAACCCTAACCCTGTCACTATAACCCTAACCCTGTCACTATAACCCTGTCACTATATCCCAAACCCTGTCACTATCACCCTAACCCTGTCACTATAACCCTAAACCTGTCACTATAACCCTAACCCTGTCACTATAACCCTGTCACTATAACCCCTAACCCTGTCACTATATCCCTAACCCTGTCACTATAACCCTGTCACTAAATCCCAAACCCTGTCACTATCACCCTAACCCTGTCACTATAACCCTAACCCTGTCACTATAACCCTAACCCTGTCACTATAACCCTGTCACAATATCCCTAACCCTGTCACTACAACCCTGTCACTATATCCCTAACCATGTCACCATAACCCTAACCCTGTCACTATAACCCTAACCCTGTCACTATAACCTTAACCCTGTCACTATAACCCTAACCCTGTCACTATAACCCTAACCCTGTCACTATAACCCTGTCACTATATCCCAAACCCTGTCACTATAACCCTAACCCTGTCACTATAACCCTAACCCTGTCACTATAACCCTAACCCTGTCACTATAACCGTAACACTGTCACTATATCCCTAAATCTGTCACTGTAACCCTAACCCTGTCACTATAAGACTGTCACTATAATCCAAACCCTGTCACTATAACCCTGTCACTATAACCCTAACCCTGTCACTATGTCCCTAACCCTGTCACTATAACCATAACCCTGTCACTACAACCCTGTCACAATAACCCTGACCCTAACCCTGTCACTATAACCCTAACCCTGTCATTATATCCCTAACCCTGTCACTATAACCCTAACCCTGCCACTATATCCCTAACCCTGTCACTATAACCCTGTCACTATATCCCTAACCCTGTCACTATAACCCTAACCCTGTCACTATAACCCTAACCCTGTCACCATAACCCTAACCCTGTCACCATAACCCTAACCCTGTCACTATAACCCTAACCCTGTCACTATAACCCTAACCCTGTCACTATAACCATAACCCTGTCACTATAACCCTAAACCTGTCACTATATCCAAAACCCTGTCACTATATCCCTAACCCTGTCACTATAACCCTAACCCTTTCACTATATCCCTAACCCTGTCCTTGTACCTGTCACTATATCCCTAACCCTGTCACTATAACCCTGTCACTATATCCCTAACCCTGTCACAATAACCCTAACCCTGTCACTATAACCCTAACCCTGTCACTATAACCTTGTCACTATAACCCTAACCCTGTCACTATAACCCTGTCACTATATCCCAAACCCTGTCACTATCACCCTAACCCTGTCACAATAACCCTAAACCTGTCACTATAACCCTAACCCAGTCACTATAACCCTGTCACTATAACCCCTAACCCTGTCACTATATCCCTAACCCTGTCACTATAATCCTGTCACTATATCCCAAACCCTGTCACTATAACCCTAACCCTGTCACTATAACCCTGTCACTATATCCCAAACCCTGTCACTATAACCCTAACCCTGTCACTATAAACCTAACCCTGTCACTTTAACCCTAACCCTGTCACTATAACCATAACCCTGTCACTACAACCCTGTCACAATAACCCTGACCCTAACCCTGTCACTATAACCCTAACCCTGTCATTATATCCCTAACCCTGTCACTATAACCCTAACCCTGTCACTATAACTCTGTTACTGTAACCCTAACCCTTTCACTATAACCCTAACCCTGTCACTATAACCCTAACCCTGTCACTATAACCCTGTCACTATATCCCAAACCCTGTCACTATAACCCTAACCCTGTCACTATAAACCTAACCCTGTCACTTTAACCCTAACCCTGTCACTATAACCATAACCCTGTCACTATAACCCTAAACCTGTCACTATATCCAAATCCCTGTCACTATAACCCTAACCCTGTCACTATAACCCTAACCCTGTCACTATATCCCTAACCCTGTCCTTGTCCCTGTCACTATATCCCTAACCCTGTCACTATAACCCTGTCACTATATCCCTAACCCTGTCACTATAACCCTATCACTATATCTCTAACCCTGTCACTATAACCCTGTCACTATATCCCTAACCCTGTCACTATATCCCTAACCCTGTCACTATATCCCTAATCCTGTCACTATAACCCTAACCCTGTCACTATAACCCTAACCCTGTCACTATAACCCTAACCCTGTCACTATAACCCTAACCCTTTCACTATAACACTGTCACTATATCCCTAACCCTGTCATTATAACCCTGTCACCATATCCGTAACCCTGTCACTATAACCTTAACCCTTTCACTATAACCCTGTCACTATATCCCTAACCCTGTCACTATAACCCTAACCCTGTCACTATATCCCTAACCCTGTCACTATATCCCTAACCCTGTCACTATATCCCTAACCCTGTCACTATAACCCTAACCCTGTCACTATAACCCTAACCTTGTCACTATAACCCTATCCCTGTCACTATAACCCCTAACCCTGTCACTATATCCCTAACCCTGTCACTATAACCCTAACCCTGTCACTATAACCCTAACCCACTCACTATAACCTTAACCCTGTCACAATAACCTAACCCTGTCACTATATCCCTAACGCTGTCACTATAATTCTAACCCTGTCACTATAACCCTAACCCTGTCACTATAACCCTGTCACTATATCCCAAACCCTGTCAATATAACCCTAACCCTGCCACTATATCCTAACCTTGTCACTATAACCCTAACCCTGTCACTATAACCCTAACCCAGTCATTATAACCCTAACCCTGCCACTATAACACAACCCTGTCACTCTATCCCTAACCCTGTCACTATAACCCTAACCCTGTCACTATAACCCTAACCCTGTCACTATAACCTAACCCTGTCACTATATCCCCAACCCTGTCACTATAACCCCTAACCCTGTCACTATAACCCTAACCCTGTCACTATAACCCTAACCCTGTCACTATAAACCTTATGCTGTCACTATAACCTAACCCTGTCACTATATCCCCAACCCTGTCACTAAAACCCCTAACCCTGTCACTATAACCCTAACCCTGTCACTATAACCCTAACCCTGTCACTATAACCCTAACCCTGTCACGATATCCCTAACCCTGTCAACATATCCCTAACCCTGTCACTATGTCCCTAACCCTGTCACTATAACCCTAACCCTGTCACTATAACCCTAACCCTGTCACTATATCCTTAACACTGTCACTATAACCCTAACCCTGTCACTATAACCCTAACCCTGTCACTATATCCCTAACACTGTCACTATATCCCTAACCCTGTCACTATAACCCTAACACTGTCTCTATAACCCTGTCACTATATCCCTGTCACTGTCACTATAACCCTGTCAATATAACCCTAACCCTGTCACTATATCCCAAACCCTGTCACTATAAACCTAACCTTGTCCCGCCCCCCTAGCTGGATTACCCATATTAGAGTACCTGCCTAGTAGCTCTCCTACCCTGGATTACCCATTCTATCCTATCCTGGATTAGCTACGTCACTGTGTCACTATCTGCCTGATGGCTAACTATCTGCCGCTAGCCAGTTTACACTGGATACCGTCTGTTGGTAGCTAGCCTACACTGGATACTATTTACCTGGTAGCTAGCCTACACTGGATACTATTTACCTGGTAGCTAGCCTACACTTTATACCATCTGACAACGTAGCTAGACTACACTGTGTATTATCTGCAGGTAGCTAGCTGACACTAAATACTATCTGCTGGTAGTTAGCTTACACCATAACTTGCCTACACTGGATACCTTGAAGAACAGGAGCTTCATCAGCCTGGATCCTGCTGTAGCTAGCTGCCTTGCTGGCCAGGATCCTGGAGAGAGAAGACCACCTGTAGATGGGCCTGGTGGCAGAAGAGGAACTGTAGATGAGTGTTTAATGATTTAAGAATGAGTGGGTCCAGCACCACCCGGCTCAGCCCCAACACACTGCAGGTGAACGAGCCCAAGCGCTATGGCTCCACGTTGTCTCTGGAAGAGAAGTGTGAACAGTCTTTCTTCCTCTTCTACTATTACAGGATGGAGGACGAGGCCGTGCTGGACCGAGGCGCCTCCTTCCTCAAACACGTCTGTGATGAAGAGGAGGTAGAAGGTAAGACAATCAATCCATTCATCACATGCTGTTATTCCAACCGAAACATGCATTACAGTAACCCAAAGAGCAACAGTAACTTTACAGTAACCCAGCCTAGACCCCCAAAGAGCAACAGTAACTTTACAGTAACCCAGCCTAGACCCCCAAAGAGCAACAGTAACTTTACAGTAACCCAGCCTAGACCCCCAAAGAGCAACAGTAACTTTACAGTAACCCAGCCTAGACCCCCAAAGAGCAACAGAACTTTACAGTAACCCAGCCTAGACCCCCAAAGAGCAACATTAACTTTACAGTAACCCAGCCTAGACCCCCAAAGAGCAACAGTAACTTTACAGTAACCCAGCCTAGACCCCCAAAGAGCAACAGTAACTTTACAGTAACCCAGGCTAGACCCCCAAAGAGCAACAGTAAATTCACAGTAAACCAACCTAGACCCTCCAAAAGAAATAGTAACTTTACAATAACCCAGCCTAGACCAACCAATAACAACAATAACTACTGTATGATCAGCCAAATTGTTAGGATTTGTCTTAGCCAATATTCTCACAGTTAGGGTAAGGGTTTTACTTAGACCTGTCTCATAGTTAGGATAAGGGTTTGTCTCAGCCAAATGGATAAGGTTTGTCTCTGCCAATTTTCTCTTAGTTAGGGTAAGGGCTATTAGTCTCAGCCAAATGGATAGGGCCTGTCTTAGACAATAGTATTATTGTTAGGGTAAGGGTTTGTCTCAGCCAATACTCTCATAGTTAGGGTAGGGGTTTGTCTCAGGCAAAAAAATCTAATAGTTAGGGTAAGGGTTTGTCTTAGCCAATAGTCTCATAGTTAGGGTAAGGGTTTGTCTCAGCCAAACAGATAGGGCTAGTGTAAGGGATTGTCTCAGCCAATAGTCTCATAGTTAGGGTCAGGGTTTGTCTCAGCCAAATAGATAGGGTTTGTCTTATCGAATATTCTTATTGTTAGGGTAAGGGTATGTCTCAGCCAATACTCTCATAGTTAGGGTAGGGGTTTGTCATAGCCAATAGTCTCATAGTTGGGGTAAGAGCTTTTCTTAGCCAATAGTCTCATAGTTATGGTAAGGGTTTGTCTCAGCAAAATTGATAGGGTTTGTCTTAGCCAATAGTCTCATGGCTAGTGCAAGAGTTTGTCTCAGCCAATAGTCTCATAGTTATGGTAAGGGTTTGTCTCAGCCAAACATATAGGGTTTGATTATCCAATAGTCTCATAGTTAGGATAAGGGTTTGTCTTAGCCAATAGTCTCATAGTTAGGGTAAGGGTTTGTCTCAGCCAAAAATCTAATAGTTACGGTAATGGTTTGTCTCAGCCAAATGGACAGGGATTGTGTTAGCCAATATTCTCATAGTTAGGGTAAGGGTTTGTCTCAGGCAAATGGACAGGGATTGTGTTAGCCAATATTCTCATAATTAGGGTAAGGGTTTGTCTTAGCCAATATTCTCATAGTAAGGGTAAGGGTTTGTCTTAGCCAATAGTCTCATGGCTAGTGGAAGGGTTTGTCTCAGCCAAACAGATAGGGTTTGTCTCAGCCAATAGTCTCCTAGTTAGGGTAAGGGTTTGTCTTAGCCAATATTCTCATAGTAAGGGTAAGGGTTTGTCTTAGCCAATAGTCTCATGGCTAGTGGAAGGGTTTGTCTCAGCCAAACAGATAGGGTTTGTCTTAGCCAATAGTCTCATAGTTAGGGTAAGGGTTTGTCTCAGCCAAACAGATAGGGCTAGTGTAAGGGATTGTCTCAGCCAATAGTCTCATAGTTAGGGTCAGGGTTTGTCTCAGCCAACAGATAGGGTTTTCTTATCCAATATTCTTATTGTTAGGGTAAGGGTTTGTCTTAGCCAATAATCTAATAGTTAGGATAAGGGTTTGTCTTGGCCAATATTCCCATAGTTAGGGTAAGGGTTTGTCTTAATCAATATTCTCATATTTAGGGTAAGGGTTGGTCTTAGCCAATTGTCTCATAGTTAGGGTAAGGGTTTGTATTAGCCAATAGTCTCATAGTTAGGGTAAGGGTTTGTCTTAGCCAATATTCTCATAGTGAGGGTAAGGGTTTGTCTTAGCCAATATTCTCATAATTAGGGTAAGGGTTGGTCTTAGCCAATTGTCTCATAGTTAGGGTAAGGGTTTGTCTCAGCCAATATTCTCATAGTTAGGGTAAGGGTTTGTCTTAGCCAATATTCTCATAGTTATGGTAAGGGTTTGTCTCAGCAAAATTGATAGGGTTTGTCTTAGCCAATAGTCTCATAGTTAGGGTAAGAGTTTGTCTCAGATGATTGTCTCATAGTTGTGGTAAGGGTTTGTCTCAGCAAAATGGATAGGGTGTGTCTTAGCCTATAGTCTCGTGGCTAGTGTAAGAGTTTGTCTCAGATGATTGTCTCATAGTTAGGGTAAAGGTTTGTCTCAGCCAAATGGATAGGGGTTGTCTTATCCAATAGTCTCATGGTTAGGGTAAAGGTTTGTCTCAACCAAATGGATAGGGTTTGTCTTAGCTGATAGTATCATTGTTAGGGTAAGGGTTTGTCTAAGCCAATAGTCTCATAGTTAGGGTAAGGGTTTGTCTTAGCCAATAGTCTCATAGTTAGGGTAAGGGTTTCTCTCAGCCCAATTCTCAAAGTTAGGGTAAGGGTTTGTCTCAGCCAAAAATCTAATAGTTAGGGTAAGGGTTTGTCTCAGCCAAATGGACAAGGATTGTGTTAGCCAATATTCTCATAGTTAGGGTAAGGGTTTGTCTTAGCCAATATTCTCATAGTTAGGGTAAGGGTTTGTCTCAGCCAATAGTCTCATAGTTATGGTAAGGGTGTGTCTCAGCCAAACATATAGGGTTTGATTATCCAATAGTCTCATAGTTAGGATAAGGGTTTGTCTTAGCCAATAGTCTCATAGTTAGGGTAAGGGTTTGTCTCAGCCAAAAATCTAATAGTTACGGTAATGGTTTGTCTCAGCCAAATGGACAGGGATTGTGTTAGCCAATATTCTCATAGTTAGGGTAAGGGTTTGTCTCAGGCAATAGTCTCATAGTCTCAGCCAATAGTCTCATAGTTAGGGTAAGGGTTTGTCACAGCCAATAGTCTCATGTCTAGTGTAAGGGTTTGTCTTAGCCAATAGTCTCAAAGTTAGGGTAAGGGTTTGTATTAGCCAATAGTCTCATAGTTAGGGTAAGGGTCCGTCTTAGCCAATAGTCTCATATTTAGGGTAAGGGTTTGTCTCAGCCAATAGTCAAATTTTTATGGTAAGGGTTTGTCTTAGCCAATATTCTCATATTTAGGGTAAGGTTTTGTATTAGCCAATAGTCTCATAGTTAGGGTAAGGGTTTGTCTTATCCAATATTCTCATAGTTAGAGTAACGGTTTGTCTTAGCCAATATTCTCATAGTTATGGTAAGGGTTTGTCTCAGTAAAATTTATAGGGTTTGTCTTATGCAATAGTCTCATGGCTAGTGCAAGGTTTTGTCTCAGCCAATAGTCTCATAGTTATGGTAACGGTTTGTCTCAGCAAAATTGATAGGGTTTGTCTTAGCCAATAGTCTCATAGTTAGGGTAAGGATTTGTCTTAGCCAAAGGGATAGTGTTTGTCTCAGCCAACATTCTCATCGTTAGGGTAGGGGTTTGTCTCAGCCAATAGTCTCATAGTTATGGTAAGGGTTTGTCTCAGCCAAATGGTTAGGGTTTGTCTTAGCTGATAGTATCATTGTTAGGGTAAGGGTTTGTCTAAGCCAATAGTCTCATAGTTAGGGTAAGGGTTTCTCTCAGCCCAATTCTCAAAGTTAGGGTAAGGGTTTGTCTCAGCCAAAAATCTAAAAGTTAGGGTAAGGGTTTGTCTCAGCCAAAAATCTAATAGTTAGGGTAAGGGTTTGTCTCAGCCAAATGGACAAGGATTGTGTTAGCCAATATTCTCATAGTTAGGGTAAGGGTTTGTCTTAGCCAATAGTCTCATAGTTAGGGTAAGGGTTTGTCTTAGCCAATAGTCTCATAGTTAGGGTAAGGGTTTCTCTCAGCCCAATTCTCAAAGTTAGGGTAAGGGTTTGTCTCAGCCAAAAATCTAATAGTTAGGGTAAGGGTTTGTCTCAGCCAAATGGACAAGGATTGTGTTAGCCAATATTCTCATAGTTAGGGTAAGGGTTTGTCTTAGCCAATATTCTCATAGTTAGGGTAAGGGTTTGTCTCAGCCAATAGTCTCATAGTTATGGTAAGGGTGTGTCTCAGCCAAACATATAGGGTTTGATTATCCAATAGTCTCATAGTTAGGATAAGGGTTTGTCTTAGCCAATAGTCTCATAGTTAGGGTAAGGGTTTGTCTCAGCCAAAAATCTAATAGTTACGGTAATGGTTTGTCTCAGCCAAATGGACAGGGATTGTGTTAGCCAATATTCTCATAGTTAGGGTAAGGGTTTGTCTCAGGCAATAGTCTCATAGTCTCAGCCAATAGTCTCATAGTTAGGGTAAGGGTTTGTCACAGCCAATAGTCTCATGTCTAGTGTAAGGGTTTGTCTTAGCCAATAGTCTCAAAGTTAGGGTAAGGGTTTGTATTAGCCAATAGTCTCATAGTTAGGGTAAGGGTCCGTCTTAGCCAATAGTCTCATATTTAGGGTAAGGGTTTGTCTCAGCCAATAGTCAAATTTTTATGGTAAGGGTTTGTCTTAGCCAATATTCTCATATTTAGGGTAAGGTTTTGTATTAGCCAATAGTCTCATAGTTAGGGTAAGGGTTTGTCTTATCCAATATTCTCATAGTTAGAGTAACGGTTTGTCTTAGCCAATATTCTCATAGTTATGGTAAGGGTTTGTCTCAGTAAAATTTATAGGGTTTGTCTTATGCAATAGTCTCATGGCTAGTGCAAGGTTTTGTCTCAGCCAATAGTCTCATAGTTATGGTAACGGTTTGTCTCAGCAAAATTGATAGGGTTTGTCTTAGCCAATAGTCTCATAGTTAGGGTAAGGATTTGTCTTAGCCAAAGGGATAGTGTTTGTCTCAGCCAACATTCTCATCGTTAGGGTAGGGGTTTGTCTCAGCCAATAGTCTCATAGTTATGGTAAGGGTTTGTCTCAGCCAAATGGTTAGGGTTTGTCTTAGCTGATAGTATCATTGTTAGGGTAAGGGTTTGTCTAAGCCAATAGTCTCATAGTTAGGGTAAGGGTTTCTCTCAGCCCAATTCTCAAAGTTAGGGTAAGGGTTTGTCTCAGCCAAAAATCTAATAGTTAGGGTAAGGGTTTGTCTCAGCCAAAAATCTAATAGTTAGGGTAAGGGTTTGTCTCAGCCAAATGGACAAGGATTGTGTTAGCCAATATTCTCATAGTTAGGGTAAGGGTTTGTCTTAGCCAATATTCTCATAGTTAGGGTAAGGGTTTGTCTCAAGCAATAGTCTCATAGTCTCAGCCAATAGTCTCATAGTTAGGGTAAGGGTTTGTCTTAGCCAATATTCTAATAGTTAGGGTAAGGCTTTGTCACAGCCAATAGTCTAATGTCTAGTGTAAGGGTTTGTCTCAGCCAATAGTCTCATAGTTAGGGTAAGGTTTTGTCTCAGCCAAACAGATAGGGTTTGTCTTATCCAGTATTCTTATTGTTTTGGTAAGGGTTTGTCTTAGCCAATAGTCTCATAGTTAGGGTAAGGGTTTGTCTTAGCCAATAGTCTCATAGTTATGGTAAGGGTTTGTCTCAGCAAAATTGATAGGGTTTGTCTTAGCCAATAGTCTCATAGTTAGGGTAAGGGTTTGTCTTAGCCAATATTCTCATAGTTATGGTAAGGGTTTGTCTCAGCAAAATTGATAGGGTTTGTCTTATCCAATAGTCTCATGGCTAGTGCAAGGTTTTGTCTCAGCCAATATTCTCATAGTTAGGGTAAGGGTTTGTCTTAGCCAATAGTCTCATAGTTAGGGTAAGGGTTTGTCTCAGCCCAATTCTTAAAGTTAGGGTAAGGGTTTGTCTCAGCCAAATGGACAAGGATTGTGTTAGCCAATATTCTCATAGTTATGGTAAGGGTTTATCTTAGCCAATAGTCTCACAGTTAGGGTATGGGTTTGTCTCAGCCAATAGTCTCATAGTTCGGGTAAGGGTTTGTCTCAGCCAAATGTCTCATTGTTAGGGTAAGGGTTATTCTCAGCCAATAGTCTCATAGTTAGGGTAAGGGTTTGTCTCAGCCAATAGTCTCATAGTTAGGGAAATGGTTTGTCTCAGGCTATTGTCTCATTCTTAGGGTAAGAGCTTGTCTCAACCAAAATTCTCATAGTTAGGGTAAGGGTTTGTCTTAGCCAATAGTCTCATGGCTAGTGCAAGGGTTTGTCTCAGCCAATAGTCTCATAGTTAGGGTAAGGGTTTGTCTCAGCCAATAGTCTCATAATTAGGGTAAGGGTTTGTCTTAGCCAGTATTCTCATATGTAGGGTAAGGGTTTGTCTTAGCCAATAGTATCATAGTTAGGGTAAGGGTTTGTATTATCCAATAGTCTCATAGTTAGTGTAAGGGTTTGTCTCAGCCAAATGGAATAGGGTTTGTCTTAGCCAATGTTCTCATAGTTAGGGTAAGGGTTTGTCTCAGCCAATAGTCTCATAGTTATGGTAAGGGTTTGTCTCAGCCAATAGTCTCATAGTTATGGTAAGGGTTTGTCTCAGCCAATAGTCTCATAGTTATGGTAAGGGTTTGTCTCAGCCAAATGGATAGGGTTTGTCTTAGCTAATATTCTCATAGTTAGGCTAAGGGTTTATCTTTGCGAGTAGTCTCATAGTTAGTGTAATTGTTTGTCTCAGCCAAATGTCTCATTGTTATAGTAAGGGTTTGTCTCAGACAATAGTCTCATAGTTAGGGTAAGGGTTTGTCTTAGCCACATGTCTCATTGTTAGGGCAAGGGTTTGTCTTTGCCAATAGTCTCATAGTTAGGGTAAGGGTTTGTCTCAGCCAATAGTCTCATAGTTAGGTTAAGGGTTTTGTCTCAGCCAAATGGAATAGGGTTTGTCTTAGCCAATGTTCTCATAGTTAGGTTAAGGGTTTGTCTCAGCCAAATGGATAGGGTTTGTCTTAGCCAATATTCTCATAGTTAGGGTAAGGGTATGTCCTCGCCAATAGTCTCTTGGCTAGTGTAAGGATTTGTCTCAGCGAATAGTCTCATTTTACCTCTGTCTTTCTTTCCTGTGGTGGTTCTCTTGAGAACCAGTATCATCACAGCTCTTGATGGTTTTTGCGACTGCATTTTAATAATCTTTCAAAGTTCTTGAAATTGTCCATATTGCATGACCTTCATGTCTTAAAGTAATGATGGACAATTGTCTAACCCTAATCCTTTGCTTATTTGACCTGTGCTTGCTAAAACATGGGCTTGGTCTTTAACCAAATAGGCCTATCTTCTGTATACCACCCCTAACTTTTGTAGGCCATCATTGTAAATAAGAATTTATTCTTATCTTTCCTGCCCAGTTAAATAAAGGTTAAATAAAACTATTAATAATACCTCGCCACAACACAATTGATTGGCTCACACGCATTTTGAAGGAAAGAAATTCCACAACTGAACTTTTAACAAGAGATATCTGTTAACTAAAATGCAGCTCGTTGAGCGAATGCCAAGAATTTGAAAATCTGTCATCAAGGGCTACTTTGAAGAATTTCAAATTTCAAATATATCTTGATTTGTTTAACACTTTTTTTGTTACTACATTATTCCATTTGTGTTATTTTATAGTTTTGATGTCTTCACTATTATTCTACAATGTTGAAAATAAATAAAAACTTTATTTTTTGACTGGTACTGTATACGGTGCCTTGCGAAAGTATTCGGCCCCCTTGAACTTTGCGACCTTTTGACACATTTCAGGCTTCAAACATAAAGATATAAAACTGTATTTTTTTGTGAAGAATCAACAACAAGTGGTGCACAATCATGAAGTGGAACGACATTTATTGGATATTTCAAACTTTTTTTAACAAATCAAAAACTGAAAAATTGGGCGTGCAAAATTATTCAGCCCCTTTACTTTCAGTGCAGCAAACTCTCTCCAGAAGTTCAGTGAGTTTCTCTGAATGATCCAATGTTGACCTAAATGACTAATGATGATAAATACAATCCACCTGTGTGTAATCAAGTCTCCGTATAAATGCACCTGCACTGTGATAGTCTCAGAGGTCCATTAAAAGCATCATGAAGAACAAGGAACACACCAGGCAGGTCCGAGATACTGTTGTGAAGAAGTTTAAAGCCGGATTTGGATACAAAAAGATTTCCCAAGCTTTAAACATCCCAAGGAGCACTGTGCAAGCGATAATATTGAAATGGAAGGAGTATCAGACCACTGCAAATCTACCAAGACCTGGCCGTCCCTCTAAACTTTCAGCTCATACAAGGAGAAGACTGATCAGAGATGCAGCCAAGAGGCCCATGATCACTCTGGATGAACTGCAGAGATCTACAGCTGAGGTGGGAGACTCTGTCCATAGGACAACAATCAGTCGTATATTGCACAAATCTGGCCTTTATGGAAGAGTGGCAAAAAGAAAGCCATTTCTTAAAGATATCCATAAAAAGTGTCGTTTAAAGTTTGCCACAAGCCACCTGGGCGACACACCAAACATGTGGAAGAAGGTGCTCTGGTCAGATGAAACCAAAATTGAACTTCTTGGCAACAATGCAAAACGTTATGTTTGGCGTAAAAGCAACACAGCTCATCACCTTGAACACACCATCCCCACTGTCAAACATGGTGGTGGCAGCATCATGGTTTGGGCCTGCTTTTCTTCAGCAGGGACAGGGAAGATGGTTAAAATTGATGGGAAGATGGATGGAGCCAAATACAGGACCATTCTGGAAGAAAACCTGATGGAGTCTGCAAAAGACTTGAGACTGGGACGGAGATTTGTCTTCCAACAAGACAATGATCCAAAACATAAAGCAAAATCTACAATGGAATGGTTCAAAAATAAACATATCCAGGTGTTAGAATGGCCAAGTCAAAGTCCAGACCTGAATCCAATCGAGAATCTGTGGAAAGAACTGAAAACTGCTGTTCACAAATGCTCTCCATCCAACCTCACTGAGCTCGAGCTGTTTTGCAAGGAGGAATGGGAAAAAATGTCAGTCTCTCGATGTGCAAAACTGATAGAGACATACCCCAAGCGACTTACAGCTGTAATCGCAGCAAAAGGTGGCGCTACAAAGTATTAACTTAAGGGGGCTGAATAATTCTGCACGCCCAATTTTTCAGTTTTTGATTTGTTAAAAAAGTTTGAAATATCCAATAAATGTCGTTCCACTTCATGATTGTGTCCCACTTGTTGTTGATTCTTCACAAAAAAATACAGTTTTATATCTTTATGTTTGAAGCCTGAAATGTGGCAAAAGGTCGCAAAGTTCAAGGGGGCCGAATACTTTCGCAAGGCACTGTATATACAGGTGGGTGCCGTTACAGAGTCAATGTGCGGTGGCACCGGTTAGTTGAGGTAGTAGGTACACGTAAGTAGAGTTAATGCAGTCTGGTAGAGTAGAGGTAGGTAGAGTCAATGCAAATAGTCTGGGTAGCAATTTGACTAGATGTTCAGGAGTCTCTTGGACCTAGACTTTGCGCTCCGGTACCGCGTGCCGTGTGGAAGCAGAGAGAACAGTATATGACCAGGGTGCCTGGAGTCTTTGAAAATGTTTAGGGCCTTCCTCTGATATCGCCTGGTATAGAGGTCCTGGATGGCAGGAAGCCATCATTCACACTACCCTCTGTAGTGCCTTGAGGGCGGAGGCTGAGCAGTTGCCATACCAGGCAGTGATGCAACCAGTCAGGCAGGATGCTCTCAATGGTGCAGCTGTAGAACCTTTTGAGGATCTGAGGACCCATGCCAAATCTTTATTTTTTTATTTTTTTTATTTCACCTGGTAGGCTTGTTGAGAACAAGTTCTAATTTACAACTGCGACCTGGCCAAGATAAAGCAAAGCAGTGCGACACAAACAACAACACAGAGTTACACATAGATTAAACAAACACACAGTCAATAATACAATAGAGAAAGTCTATATACAGTATGTGCAAATGAGGTAGGATAAGGGGGGTGTGGCAATAAACTGGCCATAGTGGCGAAATATTACAGTTTGGCAAATTAAATACTGGGGTGATAGATGTGCAGAAGATGATTGTGCAAATAGCAATACTGGGGTGCAAAGGAGCAAAATAAATTAAATAAATAACAATATGGTGATGAGGTAGTTGGGTGGGCTATTTACAGATTGTCTATGTACAGGTGCAGTGATCTGTAAGCTGCTCTGTCAGCTGGTGCTTAAAGCTAGTGAGGGAGAAATGAGTCTCCAGCTTCAGTGATGTTTGCAGTTCGTTCCAGCCATTGGCAGCCGATAACTGGAAGGAAAGGTGGCCGAAGGAGGAATTGGCTTTGGGGGTGACCAGTGAAATATACCTGCTGCAGCTACGGGTGGGTGCTGCAATGGTGACCAGTGAGCGGGGATTTACCTAGCAACGACTTATAAATGACCAGGATCCAGCAATGGATGTAAAACGAGGTCCAGCCAACGTGACCATACAGGTCGCAGTGATGGGTAGTATATGGGGCTTTAGTGACAAAACAGATGGCAGGGTCCTTAGCTTATTGATGATCTTTGAGGGCACTATGGTGTTGAATGCTGAGCTGTAGTCAATGAATAGCATTCTCACATAGGTGTTATTTTTGTCCAGGTGTGAAAGGGCAGTGTGGAGTGCAATAGAGACTGCATCATCTGTGGATCTGTTGGGGAGGTATGCTAATTGGAGTGGGTCTAGGGCTTCTGGGATTATGGTCTTGATGTGAGCCATAGCCAGCCTTTCAAAGTGCTTCATGGCTACAGATGCTATGGGTCGGTAGTCATTTAGGCTGGTTACCTTAGTGTTCTTGGGCACAGGCACTATGGTGGTCTGCTTGAAACATGTAGGTATTACAGACTCGGACAGGGAGATGTTGAAAATGTCAGTGAAGACACTTGCTAGTTGGTCCGCGCATGCTCGCAGTACACGTCCTCATAATCCGTCTGGTCCTGCAGCCTTGTGAATGTTGACCTGTCTAAAGGTCTTACTCACATCGGCTGCAGAGAGCGTCTTCCTTTACAGCTGGTGCTCTCATGCATGTTTCAGTGTTATTTGCCTCGAAGCGAGCATAAAAGTAGTTTAGCTCCATGTTGGTTCAACATAATTTTGTTGACATGATGTGGAAACAACATTGATTCAACCAGTGTGTGCCGAGTGGGTTATTTGTAAACAATGTCATTGTAAATAAACCCTGTATAGCCTCATAACATGATTAAAACTATCATTTTGATCTCATGGATGGTAAGTCCTTGCATCCATAGCTCTGTCTATGAATTTGAGAATGGGTACCTTTCTCAATCCCTCAGCTGTTTACCAAAACAGTGACTTTGTTATTGTTTGAACGCCAGATTACCTTTTTTAATTATTTAGTTGAAAAATGAAAAATGACACACCTTTTGATCTGAACTAGTCTATTGATCTGAACTAGTCTATTGATCTGAACTAGTCTATTGATCTGAACTAGTCTATTGATCTGAACTAGTCTATTGATCTGAACTTGCCTATTGATCTGAACTAGTCTATTGATCTGAACTAGTCTATTGATCTGAACTAGTCTATTGATCTGAACTAGTCTATTGATCTGAAATTGCCTATTGATCTGAACTAGTCTATTGATCTGAACTAGTCTATTGATCTGAACTTGCCTATTGATCTGAACTAGTCTATTGATCTGAACTTGCCTATTGATCTGAACTAGTCTATTGATCTGAACTAGTCTATTGATCTGAACTAGTCTATTGATCTGAACTAGTATATTGATCTGAACTTGCCTATTGATCTGAACTAGTCTATTGATCTGAACTTGTCTATTGATCTGAACTAGTCTATTGATCTGAACTTGCCTATTGATCTGAACTTGCCTATTGATCAAAAACTTTGTTCTTATTGTAACTTTTGGTACGAACATTTAGCTCATTTTGTACATAATGTTGCTGCTACCATCTCTTATGACTGAAAAGTGCTTCTGGAAATCAGAACAGCGATTACTCACCTCGAACTGAAGGAAGAATTTCTCTTTAATAAGTCGGATGAGAGGGATTTACTACACCCGAACACACCCTTATCCCCGTCATTCGCAGGAGAAAGAGATGGAAAAGATATCGTGGAAAGAGATCATGGTGCCTTGTGAGGATCCGCCGATGAGTGGCTAATCTGCCCTTGCCATCCGTACTACTGGCCAACGCACAATCACTGGAAAATAAATTGGACGAGCTAAATGCACATATATCCTACCTACGGGACATTAAAAACTGTAATATCTTAGTTTCATGGTAAGATAAGGGGTGGCGGTCTATGTATATTTTAAACAACAGCTGATGCACGATATCTAAGGAAGTCTCGAGGTTTTGCTCGCCTGAGGTAGAGTATCTCGTGATAAACTGTAGACCACACTATCTACCTAGAGAGTTTTCATCAGATTTTTCATATCTGTCTACATATCACTGACAGACCAATGCTGGCACTAAGACATCACTCAATGAGCTGTATACCGCCATAACAGATGCGGTACTCCTAGTGGCCGGGGACTTTAATGCAGGGAAACTTAAATCTGTTTTACCTAATTTCTGTCAGCATGTTAAATGTTCAACCAGAGGTAAAAAAAATACTCTAGACCACCTTTACTCCACGCACAGATTACAAGCAAAAATTCAAGCAGGAAGCAACAGTGACTCAGTCAATTAAAAAAGTGGGCAGATGAAGCAGATGCTAAGCTACAGGACTGTTTTGCTAGCACAGACTGGAATATGTTCTGCGATTCTTCAGATGGCTTTGAGGAGTACACCACATCAGTCACTGGCTGCATAAATAAGTGCTTTGATGACGTCGTCCCCACAGTGACTGTACGTCCATACCCCAACCAGAAGCCATGGATTACAGGCAACATCCATACTGAGCTAAAGGGTAGAGCTACCGCTTTCAAGGAGCTGGACTCCAACCCCAAATCCGTGTATAAGAAATCCTGCTATGCCCTCCGACGAACCATCAAACAGGCAAAGCATCAATACAGGACAAAGATGGAATCATGCTACACCGGCTCCGACATCCATCGGATGTGGCAGGGCTTGCAAACTGTTACTGACTACAAAGGGAAGCACAGCCGAGAACTGCCCAGTGACACGAGCCTAACAGATGAGCTAAATTACTTGTATGCTCGCTTCGAGGCAAGTAACACTGAAACATGCATGAGAGCACCAGCTGTTCCGGACAACTGTGTGATCATGCTCTCCACAGAAAATGTGAGTAAGACTTTTAAACAGGTCAATATTCACAAGGCTGCAGGGCCAGACGGATTACCAGGATGTGTACTGCGAGCATGCGCTGACCAACTGGAAAGTCTCTATGTTGACATTTTCAACCTCCCCCTCCTGAGTTGGTAATACCAACATGTTTTAAGCAAAACACTAAAGTAACCTGCCGAAATGTCTACCGACATGTAGCACTCACGTCTGTAGCCATGAAGTGCTTTGAAAGGTTGGTCATAGCTCACATCAACACCATTATCCAGAAACCCTAGACCCACTCCAATTTGCATACCGCCCCAATAGATCCACAGATGATGCACTCTCTACTTTACCCCACACAGCCGTTTCACACCTGGACAAAAGAACACCTATGTGAGAATGCTATTCATTGACTACAGCTCAGCGTTCAACACCATAGTTCCCTGGGACTAAACACCGCCCTCTGCAAATGGATCCTGGACTTCCTGACGGGCCGCACCCAGGTGGTGAGGGTAGGCAACAACAAATCAGCCAAGCTGATCCTCAACACAGGGGCCGCTCAGGGGTACGTGCTCAGCCCCCTCCTGTACTCCCTTTTCACTGATGACTGCACGGCCAGGCATGACTCCAACACCATCATTCAGTTTGCCGATGACACAGCAGTGGTAGGCCTGATCACCAACAACAACGATGAGACGGAATATAGGGAGGAGGTCAGAGACCTGGCCATGTGGTGCCAGGTCAACAACCTCTCCCTCAACGTGATCAAGACAAAGGAGATGAATATGGACTACACGAAAAGGAGGACCAAGCACACCCCCATTCTCATCGACGGGGCTGTGGTGGAGCAGGTTGAGAGCTTCAAGTTCCATGGTGTCCACATCACCAACAAACTAACATGGTCCAAGCACACCAAGACAGTCGTGAAGATGGCATGACAAAACCTTTTCCCCCTCAGGAGACTGAAAAGATTTGGCATGGGTCCTCAGATCCTCAAAAGGTTCTACAGCGGCACCATTGAGAGCATCCTGACGGGTTTGCCACACTGCCTGCTATGGCAAATTCTCGGCCTCCAACCTCAAGACACTACAGAGGGTAATGCGTACGGCCCAGTATATCACTGGGATCAAGCTTCCTGATCCCAGTGATAGCTTCCTGCCATTCAGGACCTCTATACCAGGCGGTGTCAGAGGAAGGCCCTAAAAGACTCCAGCCACCCTAGTCATAGACTGTTCTCTCTGCTATCGCACGGCAAGCGGTACCGGAGCAACAAGTCTAGGTCCAAGAGGCTTTTAAACAGCTTCTACCCCCAAACCATAAGACTACTGAACATCTAATCAAATGGTGACTTAGACTACTTGCATCCCCCCCCCCCCCCCCACACACACACACTTTGACACTGCTGCTACTCTCTGTTATTATCTTTGCATAAGTCACTTTATTAACTCTACCCACATGTATATATTACCTCAATTACCTCGACTAACCGGTGCCCCCGCACATTGACTCTGTACTGGTACCCCTGTATATAGTCTCGCTATTGTTATTTTACTGCTGCTCTTTAATCGTTTGTTACTTTGTTTTTTCATTTCACTGTAAGGTTTACACCTGTTGTATTCATGTGACAAATACAGTTTGATTTGATTTGATTTGGTGAACAGCGGTATTATCATGATGTTACTATTAGCATGCTGTTGCCATTCGCATGCTGTTGCTATTAGCATGCTGTCGCTATTGGCATGCTAGTGGTATTCACATTCAGTTGCTATTAGAATGCTGTTGCTATTAAAATGCTGTTTCTATTGGCGTTCTAGTGGTATTAGCATGCTGTTGCTATTAGTATGCTAGTGGTATTAGCATGCTGTTGCTATTAGCATGTTGATGGTATCAGCTGTTTGTATTATCATGATGTTGCTTGTTATTAGCATGCTGCTGGTATTAGCATGCTGTTGGTATTAGCATACTGTTGGTATTAACATGCTGGTGGTGAGTTCCCAGCCCTCCACATTGGCCCCTGTTGTCCCGAGCAGCTCTCTTACTGGTGTAAGTGTTGATGTGTTACTGGGGTAACTGGTGATGTGCCTCCATGGTTATTTAGTGAGTAAAACACAGGGAGCTCACTTCATTTAGGGCCTGGTGGGGAAAACCCAAAAGAAACTAAAGGAAAACCCAAAAGAACAGGAAACACACAACAAAGCTACTCTGGCAGTGTGCAAATCTCCCTTTCCAGTTCCCCCGCTCTCCTTATTTCTTTCAATCCTCATCTCTCTCTCTCTTTCTTATTCGATTTTTAGAGACCCCCTCCTTCTTTCTTACTCTCCCTATATATCACTCTCATTCTCTCTTTCTAGCTCTTTCTTTGCTCTCTTTTCTCTCTTCAATCCCTTTCTCTCTTCTCTCCCTCTTTCTCTTTCTATTCCGCTTGGCCTCTTCTCTTGCTCTCGCCTTTCCTCTCTTCTTTTCTCCTCTCCTCACTTCTCCTCACCTCACCTCCCCCTGAAGTTGCTACATGTTGTTGTCTGGATCAGACTGGTCTTGGTTGTGGTCCATGTCAACAGTTCATTGCAGATGTGCATGCTTTTCTTTATCCCAAAGTCTACAGGACAGTGGCTTGATACATTCTGCAGTGTGGGACAGTGTCTTGATGCAGTCTGTAGTGTGGGTGTTATTCTGTCAGGTGTTATTTGGGTCATTGTTGGTGGTGTAGAATGAGTATTTATTTAACCCTTATTTAACCAGGAAGGGCTCATTGCGATTTAAAATATATTTTTCAAAAGCATCCTGGCCAAGATAGGCAGCACCAAGTCATTACAAAAATTACAGACAAACAACATGAAAAACTACAAGTAATCTAGTAAAAACCATAGAATTCACAAGAGCATAACAAAAACAGCAATTTAAAAACATTGACAGTTCAGGGAACCAGTCTCAAGTTAATTCATCAGTGATTTAAAAATACCAATCGGGACAAAATTATTTTGTAAGGCATTCCAAGACGATGGCGCAGAGGACATAAAAGCCCTTTTACCAAATTCAGTTGGGACATTTGGAACAGTTAGCAGGATAAAGTCCAGTGAACGAAGAGAGTACCCACCACATTTCTGAGCAATAAAAATGCACAAATAAAAAGGTAGTAAACCCAAAATGGCTTTGTAAATAAAAGTATACCAGTGACTGAGCCTACGAGTGACTAGAGAAGGCCAGCCAACCCTGGTATACCAAGTGCAATGGTGCATAAGGGCTTTGCAGTTTAAAATAAATCTCAAAGTGCCATGGTAAAGGGTGTCAATTAATCTCAAACACTGAGCGGAAACATTCATATATAAAATATACCCATAGTCTAGTAAAGGCATAAATGTAGTTGATACTAGATATACATGGTGGAGGCTCATTCATCATACTAGCCTCCTTCTGCTTTCAAATGAAAAACAGGTCTCATTCCTAAAATAAAATCCCAATTTCAGCTTCAATTTTTTGGTAAGTTGTTGAATATGCAATTTAAAAGATAGGCCGTCATAAATAAACATTCCAAGATATTTATATGAGGTTATAACCTCAATCTCCTTGCCCTGTCAGGTAGTAATAGGTGAAAGGTTCAGAGGTCTATTTCTTGCTTTAGAAAACACCATTAGTTTAGTTTTGTCAGTATTGTGGATAAGCTTCATTTGACACAAGGTATGTTGAACAGTATAAAAAGCAATTTGCAAGTTCTGGAAAGCTTTTGTAAGAGATAAGGCACAACAGTAAATAACAGTATCATCAGCATAAAAATGAAGTTGCGCATTTTGGACATTTTTGTCTAAATAATTTATATAAATAAGAGAGGACCAAGTACAGCGCCTTGGCGCACACCATTAAAGACAGACAATTTAACAGACATAAGCCCATCAAATTGAGTGCACTGAGTTCTATCAGACAGATAGTTAGCAAACCATGCTCTGAAAGACCTACACTCGGCAATCTCTGCCTTAGTATAGCATGATCAACTGTATCAAAAGCCTTTGAGAGGTCAATAAACAGGGAGACACAGTGCTGTTTTTTGTCAAGGGCTTCAGTGATATCATTTAAAACCTTCATGGCTGCTGTAATTGTGCTATGCTTCTTCCGAAAGCCCGATTGGTACATTGTTAATATAGAGTTAGTAAATAAAAACTATTTTAGCTGTTCACTTACGAGGGTTTCAAGTATTTTCACCAGGGTGACAGCTCTGAGATTGACCTATAATTATTTAAAAGAGTTGGATTTCCCCATTTTAAAATCAAATCAAATCAAATCAAATTTATTAATATAGCCCTTTGTACATCAGCTGATATCTCAAAGTGCAGTACAGAAACCCAGCCTAAAACCCCAAACAGCAAGCAATGCAGGTGTAGAAGCACGGTGGCTAGGAAAAACTCCCTAGAAAGGCCAAACCCTAGGAAGAAACCTAGAGAGGAACCAGGCTATGTGGGTTGGCCAGTCCTCTTCTGGCTGTGCCGGGTGGAGATTATAACAGAACATGGCCAAGATGTTCAAATGTTCATAAATGACCAGCATGGTAGAATAATAATAAGGCAGAACAGTTGAAACTGGAGCAGCAGCACGGTCAGGTGGACTGGGGACAGCAAGGAGTCATCATGTCAGGTAGTCCTGGGGCATGGTCCTAGGGCTCAGGTCCTCCGAGAGAGAGAAAGAAAGAGAGAAGGATAGAATTAGAGAACGCACACTTAGATTCACACAGGACACCGAATAGGACAGGAGAAGTACTCCAGATACAGTGCCTTGCGAATGTATTCGGCCCTCTTGAACTTTGCAACCTTTTGCCACATTTCAGGCTTCAAACATAAAGATATAAAACTGTATTTTTTTGTGAAGAATCAACAACAAGTGGGACACAATCATGAAGTGGAACGACATTTATTGGATTTTTCAAACTTTTTTAACAAATCAAAAACTGAAAAATTGGGCGTGCAAAATTATTCAGCCCCCTTAAGTTAATACTTTGTAGCGCCACCTTTTGCTGCGATTACAGCTGTAAGTCGCTTGGGGTATGTCTCTATCAGTTTTGCACATCGAGAGACTGACATTTTTTCCCATTCCTCCTTGCAAAACAGCTCGAGCTCAGTGAGGTTGGATGGAGAGCATTTGTGAACAGCAGTTTTCAGTTCTTTCCACAGATTCTCGATTGGATTCAGGTCTGGACTTTGACTTGGCCATTCTAACACCTGGATATGTTTATTTTTGAACCATTCCATTGTAGATTTTGCTTTATGTTTTGGATCATTATCTTGTTGGAAGACAAATCTCCGTCCCAGTCTCAGGTCTTTTGCAGACTCCATCAGGTTTTCTTCCAGAATAGTCCTGTATTTGGCTCCATCCATCTTCCCATCAATTTTAACCATCTTCCCTGTCCCTGCTGAAGAAAAGCAGGCCCAAACCATGATGCTGCCACCACCATGTTTGACAGTGGGGATGGTGTGTTCAAGGTGATGAGCTGTGTTGCTTTTACGCCAAACATAACGTTTTGCATTGTTGCCAAGAAGTTCAATTTTGGTTTCATCTGACCAGAGCACCTTCTTCCACATGTTTGGTGTGTCGCCCAGGTGGCTTGTGGCAAACTTTAAACGACACTTTTTATGGATATCTTTAAGAAATGGCTTTCTTTTTGCCACTCTTCCATAAAGGCCAGATTTGTGCAATATACGACTGATTGTTGTCCTATGGACAGAGTCTCCCACCTCAGCTGTAGATCTCTGCAGTTCATCCAGAGTGATCATGGGCCTCTTGGCTGCATCTCTGATCAGTCTTCTCCTTGTATGAGCTGAAAGTTTAGAGGGACGGCCAGGTCTTGGTAGATTTGCAGTGGTCTGATACTCCTTCCATTTCAATATTATCGCTTGCACAGTGTTCCTTGGGATGTTTAAAGCTTGGGAAATCTTTTTGTATCCAAATCCGGCTTTAAACTTCTTCACAACAGTATCTCAGACCTGCCTGGTGTGTTCCTTGTTCTTCATGATGCTCTCTGCGCTTTTAACGGACCTCTGAGACTATCACAGTGCAGGTGCATTTATACGGAGACTTGATTACACACAGGTGGATTGTATTTATCATCATTAGTCATTTAGGTCAACATTGGATCATTCAGAGATCCTCACTGAACTTCTGGAGAGAGTTTGTTGCACTGAAAGTAAAGGGGCTGAATAATTTTGCACGCCCAATTTTTCAGTTTTTGATTTGTTAAAAAAGTTTGAAATATCCAATAAATGTCGTTCCACTTCATGATTGTGTCCCACTTGTTGTTGATTCTTCACAAAAAAATACAGTTTTATATCTTTATGTTTGAAGCCTGAAATGTGGCAAAAGGTCGCAAAGTTCAAGGGGGCCGAATACTTTCGCAAGGCACTGTATAACAAACTGACCCTAGCCCCCCGACACATAAACTACTGCAGCATAAATACTGGAGGCTGAGACAGGAGGTGGTAGGAAGTGGTAGGACAAATGCTGATTTCCAGATCTTTGGAATTTCATTACATTCCAGGGTTAGATTGAACAGATATGTAAGTGGTTCAGCAATGAAATCAGCTGCCAGATTTAAAAAGCAGGGATCCAAAAGATTAGGACCTGCAGGCTTTCTCTGATCTAAGGAGTGCAGGGCTTTATGTACCACCTGCACTGAGAATGGCAAAAAGCTAAAAGTTTGACCAGCTCTCACTGGTTCATCCACACAGGGTTGTACAGAGACAGAGGAACAGCCTACCAGATGATACAACGTGCTCATTGAAACAATTCAGCATTTCAGAGAGCACTTTGTATCTTGGTCCTCTCTTATACTGTATCTGTAGGTGCTATAGCTCAGGAGTAATCCAACTTGAATAAAAAAGACCAACAAAGAAATGAATCATGTCTCTATCCACACTCGAGGGTTGTCAGCGAGTGAATTTGAATAAAACACAAGGCATTGTGATTGATCTGGAGAATGCGTGCTATTGTGTTGTGTGGTGGGGTAGTGATGTGGTGTGGAGGGGTGTTGAGGTGGATAATATGTGCTATTGTGTTCTGTGGCTGTCGGGTATTGCCTTTTGTTTTCGAGTCTCTGACTGACTGACTGGTGTCTAATGGGAAGGTCTAATAGCACTGAATATGTCTCTAGGACGAGGTCTAACAGTACTGAATATGTCTCATGGATGAGGTCTAACAGTACTGAATATGTCTCTAGGACGAGGTCTAACAGTACTGAATATGTCTCATGGATGAGGTCTAACAGTACTGAATATGTCTCATGGATGAGGTCTAACAGTACTGAATATGTCTCTAGGACGAGGTCTAACAGTACTGAATATGTCTCTAGGACGAGGTCTAACAGTACTGCATATGTCTCTAGGACGAGGTCTAACAGTACTGAATATGTCTCATGGATGCTTGTGCTTCTAGTTCCGACAGTACAGTAATATCTTACAAGTAATCTGACAATTCCCCAACAACTACCTTATACACACAAGTGTATAGTAATGAATAAGTATATTTACATAAAAATATATGGTAGAGCTATGGCCTAACGGCATAGGCAAGATGCAGTAGATGGTATAGAGAACAGTATATACATATGAGAAGAGTAATGTAGGGCATGTAAACATTATATAAGTGGCATTGTTTAAAGTGACTAGTGATACATTTATTACAACTTTTGTATTATTAAAGTGGCTGGAGATTCGAGTCAGTATTTTGGCAGCAGCCACTCAATGTTAGTGATGGCTGTTTAACAGTCTGGTGGCCTTGAGATGAAAGCTGTTTTTCAGTCTCTTTGTCCCACCTTTGATGCACCTGTACTGACCTCGCCTTCTGGATGATAGCTGGGTGAACAGGCAGTGGCTCGGGTGGTTGTTGTCCTTGATGATCTTTTTGTTCTTCCTGTGACATCGGGTGGTGTAGGTGTCCTGGAGGGCAGGTAGTTTGCATCCAGTGATGCATTGTGGAGACTAGAGGTCGACCGATTAATCGGAATGGCCGATTAATTAGGGCCGATTTCAAGTTTTCATAACAATCGGAAATCGGTATTTTAGGTCCACGATCATCTCCTTTGTTTTGTTGACGTAGAGTGTGAGGTTATTTTCCTGACACCACACTCCGAGGGCCCTCACCTCCTCCCTGTAGGCCGTCTCGTCGTTGTTGGTAATCAAGCCTAACACTATAGTGTCGTCTGCAAACTTGATGATTGAGTTGGTGGTGTGTATGGCCACGCAGTAATGGGTGAACAGGGCGTACAGGAGAGGGCTGAGAACGCTCCCTTGTGGGGCTCCAGTGTTGAGGATGAGTGGGGTGGAGATGTTGTTTCCTACCCTCACCACCTGGGGGTGTCCCGTCAGAAAGTCCAGGACCCGCTTTGTCTTGTCTGTATGTGTGTATGTTCAAAACTTAATAAACAGAGTTAAAAAAAAAAGAAGAAAGTCCAGGACCCAGTTACACAGGGCGGGGTTAAGACCCAGGGTCTCGAACTTAATGACGAGTTTGGAGGGTACTAGGGTGTTAAATGCTGAGCTATGGTCGATGAACAGCATTCTTAAATAGGTATTCCTCTTGTCCAGAAGGGTTAGGGCAGTGTTCAGCGTGATTGCGATTGTGTCGTCTGTGGACCTATTGGGGCGGTAAGCAAATTGTAGTGCGTCTAGGGTGTCAGGTAGGGTGGAGGTGATATAGTGTCTCAAACCACTCCATGATGATGGAAGTGAGTGCTACGGGGTGATAGTCATTTAGCTTAGTTACCTTAGCTTTCTTGGGAACAGGATCAATGGTTGCCCTCTTGAAGCATGTGGGAACAGCAGACTGGGATAAGGATTGATTGAATATGTCCGTAAAAACATCAGCCAGCTGGTCTGCGCATGCTCTGAGGACGCGGCTGGGGATGCCGTCTGGGCCTACAGCCTTGCGAGGGTTAACACGTTTAAATGTTTTACTCATGTCGGCTGCAGTGAAGGAGAGTCCACAGGTTTTGGTAGCGGGCCATGTCAGTGGCACTGTATTGTCCTCAAAGTGTGCAAAGAAGTTGTTTAGTTTGTCTGGGAGCAAGACATCGGTGTCCGGTATGGGACTGGTTTTCTTTTTGTTGTCCGTGACTGACTGTAGACCCTGCCACATACCTCTCGTGTCTGAGCCGTTGAATTGCGACTCTACTTTGTCTCTATACTGACGCTTAGCTTGTTTGATTGCCTTGCGGAAGGAATAGCTACACTGTTTGTATTCAGTCATGTTTCCGGTCTCCTTGCCCTGATTAAAAGCAGTGGTTCGCGCTTTCAGTTTTCCGTGAATGCTGCCATCAATCCACGGTTTCTGGTTGGGGAAGGTTTTAATGGTCGACGTGGGTACAACATCATCGATGCACTTGCTAATAAACTGGCTCACCGAATCAGCTTATACATCAATGTTGTTGTTCAACGCTATCCAGAACATATCCCAGTCTTCGTGATCGAAGCAATCTTGAAGCGTGGAATCAGATTGGTCGGACCAGCATTGAACAGACCTGACGGGCATTTCCCGTTTTAGTTTCTGTCTATAGTCTGGGAGCAACAAAATGGAGTCGTGGTCAGATTTGTCAAAAGGAGGGCGGGGGAGGGCTTTGTATGCATCGCGGAAGTTAGAGTAACAATGATCCAGAGTTTTACCAGCCCGGGTCGCGCATTCGATATGCTGATAAAATGTAGGGAGCCTTGTTTTCAGATTAGCCTTGTTAAAATCCCCAGCCACAATAAATGCAGCCTCGGGATATGTGGTTTCCAATTTACACTGAACATGTCTGACATGGAGCTCATTTAGAGGTTATGTTTACAGACACTAGTCTGGTTAAAAGGGTTTCCCTTCACATAAGTAAAAGGACTAGTAACCAAATGGTTGCTGGTTCAAATCCCAGAGCTGACTAAATTGTGCCCTTGAGCAATGCACTTAACCCTATTTACACCTGTAAGTTGATCTGGTTAAGACCGTCTGCTAAATTACTAAAATGTAAAATGGATAGGTAGGGTTACAGTACAGCATAACCTTAAAGGGATAGTTTTGGATTTTGGCACTTGCAGTCAGACCTCCAGAGGTTGTTAACATGGTCAGACTGCTCACATTCCTTATAGAATAGTTATACTTCTCCAGAGTGAGATGAACTCGTGGATACCATATTTATGTCTCTGCATCCAGTATGAAGGAAGTTAGAGGTAGTTTCACGAGTCAATGCTAACTAGTCTACAGAAACATCCAGTCATTGCGCTAATGCTAGTTAGCATAGCAACTTCCTTCAAATGGCAAGCAGAGCCATAAAAGGTATCCACAAGTTCGTCTGACTCTGGGGAAGTAGATATTACCAGAATCCAGAACTATGCCTTTAAGGAATGTGAGAAGCCTGACCGTGTTAATACCCTAACCTCTGGAGATCTGATTGCAAGTGGAGACCCTAACATTGAAATGTCACTGCTACCTGTTATTTCTTCACGGCCAAAATATTTGGTTTGACAGCTGGACGCCAACTTCTATGTCTGGCCTAGACAGCACCTTCTGAGCATGTACATCCTCCATTCCTGGATAAAGCCATTTCCTGGATAACCTGCATTTAGGAAGGGTTGGTATAAATTTACATGCTCCCTTGGTGGAAAGGTGACCAAATCTCCAACCTGGTAGAATGCAAGTTTGCCAATTCAAACACTGGAATTTCATGCCTGGTGTGCCAATGCAAATGCCCTTGTGTGCCAGCCTTGGTACCCCCCGTGCCCAACATTGCTGATGCCAGCCATAACCCACTGTCTAACCCTAACCCATTGTTAATCCTAACCCATTGTTAACCCTAACCCATTGTTAATCCTAACCCATTGTTAACCCTAACCCATTGTCTTTCTCTTCCAACCAGGTCACCACACCGTCTACATCGGAGTGCAGATGCCCAAGAGCTACCGGCGTCGGAGACGTCAACGCCGGAGAGGAAGCCACAAGGACAGGAAGGATCATCTGACGGAGAACGCCTCTGACAGGTCCGACACAGAAAACAACGATGAGGCCAGCAACAGCATCCTCAAACCGCTCAGTAAGTGCTGCTAAAATACACGTCAGTACAGATTACCGGCTTCGGCCATCTCCCTGGCAGCAGAGATTACCGGCCGAAATGTCTCTCATGGCAGCAGAGCTGCTTTTCAGAACAACTAACACTCCCTGGCCCTAAAAAAGTCTTGAGGTGTCCCTGACCCCCAAATCTGCTGACAGCCAATCATTGCTGACCCCCAAATCTGCTGACCCTCAAATCCGATGTCAGCCAATCATTGCTCACTACACTGTCAGTCAATAACTGCTCACTACACTGTCAGCCAATAACTGCTCCCTCAACTCGGTCAGTCAATCACTGCTCACTCCACTCAGTCTGCCAATCACTGCTCACTTACCTCAATGAGAAAGATTGGCTGAGCCAATCTGTGAGATAGCCTGGTAGGGGGACGAATGTGTTTGGACAGTCTAGAGTGAGGGTTAGTGTTGGTCTATAGACTAGAGAGAGTTATGGTTAGTCTACAGACTAGAGAGGTTTAGGATTAGTCTACATATTAGAGAGGGTTGTGGAGAGATAGAGAGAGGGGGGAGAGATAAGGAGTGAAATTGACACAGGGCTTGGAGGACAGGGAAAGTGAATGTATATGTTAGACCTTTGCTATGTGTTGGTTAATGTGGGACCTTTGCTATGTGTTGGTTAATGTGGGACCTTTGCCATGTGTTGATTAATGTGGGACCTTTGCTATGTGTTGATTAATGTGGAGACCTTTGCTATGTGTTGATTAATGTCGGACCTTTGCTATGTGTTGATTAATGTGGGACCTTTGCCATGTGTTGATTAATGTGGGACCTTTGCTATGTGTTGATTAATGTGGGACCTTTGCTATGTGTTGGTTAACATGGGACCCTTTGCTATGTGTTGGTTAATGTGGAGACCTTTGATATGTGTTGGTTACTGTGGAGACCTTTGCCATGTGTTGGTTGCTGTTTTGCTCTGCGTGGAGTCTGGCCATCTGCAAATGGAAAAGGCTTTTACTCAGCTGTTTAGATATTCAAGAAAACACTGTCTGTGTTGCTGATAACAGCCAGGGTTGAGATCAATACTGTGACACTCAACACTGATGCACAAGGAATCTGATACGGCTGTAGAGTTTGATACAGCTGTCGAGTTTGATACAGCTGTAGAGTTTGATACAGCTGTAGAGTTTGATACAACTGTAGAGTTTGATACAGCTGTAGAGGTTGATACAGGTGTAGAGTTTGATACAGCTGTAGAGGTTGATACAGGTGTAGAGTTTGATACAGCTGTCGAGTTTGATACAGCTGTCGAGTTTGATACAGCTGTAGAGTTTGATACAGCTGTAGAGTTTGATACAGCTGTAGAGTTTGATACAGCTGTAGAGGTTGATACAGGTGTAGAGTTTGATACAGTTGTAGAGTTTGATGCAGGTGTAGAGTCTAATACAGCTGTAGAGATTAATACAGGTGTGGAGTTTAAACAAGCTGTAGAGTTTAACACAGCTGTAGAGTTTGATACAGGTGTAGAGTTTAACACAGCTGTAGAGTTTGATACAGGTGTAGAGTTTGATACAGTTGTAGAGTTTGATACAGTTGTAGAGTTTGATACAGGTGTAGAGTTGCATACAGGTGTAGAGTTGCATACAGGTGTAGAGTTGCATACAGGTGTAGAGTTGCATACAGGTGTAGAGTTTAACACAGCTGTAGAGTTTGATACAGGTGTAGAGTTGCATACAGGTGTAGAGTTGCATACATGTGTAGAGTTACATACAGGTGTAGAGTTGCATACAGGTGTAGAGTTTAACACAGCTGTAGAGTTTGATACAGGTGGAGAGTTTGATACAGGTGTAGAGTTTTATACGGTTGTAGAGTTTAACACAGCTGTAGAGTTTGATACAGGTGGAGAGTTTGATACAGCTGTAGAGTTTAATACAGGTGTAGAGTTTGATACAGGTGTAGAGTTTGATATGGGTGTAGAGTTTGATACAGCTGTAGAGTTGAATACAGGTGTAGAGTTTGATACAGCTGTAGAGTTTAACACAGCTGTAGAGTTTGATATGGGTGTAGAGTTTGATACAGGTGTAGAGTTTGATACAGGTGTAGAGTTGCATACAGGTGTAGAGTTGCATACATGTGTAGAGTTACATACAGGTGTAGAGTTGCATACATGTGTAGAGTTACATACAGGTGTAGAGTTGCATACATGTGTAGAGTTACATACGGGTGTAGAGTTTAACACAGCTGTAGAGTTTGATACAGGTGTAGAGTTTGATACAGGTGTAGAGTTTAACACAGCTGTAGAGTTTGATACAGGTGTAGAGTTTAATACAGGTGTAGAGTTTGATACAGGTGTAGAGATTTATACGGGTGTAGAGTTTGATACAGGTGTAGAGTTTAATACAGTTGTAGAGTTTGATACAGCTGTAGAGTTTGACACAGGTGTAGAGTTTGATACAGGTGTAGAGTTTGATACAGGTGTAGAGTTTGATACAGGTGTAGAGTTTGATACAGGTGTAGAGTTTGATACAGGTGTAGAGTTTGATACAGGTGTAGAGTTTGATACAGGTGTAGAGTTGCATACAGGTGTAGAGTTGCATACATGTGTAGAGTTACATACAGGTGTAGAGTTGCATACATGTGTAGAGTTACATACGGGTGTAGAGTTTAACACAGCTGTAGAGTTTGATACAGGTGTAGAGTTTGATACAGGTGTAGAGTTTGATACAGGTGTAGAGTTTAACACAGCTGTAGAGTTTGATACAGGTGTAGAGTTTAATACAGGTGTAGAGTTTGATACAGGTGTAGAGATTTGTACGGGTGTAGAGTTTGATACAGGTGTAGAGTTTGATACAGGTGTAGAGTTTGATACAGGTGTAGAGATTTATACGGGTGTAGAGTTTGATACAGGTGTAGAGTTTAATACAGGTGTAGATTTTGATAAAGGTGTAGAGATTTGTACGGGTGTAGAGATTGATACAGGTGTAGATTTTGATACAGGTGTAGAGTTTGATACAGGTGTAGAGATTTATACGGGTGTAGAGTTTGATACAGGTGTAGAGTTTAATACAGGTGTAGATTTGTACGGGTGTAGAGTTTGGATTTGTTTGAGAAGCTATAATGGAATCTCCTCCATCATCACTTTGGTTGTTAATTAATAAGTGTACTATGAACTATATTATAAACCGGGTGGATCGAGCCCTGAAAGCTGATTGGCTGAAAGCTGTGGTTTATTAGACCGTCTACCACGTGTATGACAAAACATGTATTTTTAGTGGTATAGTTTTGTTGTTAAACCAGTTCGTAAAAACAATAAGGCACCTCGGGGGGTTGTGGTATATGGCCGTTGCATGTTGCGTCGGGCCTAAGAACATCCCTTAGCCATAGTATATTAGCCATATACCACACCTCCTCGGTCTTTAGTATATTAGCCATATACCACACCTCCTCGGTCTTTAGTATATTAGCCATATACCACACCTCCTCGGTCTTTATTGATTAAATATACTCTCAAAACAATACAATACTGGCTATGAACATATTTGGTTTGACATAGTCATAGTGGGGCAAGCTGTTCATGCCAAGCTATGTATGTGGGGTTAAAGGCCACATCTGACATCTGTCCCTAGCGCTGTGGAAAAAAACAAACAAATTCTCTGAAACATTTTGTTGTTGCATGGAGATGCCTGTCTTGGAAAGATTCTCAGCATCTCTTAACCTCTGTCTGAAAAAAACACCTCCCCATCTGTCCTGGAGGTTAGGGCCCATCTCCCCTGCCTAAAAACCAACAGAGGACAGACCAGCCTCCTGCTATGGTTAGGGCTGGGGTTATGGTTAGGGTAAGCAGAGACCAGGGTCTGATCCCAGCTGCTTTGTGAACCACAGACATGCAATATCCTGTGTCTTCAATCTTGATTCACAGTAGGCTATTTAGTTGTACCCAAATATAACCTAGTAAAACACAACACTTTGATGCAGATATGATTTGCATTTAATTAATAAAACTTAAGCAGTAAATAGTGTTGTGATCTCATTTGATAGTTGTTCCTTTAATATATTGTAGGCCAGTGATGTCATTGTTAATCTGCCTCAAATATATTATTCTGATTTAACCTTTATTTAACTGGGTAAGTCAGTTAACAACCAATTCTAGTTAATTCAGTTACTGGCCCAATGCTCTAACCACTAGGCTACCTGCCGCCCCTTTATATAAACCAATATAAACCCCAATATAAACACTAATGTTTCATTAATTAGAGCTGTCCTTGTATTTACATGCCAATCATGGTGTTTAGTATTAACATGTAAATTATGTTAATTTATATTTAAATGCCATGCCAATCATGTTGATAATTTACGTGCCAATCATGTTGATAATACTAAAATGGCCATCGTGTTGATTAATAATTACATGCCAGTCATGTTCATTAATATTAAAATGGCAATCATGTTGATAATGCTAACAGGTCAATAATGTTGATTCATATCTACATGCCAATCATTTAGATTAATATTTACATGCCAATCATTTTGATTAATATTTAAAAATATATATTTTTTATTTATTTCACCTTTATTTAACCAGGTAGGCCAGTTGAGAAAAAGTTCTCATTTACAACTGCGACATGGCCAAGATAAAGCATAGCAGTGTGACAAAAAACAACACAGAGTTACACATGGGGTAAACAAAACATAAAGTCAATAATAGTTGAAGAAAGTCTATATACAGTGTATGCAAATGAGGTAAGGTAAGGGAGGTAAGGCAATAAATAGACTATGGTGGCGAAGTAATCAAATCAAATGTATTTATATAGCCCTTCGTACAACCTATGAGTTACACATGGGATAAACAAAAGTACAGTCAATAACACAATAGAAAAGTCTATATACAGTGTGTGCAAATGGAGTAAGGAGGTAAGGCAATACATAGGCCATAGTAGCGAAGTAATTACAATTTAGCAATTAACACTGGAGTGATTGATGTGCAGATGATGATGATGTGCAAGTAGAAATACTGGTGTGCAAAAGAGCAGAAAAGTAAATAAAAACAATATGGGGATGAGCTAGGTTGTTGGGTGGGCTATTTACAGATGGGCTACGTACAGCTGCAGCGATGGGTTATCTGCTCAGATAGCTGATGCTTAAAGTTAGTGAGGGAGATATGTCTCCAACTTCAGCGATTTTTGCAATTTGTTCCAGTCATTGGCAGCAGAGAACTGGAAGGAAAGGCGGCCAAACGAGGTGTTTTCTTTGGGGATGACCAGTGAGATAAACCTGCTGGAGCGCGTGCTACGGGTGGGTGTTGTTATGGTGAACAGTGAGCTGAGATAAGGCAGAGCTTTACCTAGCAAAGACTTATAGATGACCTGGAGCCAGTGGGTCTTGCAACGAATATGTAACGAGGGCTAGCCGGCTAGAGCATACAGGTCGCAGTGATGGGTGGTATATGGGGCTTTGGTGACAAAATGGATGGCACTGTGATAGACTGCATCCAATTAGTTGAGTAGAGTGTTGGAGGCTATTTTGTAAATGACATCACCGAAGTCGATGATTGGTAGGATTGCCGATTCTTAATTTAATTTTGAATTGGAGGTGCTTAATATGAGTCTGGAAGGAGAGTTTACAGTCTAACCAGACACCTAGGTATTTATAGTTGTCCACATATTCTAAGTCAGAACCGTCCAGAGTAGTGATGCTAGTCGGGTGGGCAGGTGCAGGCTGCGATCGGTTGAAGAGCATGCATTTAGTTTTACTGGCGTTTAAGTGCAGTTGGAGGCCATGGAAGGAGAGTTGTATGGCATTGAAGCTCGTTTGGAGGTTTGTTAACTTCTTATGATATAGGAGACGGTTGCATCCCACAAACCCTAGAGAGGTTAATAACGTCTTATGGTATAGGAGACTGTTGCATCCCACATACCCTAGAGAGGTTAACTTCTTATGGTATAGGAGACGGTTGCATCCCACATACCCTAGAGAGGTTAACTTCTTATGGGATAAGAGACGGTTGCATCCCACATACCCTAGAGAGGTGAACTTCTTATGGTATAGGGGACGGTTGCATCCCACATACCCTAGAGAGGTTAACTTCTTATGGTATAGGGGACGGTTGCATCCCACATACCCTAGAGAGGTTAACTTCTTATGGTATAGGGGACGGTTGCATCCCACATACCCTAGAGAGGTTAACTTCTTATGGGATAGGGGACGGTTGCATCCCACATACCCTAGAGAGGTTAACTTCTTATGGTATAGGGGACGGTTGCATCCCACATACCCTAGAGAGGTTAACTTCTTATGGTATAGGGGACGGTTGCATCCCACATACCCTAGAGAGGTTAACTTCTTATGGTATAGGGGACGGTTGCATCCCACATACCCTAGAGAGGTTAACTTCTTATGGTATAGGGGACGGTTGCATCCCACATACCCTAGAGAGGTTAACTTCTTATGGTATAGGGGACGGTTGCATCCCACATACCCTAGAGAGGTTAACTTCTTATGGTATAGGGGACGGTTGCATCCCACATACCCTAGAGAGGTTAACTTCTTATGGTATAGGGGACGGTTGCATCCCACATACCCTAGAGAGGTTAACTTCTTATGGGATAGGGGACGGTTGCATCCCACATACCCTAGAGAGGTTAACTTCTTATGGTATAGGGGACGGTTGCATCCCACATACCCTAGAGAGGTGAACTTCTTATGGTATAGGGGACGGTTGCATCCCACATACCCTAGAGAGGTTAACTTCTTATGGTATAGGGGACGGTTGCATCCCACATACCCTAGAGAGGTTAACTTCTTATGGTATAGGGGACGGTTGCATCCCACATACCCTAGAGAGGTTAACTTCTTATGGTATAGGGGACGGTTGCATCCCACATACTCTAGAGAGGTGAACTTCTTATGGTATAGGGGACGGTTGCATCCCACATACCCTAGAGAGGTTAACTTCTTATGGTATAGGGGACGGTTGCATCCCACATACCCTAGAGAGGTTAACTTCTTATGGTATAGGGGACGGTTGCATCCCACATACCCTAGAGAGGTTAACTTCTTATGGTATAGGGGACGGTTGCGTCCCACATACCCTAGAGAGGTTAACTTCTTATGGTATAGGGGACGGTTGCATCCCACATACCCTAGAGAGGTTAACTTCTTATGGTATAGGGGACGGTTGCATCCCACATACCCTAGAGAGGTTAACTTCTTATGGTATAGGGGACGGTTGCATCCCACATACCCTAGAGAGGTGAACTTCTTATGGTATAGGGGACGGTTGCATCCCACATACCCTAGAGAGGTGAACTTCTTATGGTATAGGGGACGGTTGCATCCCACATACCCTAGAGAGGTTAACTTCTTATGGTATAGGGGACGGTTGCGTCCCACTTGGGCAAAAAACAGGGAAAATGCAGCGCGTCAAATAAAAAAAATATATATAAAAATCTAACTTTCATTAAATTACACATGTGAGATACTCAATTAAAGCTACATTCGTTGTGAATCTAGCCAACATGTCAGATTTTAAAAAGGCTTTTCGGCGAAAGCATAGGAAGCTATTACCTGATGATAGCCCAATAGTAAACAAAGAGGGTAGCATATTTCAACCGTGCAGGCGATGCACAAAACGCAGAAATAAAATATAAAACATGCATTACCTTTGACAAGCTTCTTTTGTTGGCACTCCAATATGTCCCATAAACATCACAATTGGTCCTTTTGTTCGATTAATTCCTTCCATATATATCCAAATGTCAATTTATTTGACATGTTTGATCCAGAAAAAAACTGTCCAAAAAACGCAACTTCACTACAAAATATTTCAAAAGTTGCCTATAAACTTTGCCAAAATATTTCAAACTAGTTTTGTAATACAACTAGGTATTTTTAAACGTTAATAATTGATCAAATTGTAGACCGGTCTATCTGTGTTCAATACACGTCTTGAGCAACTCTCAACAGTGTTACCCAGTTCCTAGATGGCCTACTTCTTCATTGCACAAATGAATAACCTCAACCAAATTCCAAAGACTGGTGACATCCAGTGGAGGTGGTAGGAACTGAAAACAAGTGCCTAAGAAATATAATTAGCCAATGAGAACTCAGTGAAGAGACGGAGACCAAAAAAAAAAATTCTGAACGGTTAGTCCTCTGGGTTTTGCATGCTACACAAGTTATGTTATGCTCACAGACATGATTAAAACAGTTTAAGAAACTTCAGAGTGTTTTCTATCCAAATCTACTAATATTATGCATATCTTAAATTCCTGGCATGAGTAGCAGGAAGTTGAAATTGGGCACGCTACTTATCGAAAAGTGAAAATGCTGTCCCCCATACCTTAAGAAGTTAACACAGTGTCCAAAGAAGAGCCAGATGTATACAGAATGGTGTGGTCTGCGTTGAGGTGGATCAAGGAATCACCCTCAGCAAGAGCAACATCATTGATGTATACAGAGAAAACAGTTGGCCCAAGAATTGAGCCCTGTGGTACCCCCATAGAGACTGCCAGAGATCCGGACTGTTGAGTGTGCCGATAAGAATGTGGTGATTGACAGAGTTGAAAGCCTTGGTCAGGTCGATGAAGACAGCTGCACAGTACTCTGTCTTTTATCGATGGCAGTTATTATATCGTTTAGTACCTTGAATACCTTGAGTGTGGCTGAGGTGCACCCGTGACCAGCTCGTAAACCGGGTTGCACAGCGGAGAAGGTATGGAGGGATTTGAAATGGTCAGTGATCTGTTTGTTAACTTGGCTTTTGAAGACTTTAGAAAGGCAGGGCAGGATGGATATAGGTCTGTAACAGTTTGGAATGTCTCCCCCTTTGAAGAGGGGGATGAATGCGGCAGCTTTCCAATCATTAGGAATCTCTGAAGATACGAAAGAGAGGTTTAACAGACTATTAGTAGGGTTTAGCAAAATGGCGGCGGATAATTTTAGAAAGAGAGGGTGCAGATTGTCTAGCCCAGCTTATTTGTACGGGTCCAGGTTTTGCAGCTCTTTCAGAACATCTACTATCTGGATTTGGGTGAAGGAGAAGCTTGGGAGGCTTGGGTAAGTAGCTGTGGGGGGGGGGGGGGGGGTGGAGCTGTTGGCCACGGTTGGGGTAGCCAGGAGGAAAGCATGGCCAGCCGTGGAGAAATGCTCATTGAAATTCTCGATTATTGTGGATTTACCGGTGGTGACAGTGTTTCCTAGCCTCAGTGCAGTGGGCAGCTGGGAGGAGGTGCTCTTATTTTCCATGGATTTTACAGTGTGTTTGTGGTTAGACCTACCGGAGGCAAATTTCTGTTTGAAAAAGCTAGCCTTTGCTTTCCTAACTGACTGTGTATTGGTTCCTGACTTCCCTGAAAAGTGACATATCGGGGGGACTATTCAATGCTAGTGTAGTACGCCACAGAATGTTTTTGTGCTGGTCGAGGGCAGTCAGGTCTGGAGTGAACCAAGGGCTATATCTCTTCTTAGTTCTACTTTTTTTGAAAGGGGCATGCTTATTTAAGATGGTGAGGAATGTACCTTTAAAGAACAACCAGGCATCCTCAACTGACGGGATGAGGTCAATATCCTTCCAGGATTCTCTGGCCAGGTCGATTAGAAAGGCCTGCTCGCAGAAGTGTTTTAGGGAGCGTTTGACAGTGATGAGGGGTGGTCGTTTGACCGCGGACCCATAACGGATGCAGGCAATGAGGCAGTGATCGTTGAGATCTTGGTTGAAGACAGCAGAGGTGTATTTGGAGGGCAAGTTGGTCAGGATAATATCTATGAGGGTGCCCATGTTTATGGATTTAGGGTTGTACCTGGTGGGTTCCTTGATGATTTGTGTGAGATCGAAGGCATCTAGCTTAGATTGTAGGACGGCCTGGGTGTTAAGCATATCCCAGTTTAGGTCATCTATCAGAACTAACTCTGAAGATAAATGGGAGGCAATCAATTCACATATGGTGTCCAGGGCACAGCTGGGAGCTGAGGGGGGTCTATAACAGGCGGCAACAGTGAGAGACTTATTTCTGGAGAGATTCATTTTTTAAATTAGAAGCTCGAACTGTTTGGGCATAGACCTTGAAAGTATGACAGAACTTTGCAGGCTATCTCTTGCAACTCCTCCCCCTTTAAGTTCTATCTTGACGGGAAATGTTGTAGTTGGCGATGGAAATCTCTGAATTTTTGGTGGCCTTCCTAAGCCAGGATTCAGACACGGCAAGGACATCAGGGTTGGTGGAGTGTTCTAAAGCAGTGAGTAAAACAAACTTAGGGTGTAGGCTTCTGATGTTAATAACATTCAAATACTAAGGCTTTTACGGTTACAGAAGTCAACAAATGAGAGCGCCTGGGGCCACACAGGGCCTGGGTTAACCTCTACATCACCCGAGGAACAGAGGAGGAGTAGGATGAGGGTTTGGCTAAAGGCTATCAAAACTGGTCATCTGGTGCGTTGGGGACAGAGAATAAACGGAGCAGATTTCTGGGTCTGGTAGAATAGATTCAAGGCATAATGTGCAGACAGGGGTATGGTAGGGTGCGGGTACAGTGGAGGTAAACCTAGGCATTTAGTGACGATAAGAGAGGTTGCATCTCTGGAGGCACTAGTTATGCTAGGTGAGGTCACACCATGTGTGGTAGGTGGGACAAAAGAGGTGTCTGAGGAATGTTGAGGCTAGGGGCTCTGCAGTAAAATAAAACAATGATAACTACCCTAAACAACAGTATACAAGGCATATTGACATTCGAGAGAGACATAAAGCAATCACAGGTGTTGATTGGGAGAGCTAGCTAAGACAACAGGTAAGACAGCATCAGCTAATCAGCTAAGACAACAACAACAGGTAAAATGGAGATGAATGGGCAGAGAGGGTCAGTTAACTACACACAGGGCCTGAGTTCGAGGCTGGGGCCGACAGATAAACAAAACAATCAAAATGGAGTGTTGTGATTAATGAACATCAGCAATGTATCCAGGTGATAATTTACATGCCAATCATTTAGATTAATATTTACATGCCAATCATGTTGATGTCACGGATTCCCCCAGTACTGCTGCTCATTCCGTGCACCAGTACCAGAGGTCTACGTCACCGACCTCTAGGCGTCACTGAACTTTCTCATTACACACACCTGGTTCCCATTCCCCCTGAATAGTAATTGTATGTATGTGCCCTCTGTTCACCATTATCTTGACTGTTATTTTTTCTTTATTACGAGTCTCGTCCCGTATATTGTGTACTCTTTATTACGGGTCTCGTCCCGTATATTGTGTACTCTTTATTACAGGTCTTGTTCTGTGTATTGTGTACTCTTTTTTACGGGTCTCGTACCGTGTATTGTGTACTCTTTATTATGGGTCTCGTCCCGTGTATTGTGTGCTCTTTATTACAGGTCTCGTCCCGTGTATTGTGTGCTCTTTATTACAGGTCTCGTCCCGTGTATTGTGTACTCTTTATTATAGGTCTTGTTCTGTGTATTTATTAGAGGTTTAACCTCACTCTTTTGTTTAAGTTATATCCCTGTGTGTTTTTGTATACGTTTTGGGCTTCGTCCCCGTGCCCTGAACAGGCAGTTAACCCACTGTTCCTAGGCCGTCATTGAAAATAAGAATTTGTTCTTAACTGATCGTGCCTAGTTAAATAAAGGTAAAATAAAAAATAAAAATACATTTCATGGCATGTTGTATCTTTGCGTCGAGTATTAAAACCCCCTATTACGTATTCCTGCGCCTGTCTCCAATCATTTATACAATGTGACAGTTGATTTAATATTTACATGCCATTCATGTTGATTTAATATTTATATGTCAATCATGTTGATTTAATATTTATATGTCAATCATGTTGATTTAATATTTACATGCCATTCATGTTGATTTAATATTTACATGTCAATCATGTTGATTTAATATTTACATGCCGATACATTGTGATTAACAGGCCTATTAACTTATGTTAATCAATTTGCTAGTTTGCATATTTGGCATCTACAAAGGTTTCTGTTTGTGACATGCTCACACTGATGAAGGGATGTAGGCATCTCTAGCCTCAGAAGCGCTAGCTCCAGTCTCAACCCTAATCCTAGACATACAGTGCATTTGGAAAGTATTCAGACCCATTGACTTGCATTTATACGGAGACTTGATTACACACAGGTGGATTGTATTTATCATCATTAGTCATTTAGGTCAACATTGGATCCTTCAGAGATCCTCACTGAACTTCTGGAGAGAGTTTGCTGCACTGAAAGTAAAGGGGCTGAATAATTTTGCACGCCCAATTTTTCAGTTTTTGATTTGTTAAAAAAGTTTGAAATATCCAATAAATGTCGTTCCACTTCATGATTGTGTCCCACTTGTTGTTGATTCTTCACAAAAAAATACAGTTTTATATCTTTATGTTTGAAGCCTGAAATGTGGCAAAAGGTCGCAAAGTTCAAGGGGGCCGAATACTTCCGCAAGTCACTGTATATGAAAAAAGCCTCTGTAAAAGTCTGACTACAAGACCTAAGAACCTGTGAGTGGAATAATGTGAATGTACTTCCTTAGAAGACACAGAAAAATTAATTAGCGCACGGGGAACATGACATTTTGAGAAAATGGCCGATAAAGATAGATATACTGTGAATATGGTAGGACTGTCCAGATAGTATACAGTGAATATGGTAGGAAAGTCCAGATAGTATACAGTGAATATGGTAGGAAAGTCCAGATAGTATACTGTGAATATGGTAAGAAAGTCCAGATAGTATACTGTGGATATGATAAGAAAATCCAGATAGTATACAGTGAATATGGTAAGAAAGTCCAGATAGTATATAGTGAATATGGTAAGAAAGTCCAGATGGTGTACAGTGAATATGGTAAGAAAGTCCAGATAGTATACTGTAAATATGGTAGGAAAGTCCAGATGGTGTACAGTGAATATGGTAGGAAGTACAGGCCAAAAAAGAGTAGCTTTGTGAAGACAGCAGGAAGAGAGGGGAGGGGGGTATTTGTGTGGGTGCATGTAATGCGTGAAGTGGGAGTAGGACTAAATCAGGAGAGTGGCAGCTCAGCTCAGCTCTCTGGACAGCAGGCATTCTTCCCCCTTCTCCTTTCCCATGAGCCTCTACTGCAGGACAAAGTCTTCTTTGTGTGTCTGTGGCTCTTGGCTACACTGCACAGAGCTTTGAAATGCATTTGAACGATGGGATTTCCATTTCTATCTCTCCTTTTTGTGCTTCCTCTCCCCTTTTCCTCTCTCGCTCTGAGTTCAACCTTCCCTCCCTCCTGCTCACTTAGCAACTGGGGGACAGAGAGGCTAACATGGTACCACAGTCCTCAACATTGCCTGGTCCTGCTTGGTACCAGGAACTAAGGAACTATGTGTGTTATAAACAATCCTATATACTGTAGTAATAACGCTGACTGGTCCTCCATAGTAGTAACACTGACTGGTCCTCTATATAGAAGTAACACTGACTGGTCCTCCATAGTAGTAACACTGCCTGGTCCTCTATAGTAGTAACACTGACAGGTCCTCTATATAGTAGTAACACTGACTGGTCCTCTATATAGGGGGCGGCAGGGTAGCGGCAGGGGGGGCGGCAGGGTAGCCTAGTGGTTAGAGCATTGGACTAGTAACCGGAAGGTTGCAAGTTCAAACCCCCGAGCTGACAAGGTACAAATCTGTTGTTCTGCCCCTGAACAGGCAGTTAACCCACTGTTCCTAGGCCGTCATTGAAAATAAGAATTTGTTCTTAACTGACTTGCCTAGTTAAATAAAGGTAACATAAAAAAATAAATATAGTAATAACACTGACTGGTCCTCTATATAGTAGTAACACTGACTGGTCCTCTATATAGTAGTAACACTGACTGGTCCTCTATATAGTAGTAACACTGACTGGTCCTCTGTATAATAACACTGACTGGTCCTATATAGTAGTAACACTGACTGGTCCTCTATAGTAGTAACACTGACTGGTCCTCTATATAGTAATAACACTGACTGGTCCTCTATATAATAGTAACAATGACTGGTCCTCTATATCGTAGTAACACTGACTGGTCCTCTATATAATAGTAACACTGAATGGTCCTCTATATAGTAGTAACACTGACTGGTCCTCTATATAATAGTAACACTGACTGGTCCACTATATAATAGTAACACTGGCTGGTCCTCTATATAATAGTAACACTGACTGGTCCTCTATATAGTAGTAACACTGACTGGTCCTCTATATAATAGTAACACTGACTGGTCCTCTATATAATAGTAACACTGACTGGTCCTCTATATAGTAGTAACACTGACTGGTCCTCTATATCGTAGTAACACTGACTGGTCCTCTATATCGTAGTAACACTGACAGGTCCTCTACATAGGAGTAACACTAACTGGTCCTCTTTATAGTAGTAACACTGACTGGTCCTCCACAGTAGTAACACTGAATGGTCCTTTATAGTAGTAACATTTACTGGTCCTCTATAGTAGTAACACTGACTGGTCCTCTATATAGCAGTAACACTGAATGGTCCTCTATATAGTAGTAACACTGACTGGTCCTCTATATAGTAATAACATTGACTGGTCCTCTATATAGTAGTAACACTGACTGGTTCTCTATATAGTAGTAACACTGACTGGTCCTCTATATAGTAGTAACACTGACTGGTCCTCTATATAGTTGTAACACTGACTGGTCCTCTATATCGTAGTAACACTGACTGGTCCTCTATATAGTAGTAACACTGACTGGTCCTCTATATAGTAGTAACACTGACCTGTCCTTTAAATAATAGTAACACTGACTGGTCCTCTATATAGTAATAACACTGACTGGTCCTATATAGTAGTAACACTGACTGGTCCTCTATATAGTAGTAACACTGACTGGTCCTCTATATAATAGTAACACTGACTGGTCCTCTATATCGTAGTAACACTGACTGGTCCTCTTTATAGTAGTAACACTGACTGGTCCTCTATAGTAGTAACACTGACTGGTCCTCTATAGTAATAACACTGACTGGTCCTCTATATAATAGTAACACTGACTGGTCCTCTATATAGTAGTAACACTGACTGGTCCTCTATATAATAGTAACACTGACTGGTCCTCTATATAATAGTAACACTGACTGGTCCTCTATATAATAGTAACACTGACTGGTCCTCTATATAGTAGTAACACTGACTGGTCCTCTATATCGTAGTAACACTGACTGGTGCTCTATATCGTAGTAACACTGACAGGTCCTCTACATAGGAGTAACACTGACTGGTCCTCTATATAGTAGTAACACTGACTGGTCCTCTTTATAGTAGTAACACTGACTGGTCCTCTATATAGTAGTAACACTGACTGGTCCTCTATATAGTAGTAACACTGACTGGTCCTCTATATAGTAGTAACACTGACTGGTCCTCTGTATAATAACACTGACTGGTCCTATATAGTAGTAACACTGACTGGTCCTCTATAGTAGTAACACTGACTGGTCCTCTATATAGTAATAACACTGACTGGTCCTCTATAGTAGTAACACTGACTGGTCCTCTATAGTAGTAACACTGACTGGTCCTCTATATAATAGTAACAATGACTGGTCCTCTATATAATAGTAACAATGACTGGTCCTCTATATCGTAGTAACACTGACTGGTCCTCTATATAATAGTAACACTGAATGGTCCTCTATATAGTAGTAACACTGACTGGTCCTCTATATAATAGTAACACTGACTGGTCCACTATATAATAGTAACACTGGCTGGTCCTCTATATAATAGTAACACTGACTGGTCCTCTATATAGTAGTAACACTGACTGGTCCTCTATATAATAGTAACACTGACTGGTCCTCTATATAATAGTAACACTGACTGGTCCTCTATATAGTAGTAACACTGACTGGTCCTCTATATCGTAGTAACACTGACTGGTCCTCTATATCGTAGTAACACTGACAGGTCCTCTACATAGGAGTAACACTAACTGGTCCTCTTTATAGTAGTAACACTGACTGGTCCTCCACAGTAGTAACACTGAATGGTCCTTTATAGTAGTAACATTTACTGGTCCTCTATAGTAGTAACACTGACTGGTCCTCTATATAGCAGTAACACTGAATGGTCCTCTATATAGTAGTAACACTGACTGGTCCTCTATATAGTAGTAACACTGACTGGTCCTCTATATAGTAGTAACACTGACTGGTCCTCTATATAGTAGTAACACTGACTGGTCCTCTGTATAATAACACTGACTGGTCCTATATAGTAGTAACACTGACTGGTCCTCTATAGTAGTAACACTGACTGGTCCTCTATATAGTAATAACACTGACTGGTCCTCTATAGTAGTAACACTGACTGGTCCTCTATAGTAGTAACACTGACTGGTCCTCTATATAATAGTAACAATGACTGGTCCTCTATATAATAGTAACAATGACTGGTCCTCTATATCGTAGTAACACTGACTGGTCCTCTATATAATAGTAACACTGAATGGTCCTCTATATAGTAGTAACACTGACTGGTCCTCTATATAATAGTAACACTGACTGGTCCACTATATAATAGTAACACTGGCTGGTCCTCTATATAATAGTAACACTGACTGGTCCTCTATATAGTAGTAACACTGACTGGTCCTCTATATAATAGTAACACTGACTGGTCCTCTATATAATAGTAACACTGACTGGTCCTCTATATAGTAGTAACACTGACTGGTCCTCTATATCGTAGTAACACTGACTGGTCCTCTATATCGTAGTAACACTGACAGGTCCTCTACATAGGAGTAACACTAACTGGTCCTCTTTATAGTAGTAACACTGACTGGTCCTCCACAGTAGTAACACTGAATGGTCCTTTATAGTAGTAACATTTACTGGTCCTCTATAGTAGTAACACTGACTGGTCCTCTATATAGCAGTAACACTGAATGGTCCTCTATATAGTAGTAACACTGACTGGTCCTCTATATAGTAATAACATTGACTGGTCCTCTATATAGTAGTAACACTGACTGGTTCTCTATATAGTAGTAACACTGACTGGTCCTCTATATAGTAGTAACACTGACTGGTCCTCTATATAGTTGTAACACTGACTGGTCCTCTATATCGTAGTAACACTGACTGGTCCTCTATATAGTAGTAACACTGACTGGTCCTCTATATAGTAGTAACACTGACCTGTCCTTTAAATAATAGTAACACTGACTGGTCCTCTATATAGTAATAACACTGACTGGTCCTATATAGTAGTAACACTGACTGGTCCTCTATATAGTAGTAACACTGACTGGTCCTCTATATAATAGTAACACTGACTGGTCCTCTATATCGTAGTAACACTGACTGGTCCTCTTTATAGTAGTAACACTGACTGGTCCTCTATAGTAGTAACACTGACTGGTCCTCTATAGTAATAACACTGACTGGTCCTCTATATAATAGTAACACTGACTGGTCCTCTATTTAGTAGTAACACTGACTGGTCCTCTATATAATAGTAACACTGACTGGTCCTCTATATAATAGTAACACTGACTGGTCCTCTATATAATAGTAACACTGACTGGTCCTCTATATAGTAGTAACACTGACTGGTCCTCTATATCGTAGTAACACTGACTGGTGCTCTATATCGTAGTAACACTGACAGGTCCTCTACATAGGAGTAACACTGACTGGTCCTCTATATAGTAGTAACACTGACTGGTCCTCTATATAGTAGTAACACTGACTGGTCCTCTATATAGTAGTAACACTGACTGGTCCTCTATATAGTAGTAACACTGACTGGTCCTCTATAGTAGTAACACTGACTGGTCCTCTATATAGTAATAACACTGACTGGTCCTCTATATAATAGTAACAATGACTGGTCCTCTATATCGTAGTAACACTGACTGGTCCTCTATATAATAGTAACACTGAATGGTCCTCTATATAGTAGTAACACTGACTGGTCCTCTATATAATAGTAACACTGACTGGTCCACTATATAATAGTAACACTGGCTGGTCCTCTATATAATAGTAACACTGACTGGTCCTCTATATAGTAGTAACACTGACTGGTCCTCTATATAATAGTAACACTGACTGGTCCTCTATATAATAGTAACACTGACTGGTCCTCTATATAGTAGTAACACTGACTGGTCCTCTATATCGTAGTAACACTGACTGGTCCTCTATATCGTAGTAACACTGACAGGTCCTCTACATAGGAGTAACACTAACTGGTCCTCTTTATAGTAGTAACACTGACTGGTCCTCCACAGTAGTAACACTGAATGGTCCTTTATAGTAGTAACATTTACTGGTCCTCTATAGTAGTAACACTGACTGGTCCTCTATATAGCAGTAACACTGAATGGTCCTCTATATAGTAGTAACACTGACTGGTCCTCTATATAGTAATAACATTGACTGGTCCTCTATATAGTAGTAACACTGACTGGTTCTCTATATAGTAGTAACACTGACTGGTCCTCTATATAGTAGTAACACTGACTGGTCCTCTATATAGTTGTAACACTGACTGGTCCTCTATATCGTAGTAACACTGACTGGTCCTCTATATAGTAGTAACACTGACTGGTCCTCTATATAGTAGTAACACTGACCTGTCCTTTAAATAATAGTAACACTGACTGGTCCTCTATATAGTAATAACACTGACTGGTCCTATATAGTAGTAACACTGACTGGTCCTCTATATAGTAGTAACACTGACTGGTCCTCTATATAATAGTAACACTGACTGGTCCTCTATATCGTAGTAACACTGACTGGTCCTCTTTATAGTAGTAACACTGACTGGTCCTCTATAGTAGTAACACTGACTGGTCCTCTATAGTAATAACACTGACTGGTCCTCTATATAATAGTAACACTGACTGGTCCTCTATATAGTAGTAACACTGACTGGTCCTCTATATAATAGTAACACTGACTGGTCCTCTATATAATAGTAACACTGACTGGTCCTCTATATAATAGTAACACTGACTGGTCCTCTATATAGTAGTAACACTGACTGGTCCTCTATATCGTAGTAACACTGACTGGTGCTCTATATCGTAGTAACACTGACAGGTCCTCTACATAGGAGTAACACTGACTGGTCCTCTATATAGTAGTAACACTGACTGGTCCTCTTTATAGTAGTAACACTGACTGGTCCTCTATATAGTAGTAACACTGACTGGTCCTCTATATAGTAGTAACACTGACTGGTCCTCTATATAGTAGTAACACTGACTGGTCCTCTGTATAATAACACTGACTGGTCCTATATAGTAGTAACACTGACTGGTCCTCTATAGTAGTAACACTGACTGGTCCTCTATATAGTAATAACACTGACTGGTCCTCTATAGTAGTAACACTGACTGGTCCTCTATAGTAGTAACACTGACTGGTCCTCTATATAATAGTAACAATGACTGGTCCTCTATATAATAGTAACAATGACTGGTCCTCTATATCGTAGTAACACTGACTGGTCCTCTATATAATAGTAACACTGAATGGTCCTCTATATAGTAGTAACACTGACTGGTCCTCTATATAATAGTAACACTGACTGGTCCACTATATAATAGTAACACTGGCTGGTCCTCTATATAATAGTAACACTGACTGGTCCTCTATATAGTAGTAACACTGACTGGTCCTCTATATAATAGTAACACTGACTGGTCCTCTATATAATAGTAACACTGACTGGTCCTCTATATAGTAGTAACACTGACTGGTCCTCTATATCGTAGTAACACTGACTGGTCCTCTATATCGTAGTAACACTGACAGGTCCTCTACATAGGAGTAACACTAACTGGTCCTCTTTATAGTAGTAACACTGACTGGTCCTCCACAGTAGTAACACTGAATGGTCCTTTATAGTAGTAACATTTACTGGTCCTCTATAGTAGTAACACTGACTGGTCCTCTATATAGCAGTAACACTGAATGGTCCTCTATATAGTAGTAACACTGACTGGTCCTCTATATAGTAGTAACACTGACTGGTCCTCTATATAGTAGTAACACTGACTGGTCCTCTATATAGTAGTAACACTGACTGGTCCTCTGTATAATAACACTGACTGGTCCTATATAGTAGTAACACTGACTGGTCCTCTATAGTAGTAACACTGACTGGTCCTCTATATAGTAATAACACTGACTGGTCCTCTATAGTAGTAACACTGACTGGTCCTCTATAGTAGTAACACTGACTGGTCCTCTATATAATAGTAACAATGACTGGTCCTCTATATAATAGTAACAATGACTGGTCCTCTATATCGTAGTAACACTGACTGGTCCTCTATATAATAGTAACACTGAATGGTCCTCTATATAGTAGTAACACTGACTGGTCCTCTATATAATAGTAACACTGACTGGTCCACTATATAATAGTAACACTGGCTGGTCCTCTATATAATAGTAACACTGACTGGTCCTCTATATAGTAGTAACACTGACTGGTCCTCTATATAATAGTAACACTGACTGGTCCTCTATATAATAGTAACACTGACTGGTCCTCTATATAGTAGTAACACTGACTGGTCCTCTATATCGTAGTAACACTGACTGGTCCTCTATATCGTAGTAACACTGACAGGTCCTCTACATAGGAGTAACACTAACTGGTCCTCTTTATAGTAGTAACACTGACTGGTCCTCCACAGTAGTAACACTGAATGGTCCTTTATAGTAGTAACATTTACTGGTCCTCTATAGTAGTAACACTGACTGGTCCTCTATATAGCAGTAACACTGAATGGTCCTCTATATAGTAGTAACACTGACTGGTCCTCTATATAGTAATAACATTGACTGGTCCTCTATATAGTAGTAACACTGACTGGTTCTCTATATAGTAGTAACACTGACTGGTCCTCTATATAGTAGTAACACTGACTGGTCCTCTATATAGTTGTAACACTGACTGGTCCTCTATATCGTAGTAACACTGACTGGTCCTCTATATAGTAGTAACACTGACTGGTCCTCTATATAGTAGTAACACTGACCTGTCCTTTAAATAATAGTAACACTGACTGGTCCTCTATATAGTAATAACACTGACTGGTCCTATATAGTAGTAACACTGACTGGTCCTCTATATAGTAGTAACACTGACTGGTCCTCTATATAATAGTAACACTGACTGGTCCTCTATATCGTAGTAACACTGACTGGTCCTCTTTATAGTAGTAACACTGACTGGTCCTCTATAGTAGTAACACTGACTGGTCCTCTATAGTAATAACACTGACTGGTCCTCTATATAATAGTAACACTGACTGGTCCTCTATATAGTAGTAACACTGACTGGTCCTCTATATAATAGTAACACTGACTGGTCCTCTATATAATAGTAACACTGACTGGTCCTCTATATAATAGTAACACTGACTGGTCCTCTATATAGTAGTAACACTGACTGGTCCTCTATATCGTAGTAACACTGACTGGTGCTCTATATCGTAGTAACACTGACAGGTCCTCTACATAGGAGTAACACTGACTGGTCCTCTATATAGTAGTAACACTGACTGGTCCTCTATATAGTAGTAACACTGACTGGTCCTCTATATAGTAGTAACACTGACTGGTCCTCTATATAGTAGTAACACTGACTGGTCCTCTATATAGTAGTAACACTGACTGGTCCTCTGTATAATAACACTGACTGGTCCTATATAGTAGTAACACTGACTGGTCCTCTATAGTAGTAACACTGACTGGTCCTCTATATAGTAATAACACTGACTGGTCCTCTATAGTAGTAACACTGACTGGTCCTCTATAGTAGTAACACTGACTGGTCCTCTATATAATAGTAACAATGACTGGTCCTCTATATAATAGTAACAATGACTGGTCCTCTATATCGTAGTAACACTGACTGGTCCTCTATATAATAGTAACACTGAATGGTCCTCTATATAGTAGTAACACTGACTGGTCCTCTATATAATAGTAACACTGACTGGTCCACTATATAATAGTAACACTGGCTGGTCCTCTATATAATAGTAACACTGACTGGTCCTCTATATAGTAGTAACACTGACTGGTCCTCTATATAATAGTAACACTGACTGGTCCTCTATATAATAGTAACACTGACTGGTCCTCTATATAGTAGTAACACTGACTGGTCCTCTATATCGTAGTAACACTGACTGGTCCTCTATATCGTAGTAACACTGACAGGTCCTCTACATAGGAGTAACACTAACTGGTCCTCTTTATAGTAGTAACACTGACTGGTCCTCCACAGTAGTAACACTGAATGGTCCTTTATAGTAGTAACATTTACTGGTCCTCTATAGTAGTAACACTGACTGGTCCTCTATATAGCAGTAACACTGAATGGTCCTCTATATAGTAGTAACACTGACTGGTCCTCTATATAGTAATAACATTGACTGGTCCTCTATATAGTAGTAACACTGACTGGTTCTCTATATAGTAGTAACACTGACTGGTCCTCTATATAGTAGTAACACTGACTGGTCCTCTATATAGTTGTAACACTGACTGGTCCTCTATATCGTAGTAACACTGACTGGTCCTCTATATAGTAGTAACACTGACTGGTCCTCTATATAGTAGTAACACTGACCTGTCCTTTAAATAATAGTAACACTGACTGGTCCTCTATATAGTAATAACACTGACTGGTCCTATATAGTAGTAACACTGACTGGTCCTCTATATAGTAGTAACACTGACTGGTCCTCTTTATAGTAGTAACACTGACTGGTCCTCTATAGTAGTAACACTGACTGGTCCTCTATAGTAATAACACTGACTGGCCCTCTATATAATAGTAACACTGACTGGTCCTCTATATAGTAGTAACACTGACTGGTCCTCTATATAATAGTAACACTGACTGGTCCTCTATATAATAGTAACACTGACTGGTCCTCTATATAATAGTAACACTGACTGGTCCTCTATATAGTAGTAACACTGACTGGTCCTCTATATCGTAGTAACACTGACTGGTGCTCTATATCGTAGTAACACTGACAGGTCCTCTACATAGGAGTAACACTGACTGGTCCTCTATATAGTAGTAACACTGACTGGTCCTCTATATAGTAGTAACACTGACTGGTCCTCTATATAGTAGTAACACTGACTGGTCCTCTATATAGTAGTAACACTGACTGGTCCTCTATATAGTAGTAACACTGACTGGTCCTCTGTATAATAACACTGACTGGTCCTATATAGTAGTAACACTGACTGGTCCTCTATAGTAGTAACACTGACTGGTCCTCTATAGTAGTAACACTAACTGGTCCTCTATATAATAGTAACAATGACTGGTCCTCTATATAATAGTAACAATGACTGGACCTCTATATCGTAGTAACACTGACTGGTCCTCTATATAGTAGTAACACTGACTGGTCCTCTGTATAATAACACTGACTGGTCCTCTATATAGTAGTAACACTGACTGGTCCTCTGTATAATAACACTGACTGGTCCTATATAGTAGTAACACTGACTGGTCCTCTATAGTAATAACACTGACTGGTCCTCTATAGTAGTAACACTGACTGGTCCTCTATATAATAGTAACAATGACTGGTCCTCTATATAATAGTAACAATGACTGGACCTCTATATCGTAGTAACACTGACTGGTCCTCTATATAATAGTAACACTGAATGGTCCTCTATATAGTAGTAACACTGACTGGTCCTCTATATAATAGTAACACTGACTGGTCCTCTATATAGTAGTAACACTGACTGGTCCTCTATATAGTAGTAACACTGACCTGTCCTTTAAATAATAGTAACACTGACTGGTCCTCTATATAGTAATAACACTGACTGGTCCTATATAGTAGTAACACTGACTGGTCCTCTATATAGTAGTAACACTGACTGGTCCTCTTTATAGTAGTAACACTGACTGGTCCTCTATAGTAGTAACACTGACTGGTCCTCTATAGTAATAACACTGACTGGCCCTCTATATAATAGTAACACTGACTGGTCCTCTATATAGTAGTAACACTGACTGGTCCTCTATATAATAGTAACACTGACTGGTCCTCTATATAATAGTAACACTGACTGGTCCTCTATATAATAGTAACACTGACTGGTCCTCTATATAGTAGTAACACTGACTGGTCCTCTATATCGTAGTAACACTGACTGGTGCTCTATATCGTAGTAACACTGACAGGTCCTCTACATAGGAGTAACACTGACTGGTCCTCTATATAGTAGTAACACTGACTGGTCCTCTATATAGTAGTAACACTGACTGGTCCTCTATATAGTAGTAACACTGACTGGTCCTCTATATAGTAGTAACACTGACTGGTCCTCTATATAGTAGTAACACTGACTGGTCCTCTGTATAATAACACTGACTGGTCCTATATAGTAGTAACACTGACTGGTCCTCTATAGTAGTAACACTGACTGGTCCTCTATAGTAGTAACACTGACTGGTCCTCTATATAATAGTAACAATGACTGGTCCTCTATATAATAGTAACAATGACTGGACCTCTATATCGTAGTAACACTGACTGGTCCTCTATATAGTAGTAACACTGACTGGTCCTCTGTATAATAACACTGACTGGTCCTCTATATAGTAGTAACACTGACTGGTCCTCTGTATAATAACACTGACTGGTCCTATATAGTAGTAACACTGACTGGTCCTCTATAGTAATAACACTGACTGGTCCTCTATAGTAGTAACACTGACTGGTCCTCTATATAATAGTAACAATGACTGGTCCTCTATATAATAGTAACAATGACTGGACCTCTATATCGTAGTAACACTGACTGGTCCTCTATATAATAGTAACACTGAATGGTCCTCTATATAGTAGTAACACTGACTGGTCCTCTATATAATAGTAACACTGACTGGTCCTCTATATAATAGTAACACTGGCTGGTCCTCTATATAATAGTAACACTGACTGGTCCTCTATATAGTAGTAACACTGACTGGTCCTCTATATAATAGTAACACTGACTGGTCCTCTATATAATAGTAACACTGACTGGTCCTCTATATAATAGTAACACTGACTGGTCCTCTATATAGTAGTAACACTGACTGGTCCTCTATATCGTAGTAACACTGACTGGTCCTCTATATCGTAGTAACACTGACAGGTCCTCTACATAGGAGTAACACTGACTGGTCCTCTATATAGTAGTAACACTGACTGGTCCTCTATATAATAGTAACACTGACTGGTCCTCTATATAATAGTAACACTGACTGGTCCTCTATATAATAGGAACACTGACTGGTCCTCTATATAATAGTAACACTGACTGGTCCTCTATATAATAGTAGTAACACTGACTGGTCCTCTATATAGTAGTAACACTGACTGGCCTCTATATCGTAGTAACACTGACTGGTCCTCTATATAGTAGTAACACTGACTGGTCCTCTATATAGTAGTAACACTGACTGGTCCTCTATATAGTAGTAACACTGACTGGTCCTCTATATAGTAGTAACACTGACTGGTCCTCTATATAGTAGTAACACTGACTGGTCCTCTGTATAATAACACTGACTGGTCCTATATAGTAGTAACACTGACTGGTCCTCTATAGTAGTAACACTGACTGGTCCTCTATAGTAGTAACACTGACTGGTCCTCTATATAATAGTAACAATGACTGGTCCTCTATATAATAGTAACAATGACTGGACCTCTATATCGTAGTAACACTGACTGGTCCTCTATATAGTAGTAACACTGACTGGTCCTCTGTATAATAACACTGACTGGTCCTCTATATAGTAGTAACACTGACTGGTCCTCTCTATAATAACACTGACTGGTCCTATATAGTAGTAACACTGACTGGTCCTCTATAGTAATAACACTGACTGGTCCTCTATAGTAGTAACACTGACTGGTCCTCTATATAATAGTAACAATGACTGGTCCTCTATATAATAGTAACAATGACTGGACCTCTATATCGTAGTAACACTGACTGGTCCTCTATATAATAGTAACACTGAATGGTCCTCTATATAGTAGTAACACTGACTGGTCCTCTATATAATAGTAACACTGACTGGTCCTCTATATAATAGTAACACTGGCTGGTCCTCTATATAATAGTAACACTGACTGGTCCTCTATATAGTAGTAACACTGACTGGTCCTCTATATAATAGTAACACTGACTGGTCCTCTATATAATAGTAACACTGACTGGTCCTCTATATAATAGTAACACTGACTGGTCCTCTATATAGTAGTAACACTGACTGGTCCTCTATATCGTAGTAACACTGACTGGTCCTCTATATCGTAGTAACACTGACAGGTCCTCTACATAGGAGTAACACTGACTGGTCCTCTATATAGTAGTAACACTGACTGGTCCTCTATATAATAGTAACACTGACTGGTCCTCTATATAATAGTAACACTGACTGGTCCTCTATATAATAGGAACACTGACTGGTCCTCTATATAATAGTAACACTGACTGGTCCTCTATATAATAGTAGTAACACTGACTGGTCCTCTATATAGTAGTAACACTGACTGGCCTCTATATCGTAGTAACACTGACTGGTCCTCTATATAGTAGTAACACTGACTGGTCCTCTATATAGTAGTAACACTGACTGGTCCTCTATATAATAGTAACACTGACTAGCCATATATAGTAGTAGCACTGACTGGCCCTTTATATAGTACTAACACTGACTGGTTCTCTATATAATAGTAACACTGACTGGTCCTCTATATAGTAATAACAGTGACTGGTCCTCTATATAGTAGTAACACTGACTGGTCCTCTATATAGTAGTAACACTGACTGGTCCTCTATATAATAGTAACACTGACTGGCCCTCTATATAGTAGTAACACTGACTGGTCCTCTATATAGTAGTAACACTGACTGGTCCTCTATATACTAGTAACACTGACTGGTCCTCTATATCGTGGTAACACTGACTGGTCCTCTATATCGTAGTAACACTGACAGGTCCTCTATATCGTAATAGTACTGACTGCTCCTCTATATAATAGTAACAATGACTGGTCCTCTATATCGTAGTAACACTGACTGGTCCTCTATATAATAGTAACACTGACTGGTCCTCTATATAGTAGCAACACTGACTGGTCCTCTATATAGTAGTAACACTGACTGGTCCTCTATATAATAGTAACACTGACTGGTCCTCTATATAATAGTAACACTGGCTGGTCCTCTATATAATAGTAACACTGACTGGTCCTTTATATAATAGTAACACTGACTGGTCCTCTATATAGTAGTAACACTGACTGGTCCTCTATATAATAGTAACACTGACTGGTCCTCTATATAATAGTAACACTGACTGGTCCTCTATATAATAGTAACACTGACTGGTCCTCTATATAATAGTAACACTGACTGGTCCTCTATATAGTAGTAACACTGACTGGTCCTCTATATACTAGTAACACTGACTGGTCCTCTATATCGTAGTAACACTGACAGGTCCTCTACATAGGAGTAACACTGACTGGTCCTCTATATAGTAGTAACACTGACTGGTCCTCTATATAATAGTAACACTGACTGGTCCTCTATATAATAGTAACACTGACTGGTCCTCTATATAATAGCAACACTGACTGGTCCTCTATATAATAGTAACACTGACTGGTCCTCTATATAATAGTAACACTGACTGGCCCTCTATATAGTAGTAACACTGACTGGTCCTCTATATCGTAGTAACACTGACTGGTCCTCTATAGAGTAGTAACACTGACTGGTCCTCTATATAATAGTAACACTGACTAGCCATATATAGTAGTAGCACTGACTGGCCCTCTATATAGTAGTAACACTGACTGGTTCTCTATATAGTAGTAACACTGACTGGTCCTCTAAATAGTAGTAACACTGACTGGTCCTCTATATAGTAGTAACACTGACTGGTCCTCTATACAATAGTAACACTGACTGGTCCTCTATATAGTAGTAACACTGACTGGTCCTCTATATAGTAGTTACACTGACTGGTCCTCTATATAGTAGTAACACTGACTGGTCCTCTGTATAATAACACTGACTGGTCCTATATAGTAGTAACACTGACTGGTCCTCTATATAGTAATAACACTGACTGGTCCTCTATAGTAGTAACACTGACTGGTCCTCTATATAGTAATAACACTGACTGGTCCTCTATAGTAGTAACAGTGACTGGTCCTCTATATTGTAGTAACACTGACTGGTCCTCTATATAATAGTAACAATGACTGGTCCTCTATATAGTAGTAACACTGACTGGTCCTCTATATAATAGTAACACTGACTGGTCCTCTATATAGTAGTAACACTGACTGGTCCTCTATATAGTAGTAACACTGACTGGTCCTCTATATAATAGTAACACTGACTGGTCCTCTATATAACAGTAACACTGACTGGTCCTCTATATAATAGTAACACTGACTGGTCCTCTATACAATAGTATCACTGACTGGTCCTCTATATAGTAGTAACACTGACTGGTCCTCTATATCGTAGTAACACTGACTGGTCCTCTATATCAAGGTAACACTGACTGGTCCTCTATATAATAGTAACACTGACTGGTCCTCTATATAACAGTAACACTGACTGGTCCTCTATATAATAGTAACACTGACTGGTCCTCTATATAATAGTAACACTGACTGGTCCTCTATATAGTAGTAACACTGACTGGTCCTCTATATCGTAGTAACACTGACTGGTCCTCTATATAGTAGTAACACTGACTGGTCCTCTATACAATAGTAACACTGACTGGTCCTCTATATAATAGTAACACTGACTGGTCCTCTATATAATAGTAACACTGACTGGTCCTCTATATAGTAGTAACACTGACTGGTCCTCTATATCGTAGTAACACTGACTGGTCCTCTATATCGTAGTAACACTGACAGGTCCTCTACATAGGAGTAACACTGACTGGTCCTCTATATAGTAGTAACACTGACTGGTCCTCTATATAATAGTAACACTGACTGGTCCTCTATATAGTAGTAACACTGACTGGTCCTCTATATAGTAGTAACACTGACTGGTCCTCTATATAGTAGTAACACTGACTGGTCCTCTATATAATAGTAACACTGACTGGTCCTCTATATAATAGTAACACTGGCTGGTCCTCTATATAATAGTAACACTGACTGGTCCTTTATATAATAGTAACACTGACTGGTCCTCTATATAGTAGTAACACTGACTGGTCCTCTATATAATAGTAACACTGACTAGTCCTCTATATAATAGTAACACTGACTGGTCCTCTATATAATAGTAACACTGACTGGTCCTCTATATCGTAGTAACACTGACAGGTCCTCTACATAGGAGTAACACTGACTGGTCCTCTATATAGTAGTAACACTGACTGGTCCTCTATATAATAGTAACACTGACTGGTCCTCTATATAATAGTAACACTGACTGGTCCTCTATATAATAGCAACACTGACTGGTCCTCTATATAATAGTAACACTGACTGGTCCTCTATATAATAGTAACACTGACTGGCCCTCTATATAGTAGTAACACTGACTGGTCCTCTATATCGTAGTAACACTGACTGGTCCTCTATAGAGTAGTAACACTGACTGGTCCTCTATATAATAGTAACACTGACTGGTCCTCTATATAATAGCAACACTGACTGGTCCTCTATATAATAGTAACACTGACTGGTCCTCTATATAATAGTAACACTGACTGGCCCTCTATATAGTAGTAACACTGACTGGTCCTCTATATCGTAGTAACACTGACTGGTCCTCTATATAGTAGTAACACTGACTGGTCCTCTGTATAATAACACTGACTGGTCCTATATAGTAGTAACACTGACTGGTCCTCTATATAGTAATAACACTGACTGGTCCTCTATAGTAGTAACACTGACTGGTCCTCTATATAGTAATAACACTGACTGGTCCTCTATAGTAGTAACAGTGACTGGTCCTCTATATTGTAGTAACACTGACTGGTCCTCTATATAATAGTAACAATGACTGGTCCTCTATATAGTAGTAACACTGACTGGTCCTCTATATAATAGTAACACTGACTGGTCCTCTATATAGTAGTAACACTGACTGGTCCTCTATATAGTAGTAACACTGACTGGTCCTCTATATAATAGTAACACTGACTGGTCCTCTATATAACTGTAACACTGACTGGTCCTCTATATAATAGTAACACTGACTGGTCCTCTATACAATAGTATCACTGACTGGTCCTCTATATAGTAGTAACACTGACTGGTCCTCTATATCGTAGTAACACTGACTGGTCCTCTATATCAAGGTAACACTGACTGGTCCTCTATATAATAGTAACACTGACTGGTCCTCTATATAACAGTAACACTGACTGGTCCTCTATATAATAGTAACACTGACTGGTCCTCTATATAATAGTAACACTGACTGGTCCTCTATATAGTAGTAACACTGACTGGTCCTCTATATCGTAGTAACACTGACTGGTCCTCTATATAGTAGTAACACTGACTGGTCCTCTATACAATAGTAACACTGACTGGTCCTCTATATAATAGTAACACTGACTGGTCCTCTATATAATAGTAACACTGACAGGTCCTCTACATAGGAGTAACACTGACTGGTCCTCTATATAGTAGTAACACTGACTGGTCCTCTATATAATAGTAACACTGACTGGTCCTCTATATAGTAGTAACACTGACTGGTCCTCTATATAGTAGTAACACTGACTGGTCCTCTATATAGTAGTAACACTGACTGGTCCTCTATATAATAGTAACACTGACTGGTCCTCTATATAATAGTAACACTGGCTGGTCCTCTATATAATAGTAACACTGACTGGTCCTTTATATAATAGTAACACTGACTGGTCCTCTATATAGTAGTAACACTGACTGGTCCTCTATATAATAGTAACACTGACTAGTCCTCTATATAATAGTAACACTGACTGGTCCTCTATATAATAGTAACACTGACTGGTCCTCTATATAATAGTAACACTGACTGGTCCTCTATATAGTAGTAACACTGACTGGTCCTCTATATACTAGTAACACTGACTGGTCCTCTATATCGTAGTAACACTGACAGGTCCTCTACATAGGAGTAACACTGACTGGTCCTCTATATAGTAGTAACACTGACTGGTCCTCTATATAATAGTAACACTGACTGGTCCTCTATATAATAGTAACACTGACTGGTCCTCTATATAATAGCAACACTGACTGGTCCTCTATATAATAGTAACACTGACTGGTCCTCTATATAATAGTAACACTGACTGGCCCTCTATATAGTAGTAACACTGACTGGTCCTCTATATCGTAGTAACACTGACTGGTCCTCTATAGAGTAGTAACACTGACTGGTCCTCTATATAATAGTAACACTGACTAGCCATATATAGTAGTAGCACTGACTGGCCCTCTATATAGTAGTAACACTGACTGGTTCTCTATATAGTAGTAACACTGACTGGTCCTCTAAATAGTAGTAACACTGACTGGTCCTCTATATAGTAGTAACACTGACTGGTCCTCTATACAATAGTAACACTGACTGGTCCTCTATATAGTAGTAACACTGACTGGTCCTCTATATAGTAGTTACACTGACTGGTCCTCTATATAGTAGTAACACTGACTGGTCCTCTGTATAATAACACTGACTGGTCCTATATAGTAGTAACACTGACTGGTCCTCTATATAGTAATAACACTGACTGGTCCTCTATAGTAGTAACACTGACTGGTCCTCTATATAGTAATAACACTGACTGGTCCTCTATAGTAGTAACAGTGACTGGTCCTCTATATTGTAGTAACACTGACTGGTCCTCTATATAATAGTAACAATGACTGGTCCTCTATATAGTAGTAACACTGACTGGTCCTCTATATAATAGTAACACTGACTGGTCCTCTATATAGTAGTAACACTGACTGGTCCTCTATATAGTAGTAACACTGACTGGTCCTCTATATAATAGTAACACTGACTGGTCCTCTATATAACAGTAACACTGACTGGTCCTCTATATAATAGTAACACTGACTGGTCCTCTATACAATAGTATCACTGACTGGTCCTCTATATAGTAGTAACACTGACTGGTCCTCTATATCGTAGTAACACTGACTGGTCCTCTATATAGTAGTAACACTGACTGGTCCTCTATATAATAGTAACACTGACTGGTCCTCTATATAACAGTAACACTGACTGGTCCTCTATATAATAGTAACACTGACTGGTCCTCTATATAATAGTAACACTGACTGGTCCTCTATATAGTAGTAACACTGACTGGTCCTCTATATCGTAGTAACACTGACTGGTCCTCTATATAGTAGTAACACTGACTGGTCCTCTATACAATAGTAACACTGACTGGTCCTCTATATAATAGTAACACTGACTGGTCCTCTATATAATAGTAACACTGACTGGTCCTCTATATAGTAGTAACACTGACTGGTCCTCTATATCGTAGTAACACTGACTGGTCCTCTATATCGTAGTAACACTGACAGGTCCTCTACATAGGAGTAACACTGACTGGTCCTCTATATAGTAGTAACACTGACTGGTCCTCTATATAATAGTAACACTGACTGGTCCTCTATATAATAGTAACACTGACTGGTCCTCTATATAATAGTAACACTGACTGGTCCTTTATATAATAGTAACACTGACTGGTCCTCTATATAATAGTAACACTGACTGGTCCTCTATATAATAGTAACACTGACTGGTCCTCTATATAGTAGTAACACTGACTGGTCCTCTATATCGTAGTAACACTGACTGGTCCTCTATATAGTAGTAACACTGACTGGTCCTCTATATAATAGTAACACTGACTAGCCATATATAGTAGTAGCACTGACTGGCCCTCTATATAGTAGTAACACTGACTGGTTCTCTATATAGTAATAACACTGACTGGCCCTCTATATAGTAGTAACACTGACTGGTCCTCTATATAGTAGTAACACTGACTGGTCCTCTATATAATAGTAACACTGACTGGTCCTCTATATAGTAGTAACACTGACTGGTCCTCTATATAGTAGTAACACTGACTGGTCCTCTATATAGTAGTAACACTGACTGGTCCTCTATATAGTAGTAACACTGACTGGTCCTCTATATAGTAGTAACACTGACTGGTCCTCTATATCGTAGTAACACTGACTGGTCCTCTATATAGTAGTAACACTGACTGGTCCTCTATATAATAGTAACACTGACTGGTCCTCTATATAGTAGTAACACTGACTGGTCCTCTATATAATAGTAACACTGACTGGCCCTCTATATAGTAGTAACACTGACTGGTCCTCTATATCGTAGTAACACTGACTGGTCCTCTATAGAGTAGTAACACTGACTGGTCCTCTATATAATAGTAACACTGACTGGTCCTCTATATAATAGCAACACTGACTGGTCCTATATATAATAGTAACACTGACTGGTCCTCTATATAATAGTAACACTGACTGGCCCTCTATATAGTAGTAACACTGACTGGTCCTCTATATCGTAGTAACACTGACTGGTCCTCTATATAGTAGTAACACTGACTGGTCCTCTGTATAATAACACTGACTGGTCCTATATAGTAGTAACACTGACTGGTCCTCTATATAGTAATAACACTGACTGGTCCTCTATAGTAGTAACACTGACTGGTCCTCTATATAGTAATAACACTGACTGGTCCTCTATAGTAGTAACAGTGACTGGTCCTCTATATTGTAGTAACACTGACTGGTCCTCTATATAATAGTAACAATGACTGGTCCTCTATATAGTAGTAACACTGACTGGTCCTCTATATAATAGTAACACTGACTGGTCCTCTATATAGTAGTAACACTGACTGGTCCTCTATATAGTAGTAACACTGACTGGTCCTCTATATAATAGTAACACTGACTGGTCCTCTATATAACTGTAACACTGACTGGTCCTCTATATAATAGTAACACTGACTGGTCCTCTATACAATAGTATCACTGACTGGTCCTCTATATAGTAGTAACACTGACTGGACCTCTATATCGTAGTAACACTGACTGGTCCTCTATATCAAGGTAACACTGACTGGTCCTCTATATAATAGTAACACTGACTGGTCCTCTATATAACAGTAACACTGACTGGTCCTCTATATAATAGTAACACTGACTGGTCCTCTATATAGTAGTAACACTGACTGGTCCTCTATATCGTAGTAACACTGACTGGTCCTCTATATAGTAGTAACACTGACTGGTCCTCTATACAATAGTAACACTGACTGGTCCTCTATATAATAGTAACACTGACTGGTCCTCTATATAATAGTAACACTGACTGGTCCTCTATATAGTAGTAACACTGACTGGTCCTCTATATCGTAGTAACACTGACTGGTCCTCTATATCGTAGTAACACTGACAGGTCCTCTACATAGGAGTAACACTGACTGGTCCTCTATATAGTAGTAACACTGACTGGTCCTCTATATAATAGTAACACTGACTGGTCCTCTATATAGTAGTAACACTGACTGGTCCTCTATATAGTAGTAACACTGACTGGTCCTCTATATAGTAGTAACACTGACTGGTCCTCTATATAATAGTAACACTGACTGGTCCTCTATATAATAGTAACACTGGCTGGTCCTCTATATAATAGTAACACTGACTGGTCCTTTATATAATAGTAACACTGACTGGTCCTCTATATAGTAGTAACACTGACTGGTCCTCTATATAATAGTAACACTGACTAGTCCTCTATATAATAGTAACACTGACTGGTCCTCTATATAATAGTAACACTGACTGGTCCTCTATATAATAGTAACACTGACTGGTCCTCTATATAGTAGTAACACTGACTGGTCCTCTATATACTAGTAACACTGACTGGTCCTCTATATCGTAGTAACACTGACAGGTCCTCTACATAGGAGTAACACTGACTGGTCCTCTATATAGTAGTAACACTGACTGGTCCTCTATAGAGTAGTAACACTGACTGGTCCTCTATATAATAGTAACACTGACTAGCCATATATAGTAGTAGCACTGACTGGCCCTCTATATAGTAGTAACACTGACTGGTTCTCTATATAGTAGTAACACTGACTGGTCCTCTAAATAGTAGTAACACTGACTGGTCCTCTATATAGTAGTAACACTGACAGGTCCTCTACATAGGAGTAACACTGACTGGTCCTCTATATCGTAGTAACACTGACTGGTCCTCTATAGAGTAGTAACACTGACTGGTCCTCTATATAATAGTAACACTGACTAGCCATATATAGTAGTAGCACTGACTGGCCCTCTATATAGTAGTAACACTGACTGGTTCTCTATATAGTAGTAACACTGACTGGTCCTCTAAATAGTAGTAACACTGACTGGTCCTCTATATAGTAGTAACACTGACTGGTCCTCTATACAATAGTAACACTGACTGGTCCTCTATATAGTAGTAACACTGACTGGTCCTCTATATAGTAGTTACACTGACTGGTCCTCTATATAGTAGTAACACTGACTGGTCCTCTGTATAATAACACTGACTGGTCCTATATAGTAGTAACACTGACTGGTCCTCTATATAGTAATAACACTGACTGGTCCTCTATAGTAGTAACACTGACTGGTCCTCTATATAGTAATAACACTGACTGGTCCTCTATAGTAGTAACAGCGACTGGTCCTCTATATTGTAGTAACACTGACTGGTCCTCTATATAATAGTAACAATGACTGGTCCTCTATATAGTAGTAACACTGACTGGTCCTCTATATAATAGTAACACTGACTGGTCCTCTATATAGTAGTAACACTGACTGGTCCTCTATATAGTAGTAACACTGACTGGTCCTCTATATAATAGTAACACTGACTGGTCCTCTATATAACAGTAACACTGACTGGTCCTCTATATAATAGTAACACTGACTGGTCCTCTATACAATAGTATCACTGACTGGTCCTCTATATAGTAGTAACACTGACTGGTCCTCTATATCGTAGTAACACTGACTGGTCCTCTATATCGTAGTAACACTGACTGGTCCTCTATATAATAGTAACACTGACTGGTCCTCTATATAACAGTAACACTGACTGGTCCTCTATATAATAGTAACACTGACTGGTCCTCTATATAATAGTAACACTGACTGGTCCTCTATATAGTAGTAACACTGACTGGTCCTCTATATCGTAGTAACACTGACTGGTCCTCTATATAGTAGTAACACTGACTGGTCCTCTATACAATAGTAACACTGACTGGTCCTCTATATAATAGTAACACTGACTGGTCCTCTATATAATAGTAACACTGACTGGTCCTCTATATAGTAGTAACACTGACTGGTCCTCTATATCGTAGTAACACTGACTGGTCCTCTATATCGTAGTAACACTGACAGGTCCTCTACATAGGAGTAACACTGACTGGTCCTCTATATAGTAGTAACACTGACTGGTCCTCTATATAATAGTAACACTGACTGGTCCTCTATATAATAGTAACACTGACTGGTCCTCTATATAATAGTAACACTGACTGGTCCTTTATATAATAGTAACACTGACTGGTCCTCTATGTAATAGTAACACTGACTGGTCCTCTATATAATAGTAACACTGACTGGTCCTCTATATAGTAGTAACACTGACTGGTCCTCTATATCGTAGTAACACTGACTGGTCCTCTATATAGTAGTAACACTGACTGGTCCTCTATATAATAGTAACACTGACTAGCCATATATAGTAGTAGCACTGACTGGCCCTCTATATAGTAGTAACACTGACTGGTTCTCTATATAGTAATAACACTGACTGGCCCTCTATATAGTAGTAACACTGACTGGTCCTCTATATAGTAGTAACACTGACTGGTCCTCTATATAATAGTAACACTGACTGGTCCTCTATATAGTAGTAACACTGACTGGTCCTCTATATAGTAGTAACACTGACTGGTCCTCTATATAGTAGTAACACTGACTGGTCCTCTATATAGTAGTAACACTGACTGGTCCTCTATATAGTAGTAACACTGACTGGTCCTCTATATCGTAGTAACACTGACTGGTCCTCTATATAGTAGTAACACTGACTGGTCCTCTATATAATAGTAACACTGACTGGTCCTCTATATAGTAGTAACACTGACTGGTCCTCTATATAGTAGTAACACTGACTGGTCCTCTATATAATAGTAACACTGACTGGTCCTCTATATCGTAGTAACACTGACTGGTCCTCTATATCGTAGTAATACTGACAGGTCCTCTATATCGTAGTAACACTGACTGGTCCTCTATATAATAGTAACAATGACTGGTCCTCTATATCGTAGTAACACTGACTGGTCCTCTATATAATAGTAACACTGACTGGTCCTCTATATAATAGTAACACTGACTGGTCCTCTATATAGTAGTAACACTGACTTGTCCTCTATATAGTAGTAACACTGACTGGTCCTCTATATAATAGTAACACTGACTGGTCCTCTATATCGTAGTAACACTGACAGGTCCTCTACATAGGAGTAACACTGACTGGTCCTCTATATAGTAGTAACACTGACTGGTCCTCTATATAATAGTAACACTGACTGGTCCTCTATATAATAGTAACACTGACTGGTCCTCTATATAATAGTAACACTGACTGGTCCTCTATATAATAGTAACACTGACTGGTCCTCTATATAATAGTAACACTGACTGGTCCTCTATATAGTAGTAACTCTGACTGGTCCTATATATCGTAGTAACACTGACTGGTCCTCTATAGAGTAGTAACACTGACTGGTCCTCTATATAATAGTAACACTGACTAGCCATATATAGTAGTAGCACTGACTGGCCCTCTATATAGTAGTAACACTGACTGGTTCTCTATATAGTAGTAACACTGACTGGTCCTCTAAATAGTAGTAACACTGACTGGTCCTCTATATAGTAGTAACACTGACTGGTCCTCTATACAATAGTAACACTGACTGGTCCTCTATATAGTAGTAACACTGACTGGTCCTCTATATAGTAGTAACACTGACTGGTCCTCTATATAGTAGTAACACTGACTGGTCCTCTGTATAATAACACTGACTGGTCCTATATAGTAGTAACACTGACTGGTCCTCTATATAGTAATAACACTGACTGGTCCTCTATAGTAGTAACACTGACTGGTCCTCTATATAGTAATAACACTGACTGGTCCTCTATAGTAGTAACACTGACTGGTCCTCTATATTGTAGTAACACTGACTTTTCCTCTATATAATAGTAACAATGACTGGTCCTCTATATAGTAGTAACACTGACTGGTCCTCTATATAATAGTAACACTGACTGGTCCTCTATATAGTAGTAACACTGACTGGTCCTCTATATAGTAGTAACACTGACTGGTCCTCTATATAGTAGTAACACTGACTGGTCCTCTATATAATAGTAACACTGACTGGCCCTCTATATAGTAGTAACACTGACTGGTCCTCTATATAGTAGTAACACTGACTGGTCCTCTATATACTAGTAACACTGACTGGTCCTCTATATCGTGGTAACACTGACTGGTCCTCTATATCGTAGTAACACTGACAGGTCCTCTATATCGTAGTAGTACTGACTGCTCCTCTATATAATAGTAACAATGACTGGTCCTCTATATCGTAGTAACACTGACTGGTCCTCTATATAATAGTAACACTGACTGGTCCTCTATATAATAGTAACACTGACTGGTCCTCTATATAGTAGTAACACTGACTTGTCCTCTATATAGTAGTAACACTGACTGGTCCTCTATATAATAGTAACACTGACTGGTCCTCTATATAATAGTAACACTGGCTGGTCCTCTATATAATAGTAACACTGACTGGTCCTTTATATAATAGTAACACTGACTGGTCCTCTATATAGTAGTAACACTGACTGGTCCTCTATATAATAGTAACACTGACTAGTCCTCTATATAATAGTAACACTGACTGGTCCTCTATATAATAGTAACACTGACTGGTCCTCTATATAATAGTAACACTGACTGGTCCTCTATATAGTAGTAACACTGACTGGTCCTCTATATCGTAGTAACACTAACTGGTCCTCTATATCGTAGTAACACTGACTAGTCCTCTACATAGGAGTAACACTGACTGGTCCTCTATATAGTAGTAACACTGACTGGTCCTCTATACAATAGTAACACTGACTGGTCCTCTATATAGTAGTAACACTGACTGGTCCTCTATATAGTAGTAACACTGACTGGTCCTCTATATAGTAGTAACACTGACTGGTCCTCTGTATAATAACACTGACTGGTCCTATATAGTAGTAACACTGACTGGTCCTCTATATAGTAATAACACTGACTGGTCCTCTATAGTAGTAACACTGACTGGACCTCTATATAGTAATAACACTGACTGGTCCTCTATAGTAGTAACACTGACTGGTCCTCTATATTGTAGTAACACTGACTGGTCCTCTATATAATAGTAACAATGACTGGTCCTCTATATAGTAGTAACACTGACTGGTCCTCTATATAATAGTAACACTGACTGGTCCTCTATATAGTAGTAACACTGACTGGTCCTCTATATAGTAGTAACACTGACTGGTCCTCTATATAGTAGTAACACTGACTGGTCCTCTATATAATAGTAACACTGACTGGCCCTCTATATAGTAGTAACACTGACTGGTCCTCTATATAGTAGTAACACTGACTGGTCCTCTATATACTAGTAACACTGACTGGTCCTCTATATCGTGGTAACACTGACTGGTCCTCTATATCGTAGTAACACTGACAGGTCCTCTATATCGTAGTAGTACTGACTGCTCCTCTATATAATAGTAACAATGACTGGTCCTCTATATCGTAGTAACACTGACTGGTCCTCTATATAATAGTAACACTGACTGGTCCTCTATATAATAGTAACACTGACTGGTCCTCTATATAGTAGTAACACTGACTTGTCCTCTATATAGTAGTAACACTGACTGGTCCTCTATATAATAGTAACACTGACTGGTCCTCTATATAATAGTAACACTGGCTGGTCCTCTATATAATAGTAACACTGACTGGTCCTTTATATAATAGTAACACTGACTGGTCCTCTATATAGTAGTAACACTGACTGGTCCTCTATATAATAGTAACACTGACTAGTCCTCTATATAATAGTAACACTGACTGGTCCTCTATATAATAGTAACACTGACTGGTCCTCTATATAATAGTAACACTGACTAGTCCTCTATATAATAGTAACACTGACTGGTCCTCTATATAATAGTAACACTGACTGGTCCTCTATATAATAGTAACACTGACTGGTCCTCTATATAGTAGTAACACTGACTGGTCCTCTATATCGTAGTAACACTAACTGGTCCTCTATATCGTAGTAACACTGACAGGTCCTCTACATAGGAGTAACACTGACTGGTCCTCTATATAGTAGTAACACTGACTGGTCCTCTATATAATAGTAACACTGACTGGTCCTCTATATAATAGTAACACTGACTGGTCCTCTATATAATAGTAACACTGACTGGTCCTCTATATAATAGTAACACTGACTGGTCCTCTATATAGTAGTAACACTGACTGGTCCTCTATATAATAGTAACACTGACTAGTCCTCTATATAATAGTAACACTGACTGGTCCTCTATATAATAGTAACACTGACTGGTCCTCTATATAATAGTAACACTGGCTGGTCCTCTATATAATAGTAACACTGACTGGTCCTTTATATAATAGTAACACTGACTGGTCCTCTATATAGTAGTAACACTGACTGGTCCTCTATATAATATTAACACTGACTAGTCCTCTATATAATAGTAACACTGACTGGTCCTCTATATAATAGTAACACTGACTGGTCCTCTATATAGTAGTAACACTGACTGGTCCTCTATATCGTAGTAACACTAACTGGTCCTCTATATCGTAGTAACACTGACAGGTCCTCTACATAGGAGTAACACTGACTGGTCCTCTATATAGTAGTAACACTGACTGGTCCTCTATATAATAGTAACACTGACTGGTCCTCTATATAATAGTAACACTGACTGGTCCTCTATATAATAGTAACACTGACTGGTCCTCTATATAATAGTAACACTGACTGGTCCTCTATATAATAGTAACACTGACTGGTCCTCTATATAGTAGTAACACTGACTGGTCCTCTATATCGTAGTAACACTGACTGGTCCTCTATAGAGTAGTAACACTGACTGGTCCTCTATATAATAGTAACACTGACTAGCCATATATAGTAGTAGCACTGACTGGCCCTCTATATAGTAGTAACACTGACTGGTTCTCTATATAGTAGTAACACTGACTGGTCCTCTAAATAGTAGTAACCATGACTGGTCCTCTATATAGTAGTAACACTGACTGGTCCTCTATACAATAGTAACACTGATTGGTCCTCTATATAGTAGTAACACTGACTGGTCCTCTATATAGTAGTAACACTGACTGGTCCTCTATATAGTAGTAACACTGACTGGTCCTCTGTATAATAACACTGACTGGTCCTATATAGTAGTAACACTGACTGGTCCTCCATATAGTAATAACACTGACTGGTCCTCTATAGTAGTAACACTGACTGGTCCTCTATATAGTAATAACACTGACTGGTCCTCTATAGTAGTAACACTGACTGGTCCTCTATATTGTAGTAACACTGACTGGTCCTCTATATAATAGTAACAATGACTGGTCCTCTATATAGTAGTAACACTGACTGGTCCTCTATATAATAGTAACACTGACTGGTCCTCTATATAGTAGTAACATTGACTGGTCCTATATATAGTAGTAACACTGACTGGTCCTCTATATAGTAGTAACACTGACTGGTCCTCTATATAATAGTAACACTGACTGGCCCTCTATATAGTAGTAACACTGACTGGTCCTCTATATAGTAGTAACACTGACTGGTCCTCTATATACTAGTAACACTGACTGGTCCTCTATATCGTGGTAACACTGACTGGTCCTCTATATCGTAGTAACACTGACAGGTCCTCTATATCGTAGTAGTACTGACTGATCCTCTATATAATAGTAACAATGACTGGTCCTCTATATCGTAGTAACACTGACTGGTCCTCTATATAATAGTAACACTGACTGGTCCTCTATATAATAGTAACACTGACTGGTCCTCTATATAGTAGTAACACTGACTTGTCCTCTATATAGTAGTAACACTGACTGGTCCTCTATATAATAGTAACACTGACTGGTCCTCTATATAATAGTAACACTGGCTGGTCCTCTATATAATAGTAACACTGACTGGTCCTTTATATAATAGTAACACTGACTGGTACTCTATATAGTAGTAACACTGACTGGTCCTCTATATAATAGTAACACTGACTAGTCCTCTATATAATAGTAACACTGACTGGTCCTCTATATAATAGTAACACTGACTGGTCCTCTATATAATAGTAACACTGACTGGTCCTCTATATAGTAGTAACACTGACAGGTCCTCTATATCGTAGTAACACTAACTGGTCCTCTATATCGTAGTAACACTGACAGGTCCTCTACATAGGAGTAACACTGACTGGTCCTCTATATAGTAGTAACACTGACTGGTCCTCTATATAATAGTAACACTGACTGGTCCTCTATATAATAGTAACACTGATTGGTCCTCTATATAATAGTAACACTGACTGGTCCTCTATATAATAGTAACACTGACTGGTCCTCTATATAATAGTAACACTGACTGGTCCTCTATATAGTAGTAACACTGACTGGTCCTCTATATCGTAGTAACACTGACTGGTCCTCTATAGAGTAGTAACACTGACTGGTCCTCTATATAATAGTAACACTGACTAGCCATATATAGTAGTAGCACTGACTGGCCCTCTATATAGTAGTAACACTGACTGGTTCTCTATATAGTAGTAACACTGAATGGTCCTCTAAATAGTAGTAACACTGACTGGTCCTCTATATAGTAGTAACACTGACTGGTCCTCTATACAATAGTAACACTGACTGGTCCTCTATATAGTAGTAACACTGACTGGTCCTCTATATAGTAGTAACACTGACTGGTCCTCTATATAGTAGTAACACTGACTGGTCCTCTGTATAATAACACTGACTGGTCCTATATAGTAGTAACACTGACTGGTCCTCTATATAGTAATAACACTGACTGGTCCTCTATAGTAGTAACACTGACTGGTCCTCTATATAGTAATAACACTGACTGGTCCTCTATAGTAGTAACACTGACTGGTCCTCTATATTGTAGTAACACTGACTGGTCCTCTATATAATAGTAACAATGACTGGTCCTCTATATAGTAGTAACACTGACTGGTCCTCTATATAATAGTAACACTGACTGGTCCTCTATATAGTAGTAACACTGACTGGTCCTCTATATAGTAGTAACACTGACTGGTCCTCTATATAATAGTAACACTGACTGGTCCTCTATATAACAGTAACACTGACTGGTCCTCTATATAATAGTAACACTGACTGGTCCTCTATACAATAGTAACACTGACAGGTCCTCTATATAGTAGTAACACTGACTGGTCCTCTATATCGTAGTAACACTGACTGGTCCTCTATATCGTAGTAACACTGACTGGTCCTCTATATAATAGTAACACTGACTGGTCCTCAATATAACAGTAACACTGACTGGTCCTCTATATAATAGTAACACTGACTGGTCCTCTATATAATAGTAACACTGACTGGTCCTCTATATAGTAGTAACACTGACTGGTCCTCTATATCGTAGTAACACTGACTGGTCCTCTATATAGTAGTAACACTGACTGGTCCTCTATATAATAGTAACACTGACTGGTCCTCTATATAATAGTAACACTGACTAGTCCTCTATATAATAGTAACACTGGCTGGTCCTCTATATAGTAGTAACACTGACTGGACCTCTATATCGTAGTAACACTGACTGGTCCTCTATATCGTAGTAACACTGACAGGTCCTCTACATAGGAGTAACACTGACTGGTCCTCTATATAGTAGTAACACTGACTGGTCCTCTATATAATAGTAACACTGACTGGTCCTCTATATAATAGTAACACTGACTGGTCCTCTATATAATAGTAACACTGACTGGTCCTCTATATAATAGTAACACTGACTGGTCCTCTATATAATAGTAACACTGACTGGTCCTCTATATAATAGTAACACTGACTGGTCCTCTATATAGTAGTAACACTGACTGGTCCTCTATATCGTAGTTACACTGACTGGTCCTCTATATAGTAGTAACACTGACTGGTCCTCTATATAATAGTAACACTGACTAGCCATATATAGTAGTAGCACTGACTGGCCCTCTATATAGTAGTAACACTGACTGGTTCTCTATATAGTAATAACACTGACTGGTCCTCTATATAGTAGTAACACTGACTGGTCCTCTATATAGTAGTAACACTGACTGGTCCTCTATATAATAGTAACACTGACTGGTCCTCTATATAGTAGTAACACTGACTGGTCCTCTATATAGTAGTAACACTGACTGGTCCTCTATATAGTAGTAACACTGACTGGTCCTCTATATAGTAGTAACACTGACTGGTCCTCTATATCGTAGTAACACTGACTGGTCCTCTATATAGTAGTAACACTGACTGGTCCTCTATATAATAGTAACACTGACTGGTCCTCTATATAGTAGTAACACTGACTGGTCCTCTATATAGTAGTAACACTGACTGGTCCTCTATATAGTAGTAACACTGACTGGTCCTCTATACAGTAGTAACACTGACTGGTCCTCTGTATAATAACACTGACTGGTCCTCTATATAGAAGTAACACTGACTGGTCCTCTATATCGTAGTAACACTGAATGGTCCTTTATAGCAGTAACACTGACTGGTCCTCTATAGTAGTAACACTGACTGGTCCTCTATATAGTAGTAACACTGACTGGTCCTCTATATAGTAGTAACACTTACTGGTGCTCTATATAGTAGTAACACTGACTGGTCCTCTGCATAATAACACTGACTGGTCCTATATAGTAGTAACACTGACTGGTCCTCTTTATAGTAGTAACACTGAATGGTCCTTTATTGTAGTAACACTGACTGGTCCTCTTTATAGTAGTAACACTGACTGGTCCTCCACAGTAGTAACACTGAATGGTCCTTTATAGTAGTAACATTTACTGGTCCTCTATAGTAGTAACACTGACTGGTCCTCTATATAGCAGTAACACTGAATGGTCCTCTATATAGTAGTAACACTGAATGGTCCTCTATATAGTAGTAACACTGACTGGTCCTCTATATAGTAATAACATTGACTGGTCCTCTATATAGTAGTAACACTGACTGGTTCTCTATATAGTAGTAACACTGACTGGTCCTCTATAAAGTAGTAACACTGACTGGTCCTCTATATAGTTGTAACACTGACTGGTCCTCTATATCGTAGTAACACTGACTGGTCCTCTATATAGTAGTAACACTGACTGGTCCTCTATATAGTAGTAACACTGACCTGTCCTTTAAATAATAGTAACACTGACTGGTCCTCTATATAGTAATAACACTGACTGGTCCTATATAGTAGTAACACTGACTGGTCCTCTATATAGTAGTAACACTGACTGGTCCTCTATATAATAGTAACACTGACTGGTCCTCTATATCGTAGTAACACTGACTGGTCCTCTTTATAGTAGTAACACTGACTGGTCCTCTATAGTAGTAACACTGACTGGTCCTCTATAGTAATAACACTGACTGGTCCTCTATATAGTAGTAACACTGACTGGTCCTCTATATAATAGTAACACTGACTGGTCCTCTAGATACAGACAGAGACAGACAGTAGATAGATACAGACAGTAGGTAGATACAGACAGACAGTAGGTAGATACAGACAGACAGTAGGTAGATACAGACAGAGAGTAGGGAGAGACAGACAGTAGGTAGAGAAAGACAAAGACAGACAGTCGGTAGATACAGACAGAGACAGACAGTAGGTAGATACAGACAGAGACAGAAAGAGACAGACAGTAGGTAGATACAGACAGTAGGTAGATACAGACAGAGACAGACATTAGGTAGAGACAGACAGACAGAGACAGACAGTAGGTAGAGACAGACAGTAGGTAGATACAGGTAGAGACAGACAGTAGGTAGATACAGACAGAGACAGACAGTAGGTAGAGACAGACAGAGATAGACAGTAGGTAGATACAGAAAGAGACAGACAGTAGGTAGAGACAGACAGTAGGTAGATACAGACAGAGACAGACAGTAGGTAGAGACAGACAGTAGGTAGATACAGACAGAGAGTAGGTAGAGACAAACAGTAGGTAGAGAAAGACAGAGACAGACAGTAGGTAGATACAGACAGAGACAGACAGTAGGGTGATACAGACAGAGACAGAAAGAGACAGACAGTAGGTAGATACAGACAGTAGGTAGATACAGACAGAGACAGAAAGAGACAGACATTAGGTAGAGACAGACAGAGACAGACAGTAGGTAGATACAGACAGAGACAAACCATAGGTAGAGACAGACAGAGACAGACCGTAGGTAGAGACAGACATTAGGTAGATACAGACAGACAGTAGGTAGATACAGACAGACAGTAGGTTGATACAGACAGACAGTAGGTAGATACAGACAGCCAGTTGGTCGATACAGACAGAGACAGACAGTAGGTAGATACAGACAGAGACAGACAGTAGGTAGAGACAGACAGAGACAGACAGTAGGTAGATACAGATAGAGACAGACACTAGGTAGAGACAGACAGAGACAGACAGTAGGTAGAGACAGACAGTAGGTAGAGATAGACAGAGACAGACATTAGGTAGAGACAGACAGAGACAGACAGTAGGTAGAGACAGACAGTAGGTAGAGACAGACAGAGACAGACAGTAGGTATATACAGACAGAGACAGACAGTAGGTAGATACAGACAGTAGGTAGAGAAAGACAGAGACAGACAGTAGGTAGATACAGACAGTAGGTAGATACAGACAGTAGGTAGAGACAGACAGTAGGTATAGACAGACAGTAGATAGATAAAGATAGTAGGTATATACAGACAGTAGGTAGATACCGACAGACAGTAGGTAGTTACAGACAGACCGTAGGTAGAGACAGACAGACAGTAGGTTGATACAGACAGACAGTAGGTAGATACAGACAGCCAGTTGGTCGATACAGACAGAGACAGACAGTAGGTAGAGACAGACAGAGACAGACAGTAGGTAGATACAGATAGAGACAGACACTAGGTAGAGACAGACAGAGACAGACAGTAGGTAGAGACAGACAGTAGGTAGAGACAGACAGACAGACAGTAGGTATATTAAGACAGAGACAGACAGTAGGTAGAGACAGACAGTAGGTAGATACAGATAGCGACAGACAGTAGGTAAATACAGACAGTAGGTAGATACAGACAGTAGGTATAGACAGACAGAGACAGACAGTAGGTAGATACAGACAGTAGGTAGAGAAAGACAGAGACAGACAGTAGGTAGATACAGACAGTAGGTAGATACAGACAGTAGGTAGATACAGACAGTAGGTAGATACAGACAGTAGATAGACATACAGTAGGTAGAGACAGACAGTAGGTATATACAGACAGTAGGTAGATACCGACAGACAGTAGGTAGTTACAGACAGACCGTAGGTAGAGACAGACAGACAGTGGGTAGAGACAGACAGAGACAGAGAGTAGGTAGAGACAGATAGAGACAGACAGTAGGTAGAGAGAGACAGTAGGTAGATACAGACAGTAGGTAGAGACAGACAGTAGGTAGAGACAGATAGAAACAGACAGTAGGTAGAGACAGACAGAGACAGACAGTAGGTAGAGACAGACATTAGGTAGATACAGACAGACAGTAGGTAGATACAGACAGAAAATAGGTAGATACAGACAGACCGTAGGTAGAGACAGACAGACCGTAGGTAGAGACAGACAGACCGTAGGTAGAGACAGACAGAGACAGACAGTAGGTAGATACAGAGACAGAGAGTTGGTAGATACAGACAGACAGTAGGTAGATACAAGCAGGACAGAGACAGAAACAGTTGGTAGATACAGGCAGGACAGAGACAGTCGATAGATACAGGCAGGACAGAGACAGTAGGTAGATACAGGCAGGACAGAGACAGTAGGTAGATAAAGGCAGGACAGAGACAGAAACAGTTGGTAGATACAGGCAGGACAGAGACAGAAACAGTTGGTAGATACAGGCAGGACAGAGACAGTAGGTAGATACAGGCAGGACAGAGACAGTAGGTAGATACAAGCAGGACAGAGACAGTAGATAGATACAGACAGGACAGAGACAGTAGGTAGATACAGGCAGGACAGAGACAGAAACAGTTGGTAGATACAGGCAGGACAGAGACAGTAGGTAGATACAGGCAGGACAGAGACAGTAGGTAGATACAGACAGGACAGAGACAGTAGGTAGACACAGGCAGGACAGAGACAGTAGGTAGATACAGACAGGACAGAGACAGAAACAGTTGGTAGATACAGGCAGGACAGAGACAGTAGATAGATACAGACAGGACAGAGACAGTAGGTAGATACAGGCAGGACAGAGACAGTAGGTAGATAAAGGCAGGACAGAGACAGAAACAGTTGGTAGATACAGGCAGGACAGAGACAGAAACAGTTGGTAGATACAGGCAGGACAGAGACAGTAGGTAGATACAAGCAGGACAGAGACAGTAGATAGATACAGACAGGACAGAGACAGTAGGTAGATACAGGCAGGACAGAGACAGAAACAGTTGGTAGATACAGGCAGGACAGAGACAGTAGGTAGATACAGGCAGGACAGAGACAGTAGGTAGATACAGACAGGACAGAGACAGTAGGTAGACACAGGCAGGACAGAGACAGTAGGTAGATACAGACAGGACAGAGACATAAACAGTTGGTAGATACAGCCATGACAGAGACAGTAGGTAGATACAGGCTGGACAGAGACAGTAGGTAGATACAGGCAGGACAGAGACAGTAGGTAGATACAGGCAGGACAGAGAGAGTAGGAAGATACAGACAGGACAGTGACAGTAGGTAGATACAGGCAGGATAGAGACTTTAGGTAGATACAGGCAGGACAGAGACAGTAGGTAGATACAGGCAGTAGGTAGATACAGGCAGGACAGAGACAGTAGGTAGATACAGGCAGGACAGAGACTGTAGGTAGATACAAGCAGGACAGAGACAGAAACAGTTGGTAGATACAGGCAGTAGGTAGATACATGCAGGACAGAGACAGTAGGTAGATACAGGCAGGACAGAGACAGTAGGTAGATACAAGCAGGACAGAGATAGAAACAGTTGGTAGTTACAGGCAGGACAGAGACAGAAACAGTTGGTAGATACAGGCAGGACAGAGACAGTACGTAGATACAGGCAGGACAGAGACAGAAACAGTTGGTAGATACAGGCAGGACAGAGACAGTAGGTAGATACAGGCAGGACAGAGACAGTAGGTAGATACAGACAGGACAGAGACAGTAGGTAGATACAGACAGGACAGAGACAGTTGGTAGATACAGAGAGGACAGAGACAGTAGGTAGATACAGGCAGGACAGAGACAGAAACAGTTGGTAGATACAGGCAGGACAGAGACAGTAGGTAGATACAGGCAGGACAGAGACAGAAGGTAGATACAGACAGGACAGAGACAGTAGGTAGATACAGGCAGGACAGAGACAGTAGGTAGATACAAGCAGGACAGAGACAGAAACAGTTGGTAGTTACAGGCAGGACAGAGACAGTAGGTAGATACAGGCAGGACAGAGACAGAGACAGTAGTTAAATACAGGCAGGAAAGAGACAGTAGGTAGATACAAGCAGGAACGAGACAGTAGGTAGATACAGACAGGACAGAGACAGTTTGTAGATACAGACAGGACAGAGACAGTAGGTAGATACAGGCAGGACAGAGACAGAAACAGTTGGTAGATACAGGCAGGACAGAGACAGTAGGTAGATACAGGCAGGACAGAGACAAAAACAGTTGGTAGATACAGGCAGGACAGAGACAGAAACAGTTGGTAGTTACAGGCAGGACAGAGACAGTAGGTAGATACAGGCAGGACAGAGACAGAAACAGTTGGTAGGTACAGGCAGGACAGAGACATTAGGTAGATACAGGCAGGACAGAGACAGAAACAGTTGGTAGATACAGGCAGGACAGAGACAGTAGGTAGATACAGGCAGGACAGAGACAGTAGGTAGATACAGACAGGACAGAGACAGTAGGTAGATACAGGCAGGACAGAGACAGAAACAGTTGGTAGATACAGGCAGGACAGAGACAGTAGGTAGATACAGACAGGACAGAGACAGTAGGTAGATACAGGCAGGACAGAGACAGTAGGTAGATACAGCCAGGACAGAGACAGAAACAGTTGGTAGATACAGGCAGGACAGAGACAGTAGGTAGATACAGCCAGGACAGAGACAGAAACAGTTGGTAGATACAGGCAGGACAGAGACAGTAGGTAGATACAGGCAGGACAGAGACAGAGACAGTAGTTAACTACAGGCAGGACAGAGACAGTAGGTAGATACAGGCAGGACTGAGACAGTAGGTAGATACAAGCAGGACAGAGACAGTAGGTAGATACAGACAGGACAGAGACAGTTTGTAGATACAGACAGGACAGAGACAGTAGATAGATACAGGCAGGACAGAGACAGAAACAGTTGGTAGATACAGGCAGGACAGAGACAGTAGGTAGATACAGGCAGGACAGAGACAGAGACAGTTGGTAGATACAGGCAGGACAGAGACAGAAACAGTTGGTAGATACAGGCAGGACGGAGACAGTAGGTAGATACAGGCAGGACAGAGACAGAGACAGTAGTTAAATACAGGCAGGACAGAGACAGTAGTTAAATACAGGCAGGACAGAGAGAGTAGGAAGATACAGACAGGACAGTGACAGTAGGTAGATACAGGCAGGATAGAGACAGTAGGTAGATACAGGCAGGACAAAGACAGTAGGTAGATACAGGCAGTAGGTAGATACAGGCAGGACAGAGACAGTAGGTAGATACAGGCAGGACAGAGACAGAAACAGTTGGTAGATACAGGCAGTAGGTAGATACAGGCAGGACAGAGACAGTAGGTAGATACAGGCAGGACAGAGACAGTAGGTAGATACATGCAGGACAGAGACAGTAGGTAGATACAAGCAGGACAGAGACAGAAACAGTTGGTAGATACAGGCAGGACAGAGACATTAGGTAGATACAGGAAGTAGGTAGATACAGGCAGGACAGAGACAGTAGGTAGATGCAAACAGGACAGAGACAGTAGGTAGATACAGACAGGACAGAGACAGTAGGTAGATACAGACAGGACAGAGACAGTAGGTAGATACAGACAGGACAGAGACAGTAGGTAGATACAGACAGGAGAGAGACAGTATGTAGATACAGGCAGGACAGAGACAGTGGGTAGATACAGGCAGGACAGAGACAGTAGGTAGATACAAACAGGACAGAGACAGTAGGTATATACAGACAGGACAGAGACAGTTGGTAGATACAGACAGGACAGAGACAGTAGGTAGATACAGGCAGGACAGAGACAGAAACAGTTGGTAGATACAGGCAGGACGGAGACAGTAGGTAGATACAGGCAGGACAGAGACAGTAGGTAGATACAGACAGGACAGAGACAGTAGGTAGATACAGGCAGGACAGAGACAGTAGGTAGATACAGGCAGGACAGAGACAGAAACAGTTGGTATATACAGGCAGGACAGAGACATTATGTAGATACAGGCAGGACAGAGACAGAAACAGTTGGTAGATACAGGCAGGACAGAGACAGAAACAGTTGGTAGATACAGGCAGGACAGAGACAGTAGGTAGATACAGGCAGGACAGAGACAGAGACAGTAGTTAAATACAGGCAGGACAGAGACAGTAGGTAGATACAGATAGGACAGAGACAGTAGGTAGATACCGACAGGACAGAGACAGTTGGTAGATACAGACAGGACAGAGACAGTAGGTAGACACAGGCAGGACAGAGACAGTAGGTAGATACAGGCAGGACAGAGACAGTAGGTAGATACAGGCAGGACAGAGACAGAAACAGTTGGTAGATACAGGCAGGACGGAGACAGTAGGCAGATACAGGCAGGACAGAGACAGTAGGTAGATACAGACAGGACAGAGACAGCAGGTAGATACAGGCAGGACAGAGACAGAGACAGTTGGTAGATACAGGCAGGACAGAGACAGAAACAGTTGGTAGATACAGGCAGGACGGAGACAGTAGGTAGATACAGGCAGGACAGAGACAGAAACAGTTGGTAGATACAGGCAGGACGGAGACAGTAGGCAGATACAGGCAGGACAGAGACAGTAGGTAGATACAGACAGGACAGAGACAGCAGGTAGATACAGGCAGGACAGAGACAGAGACAGTAGGTAGATACAGGAAGGACAGAGACAGTAGGTAGATACAGGCAGGACAGAGACAGTAGGTAGATACAGGCAGGACAGAGACAGAGACAGTAGTTAAATACAGGCAGGACAGAGACAGTAGTTAAATACAGGCAGGACAGAGACAGTAGGTAGATACAGGCAGGACAGAGACAGTAGGTAGATACAGGCAGGACAGAGAGAGTAGGAAGATACAGACAGGACAGTGACAGTAGGTAGATACAGGCAGGATAGAGACAGTAGGTAGATACAGGCAGGACAGAGACAGTAGGTAGATACAGGCAGGAAAGAGACTGTAGGTAGATACAAGCAGGACAGAGACAGAAACAGTTGGTAGATACAGGCAGTAGGTAGATACAGGCAGGACAGAGACAGTAGGTAGATACAGGCAGGACAGAGACAGTAGGTAGATACAGGCAGGACAGAGACAGTAGGTAGATACAGACAGGACAGAGACATTAGGTAGATACAGGCAGTAGGTAGATACAGGCAGGAGAGAGACAGTAGGTAGATGCAGACAGGACAGAGACAGTAGGTAGATACAGACAGGACAGAGACAGTAGGTAGATACAGACAGGACAGAGACAGTAGGTAGATACAGACAGGACAGAGACAGTAGGTAGATACAGACAGGAGAGAGACGGTATGTAGATACAGGCAGGACAGAGACAGTGGGTAGATACAGGCAGGACAGAGACAGTAGGTAGATACAGAAAGGACAGAGACAGTAGGTAGATACAGGCAGGACAGAGACAGTAGGTAGATACAAGCAGGACAGAGACAGACACAGTTGGTAGATAAAGGCAGGACAAAGACAGTAGGTAGATACAGACAGGACAGAGACAGAAACAGTTGGTAGATACAGACAGGACAGAGACAGTAGGTAGATACAAGCAGGACAGAGACAGTAGGTAGATACAAGCAGGACATGGACAGTAGGTAGATACAGACAGGACAGAGACAGTAGGTAGATACAGACAGGACAGAGACAGAAACATTTGGTAGATACAGGCAGGACGGAGACAGTAGGTAGATACAGGCAGGACAGAGACAGTAGGTAGATACAGAAGGACAGAGACAGAAACAGTTGGTAGATGCAGGCAGGACAGAGACAGTAGGTAGATACAGACAGGACAGAGACAGTAGGTAGATACAGGCAGGATAGAGACAGTAGGTAGATACAGGCAGGACAGAGACAGAAACAGTTGGTAGATACAGGCAGGACAGAGACAGTATGTAGATACAGGCAGGACAGAGACAGAAACAGTTGGTAGATACAGGCAGGACAGAGACAGAAACAGTTGGTAGATACAGCCAGGACAGAGACAGTAGGTAGATACAGGCAGGACAGAGACAGAGACAGTAGTTAAATAAAGGCAGGACAGAGACAGTAGATAGATACAGATAGGACAGAGACAGTAGGTAGATACAGACAGGACAGAGACAGTCTGTAGATACAGACAGGACAGAGACAGTAGGTAGATACAGGCAGGACAGAGACAGAAACAGTTGGTAGATACAAGCAGGACAGAGACAGTAGTTAAATACAGGCAGGACAGAGACAGAAACAGTTGGTAGATACAGGCAGGACAGAGACAGTAGGTAGATACAGACAGGACAGAGACAGTAGGTAGATACAGGCAGGACAGAGACAGTAGGTAGATACAGCCAGGACAGAGACAGAAACAGTTGGTAGATACAGGCAGGACAGAGACAGTAGGTAGATACAGCCAGGACAGAGACAGAAACAGTTGGTAGATACAGGCAGGACAGAGACAGTAGGTAGATACAGGCAGGACAGAGACAGAGACAGTAGTTAACTACAGGCAGGACAGAGACAGTAGGTAGATACAGGCAGGACTGAGACAGTAGGTAGATACAAGCAGGACAGAGACAGTAGGTAGATACAGACAGGACAGAGACAGTTTGTAGATACAGACAGGACAGAGACAGTAGATAGATACAGGCAGGACAGAGACAGAAACAGTTGGTAGATACAGGCAGGACAGAGACAGTAGGTAGATACAGGCAGGACAGAGACAGAGACAGTTGGTAGATACAGGCAGGACAGAGACAGAAACAGTTGGTAGATACAGGCAGGACAGAGACAGTAGGTAGATACAGGCAGGACAGAGACAGAGACAGTAGTTAAATACAGGCAGGACAGAGACAGTAGTTAAATACAGGCAGGACAGAGAGAGTAGGAAGATACAGACAGGACAGTGACAGTAGGTAGATACAGGCAGGATAGAGACAGTAGGTAGATACAGGCAGGACAAAGACAGTAGGTAGATACAGGCAGTAGGTAGATACAGGCAGGACAGAGACAGTAGGTAGATACAGGCAGGACAGAGACAGAAACAGTTGGTAGATACAGGCAGTAGGTAGATACAGGCAGGACAGAGACAGTAGGTAGATACAGGCAGGACAGAGACAGTAGGTAGATACATGCAGGACAGAGACAGTAGGTAGATACAAGCAGGACAGAGACAGAAACAGTTGGTAGATACAGGCAGGACAGAGACATTAGGTAGATACAGGAAGTAGGTAGATACAGGCAGGACAGAGACAGTAGGTAGATGCAAACAGGACAGAGACAGTAGGTAGATACAGACAGGACAGAGACAGTAGGTAGATACAGACAGGACAGAGACAGTAGGTAGATACAGACAGGACAGAGACAGTAGGTAGATACAGACAGGACAGAGACAGTAGGTATATACAGACAGGACAGAGACAGTTGGTAGATACAGGCAGGACAGAGACAGTAGGTAGATACAGGCAGGACAGAGACAGAAACAGTTGGTAGATACAGGCAGGACGGAGACAGTAGGTAGATACAGGCAGGACAGAGACAGTAGGTAGATACAGACAGGACAGAGACAGTAGGTAGATACAGGCAGGACAGAGACAGTAGGTAGATACAGGCAGGACAGAGACAGAAACAGTTGGTATATACAGGCAGGACAGAGACATTATGTAGATACAGGCAGGACAGAGACAGAAACAGTTGGTAGATACAGGCAGGACAGAGACAGAAACAGTTGGTAGATACAGGCAGGACAGAGACAGTAGGTAGATACAGGCAGGACAGAGACAGAGACAGTAGTTAAATACAGGCAGGACAGAGACAGTAGGTAGATACAGATAGGACAGAGACAGTAGGTAGATACCGACAGGACAGAGACAGTTGGTAGATACAGGCAGGATAGAGAAATTAGGTAGATACAGGCAGGACAGAGACAGAAACAGTTGGTAGATACAGGCAGGACGGAGACAGTAGGCAGATACAGGCAGGACAGAGACAGTAGGTAGATACAGACAGGACAGAGACAGCAGGTAGATACAGGCAGGACAGAGACAGAGACAGTTGGTAGATACAGGCAGGACAGAGACAGAAACAGTTGGTAGATACAGGCAGGACGGAGACAGTAGGTAGATACAGGCAGGACAGAGACAGAAACAGTTGGTAGATACAGGCAGGACGGAGACAGTAGGCAGATACAGGCAGGACAGAGACAGTAGGTAGATACAGACAGGACAGAGACAGCAGGTAGATACAGGCAGGACAGAGACAGAGACAGTAGGTAGATACAGGCAGGACAGAGACAGTAGGTAGATACAGGCAGGACAGAGACAGTAGGTAGATACAGGCAGGACAGAGACAGAGACAGTAGTTAAATACAGGCAGGACAGAGACAGTAGTTAAATACAGGCAGGACAGAGACAGTAGGTAGATACAGGCAGGACAGAGACAGTAGGTAGATACAGGCAGGACAGAGAGAGTAGGAAGATACAGACAGGACAGTGACAGTAGGTAGATACAGGCAGGATAGAGACAGTAGGTAGATACAGGCAGGACAGAGACAGTAGGTAGATACAGACAGGACAGAGACTGTAGGTAGATACAAGCAGGACAGAGACAGAAACAGTTGGTAGATACAGGCAGTAGGTAGATACAGGCAGGACAGAGACAGTAGGTAGATACAGGCAGGACAGAGACAGTAGGTAGATACAGGCAGGACAGAGACAGTAGGTAGATACAGACAGGACAGAGACATTAGGTAGATACAGGCAGTAGGTAGATACAGGCAGGACAGAGACAGTAGGTAGATGCAGACAGGACAGAGACAGTAGGTAGATACAGACAGGACAGAGACAGTAGGTAGATACAGACAGGACAGAGACAGTAGGTAGATACAGACAGGACAGAGACAGTAGATAGATACAGACAGGAGAGAGACGGTATGTAGATACAGGCAGGACAGAGACAGTGGGTAGATACAGGCAGGACAGAGACAGTAGGTAGATACAGAAAGGACAGAGACAGTAGGTAGATACAGGCAGGACAGAGACAGTAGGTAGATACAAGCAGGACAGAGACAGACACAGTTGGTAGATAAAGGCAGGACAAAGACAGTAGGTAGATACAGGCAGGACAGAGACAGAAACAGTTGGTAGATACAGACAGGACAGAGACAGTAGGTAGATACAAGCAGGACAGAGACAGTAGGTAGATACAAGCAGGACATGGACAGTAGGTAGATACAGACAGGACAGAGACAGTAGGTAGATACAGACAGGACAGAGACAGAAACATTTGGTAGATACAGGCAGGACGGAGACAGTAGGTAGATACAGGCAGGACAGAGACAGTAGGTAGATACAGAAGGACAGAGACAGAAACAGTTGGTAGATGCAGGCAGGACAGAGACAGTAGGTAGATACAGACAGGACAGAGACAGTAGGTAGATACAGGCAGGATAGAGACAGTAGGTAGATACAGGCAGGACAGAGACAGAAACAGTTGGTAGATACAGGCAGGACAGAGACAGTATGTAGATACAGGCAGGACAGAGACAGAAACAGTTGGTAGATACAGGCAGGACAGAGACAGAAACAGTTGGTAGATACAGCCAGGACAGAGACAGTAGGTAGATACAGGCAGGACAGAGACAGAGACAGTAGTTAAATAAAGGCAGGACAGAGACAGTAGATAGATACAGATAGGACAGAGACAGTAGGTAGATACAGACAGGACAGAGACAGTCTGTAGATACAGACAGGACAGAGACAGTAGGTAGATACAGGCAGGACAGAGACAGAAACAGTTGGTAGATACAAGCAGGACAGAGACAGTAGTTAAATACAGGCAGGACAGAGACTGAAACAGTTGGTTGATTTTTTATTTTTTTATTTTTTTTTTATTTTACCTTTATTTAACCAGGCAAGTCAGTTAAGAACAAATTCTTATTTTCAATGACGGCCTGGGAACAGTGGGTTAACTGCCTGTTCAGGGGCAGAACGACAGATTTGTACCTTGTCAGCTCGGGGGTTTGAACTCACAACCTTCCGGTTACTAGTCCAACGCTCTAACCACTAGGCTACCCTGCCGATACAGGCAGGACAGAGACAGTAGGTAGATACAGACAGGACAGTGACAATCGGTAGATACAGGCAGGATAGAGACAGTAGGTAGATACAGGCAGAACAGAGACAGTAGGTAGATACAGGCAGGACAGAGACAGAAACAGTTGGTAGATACAGGCAGGACAGAGACAGTAGGTAGATACAGGCAGGACAGAGACAGAGACAGTAGTTAAATACAGGCAGGACAGAGACAGTAGGTAGATACAGATAGGACAGAGACAGTAGGTAGATACAGACAGGACAGAGACAGTTGGTAGATACAGACAGGACAGAGACAGTAGGAAGATACAGACAGGACAGTGACAGTAGGTAGATACAGGCAGGATAGAGACAGTAGGTAGATACAGGCAGGACAGAGACAGTAGGTAGATACAGGCAGTAGGTAGATACAGGCAGTACAGAGACAGTAGGTAGATGCAGGCAGGACAGAGACAGAAACAGTTGGTAGATACAAGCAGGACAGAGACAGTAGGTAGACACAGGCAGGACAGAGACTGAAACAGTTGGTAGATACAGGCAGGACAGAGACAGTAGGTAGATACAGACAGGACAGTGACAGTAGGTAGATACAGGCAGGATAGAGACAGTAGGTAGATACAGGCAGGACAGAGACAGAAACAGTTGGTAGATACAGGCAGGACGGAGACAGTAGGCAGATACAGGCAGGACAGAGACAGTAGGTAGATACAGACAGGACAGAGAAAGTAGGTAGATACAGGCAGGACAGAGACAGAGACAGTTGGTAGATACAGGCAGGACAGAGACAGAAACAGTTGGTAGATACAAGCAGGACAGAGACAGTAGTTAAATACAGGCAGGACAGAGACTGAAACAGTTGGTTGATACAGGCAGGACAGAGACAGTAGGTAGATGCAGACAGGACAGAGACAGTAGGTAGATACAGACAGGACAGAGACAGTAGGTAGATACAGACAGGACAGAGACAGTAGGTAGATACAGACAGGACAGAGACAGTAGGTAGATACAGACAGGAGAGAGACAGTATGTATAGTGCCTTGCGAAAGTATTCGGCCCCCTTGAACTTTGCGACCTTTTGCCACATTTCAGGCTTCAAACATAAAGATATAAAACTGTATTTTTTTGTGAAGAATCAACAACAAGTGGGACACAATCATGAAGTGGAACGACATTTATTGGATATTTCAAACTTTTTTAACAAATCAAAAACTGAAAAATTGGGCGTGCAAAATTATTCAGCCCCCTTAAGTTAATACTTTGTAGCGCCACCTTTTGCTGCGATTACAGCTGTATGTCGCTTGGGGTATGTCTCTATCAGTTTTGCACATCGAGAGAATGACATTTTTTCCCATTCCTCCTTGCAAAACAGCTCGAGCTCAGTGAGGTTGGATGGAGAGCATTTGTGAACAGCAGTTTTCAGTTCTTTCCACAGATTCTCGATTGGATTCAGGTCTGGACTTTGACTTGGCCATTCTAACACCTGGATATGTTTATTTTTGAACCATTCCATTGTAGATTTTGCTTTATGTTTTGGATCATTGTCTTGTTGGAAGACAAATCTCCGTCCCAGTCTCAGGTCTTTTGCAGACTCCATCAGGTTTTCTTCCAGAATGGTCCTGTATTTGGCTCCATCCATCTTCCCATCAATTTTAACCATCTTCCCTGTCCCTGCTGAAGAAAAGCAGGCCCAAACCATGATGCTGCCACCACCATGTTTGAAAGTGGGGATGGTGTGTTCAGGGTGATGATCTGTGTTGCTTTTACGCCAAACATAACGTTTTGCATTGTTGCCAAAAAGTTCAATTTTGGTTTCATCTGACCAGAGCACCTTCTTCCACATGTTTGGTGTGTCTCCCAGGTGGCTTGTGGCAAACTTTAAACAACACTTTTTATGGATATCTTTAAGAAATGGCTTTCTTCTTGCCACTCTTCCATAAAGGCCAGATTTGTGCAGTATACGACTGATTGTTGTCCTATGGACATAGTCTTCCACCTCAGCTGTAGATCTCTGCAGTTCATCCAGAGTGATCATTGGCCTCTTGGCTGCATCTCTGATCAGTCTTCTCCTTGTATGAGCTGAAAGTTTAGAGGGACGGCCAGGTCTTGGTAGATTTGCAGTGGTCTGATACTCCTTCCATTTCAATATTATCGCTTGCACAGTGCTCCTTGGGATGTTTAAAGCTTGGGAAATCTTTTTGTATCCAAATCCGGCTTTAAACTTCTTCACAACAGTATCTCGGACCTGCCTGGTGTGTTCCTTGTTCTTCATGATGCTCTCTGCGCTTTTAACGGACCTCTGAGACTATCACAGTGCAGGTGCATTTATACGGAGACTTGATTACACACAGGTGGATTGTATTTATCATCATTAGTCATTTAGGTCAACATTGGATCATTCAGAGATCCTCACTGAACTTCTGGAGAGAGTTTGCTGCACTGAAAGTAAAGGGGCTGAATAATTTTGCACGCCCAATTTTTCAGTTTTTAATTTGTTAAAAAAGTTTGAAATATCCAATAAATGTCGTTCCACTTCATGATTGTGTCCCACTTGTTGTTGATTCTTCACAAAAAAATACAGTTTTATATCTTTATGTTTGAAGCCTGAAATGTGGCAAAAGGTCGCAAAGTTCAAGGGGGCCGAATACTTTCGCAAGGCACTGTAGATACAGGCAGGACAGAGACAGTGGGTAGATACAGGCAGGACAGAGACAGTAGGTAGATACAGACAGGACAGAGACAGTAGGTAGATGCAGGCAGGACAGAGACAGTAGGTAGATACAAGCAGGACAGAGACAGACACAGTTGGTAGATAAAGGCAGGACAAAGACAGTAGGTAGATACAGGCAGGACAGAGACAGAAACAGTTGGTAGATACAGACAGGACAGAGACAGTAGGTAGATACAGACAGGACAGAGACAGTTGGTAGATACAGACAGGACAGAGACAGTAGGTAGATACAGGCAGGACAGAGACAGAAACATTTGGTAGATACAGGCAGGACGGAGACAGTAGGTAGATACAGGCAGGACAGAGACAGTAGGTAGATACAGACAGGACAGAGACAGAAACAGTTGGTAGATACAGGCAGGACAGAGACAGTAGGTAGATACAGACAGGACAGAGACAGTAGGTAGATACAGGCAGGACAGAGACAGTAGGTAGATACAGGCAGGACAGAGACAGAAACAGTTGGTAGATACAGGCAGGACAGAGACAGTATGTAGATACAGGCAGGACAGAGACAGAAACAGTTGGTAGATACAGCCAGGACAGAGACAGAAACAGTTGGTAGATACAGCCAGGACAGAGACAGTAGGTAGATACAGGCAGGACAGAGACAGAGACAGTAGTTAAATACAGGCAGGACAGAGACAGTAGATAGATACAGATAGGACAGAGACAGTAGGTAGATACAGACAGGACAGAGACAGTTGGTAGATACAGACAGGACAGAGACAGTAGGTAGATACAGACAGGACAGAGACAGTAGGTAGATACAGGCAGGACAGAGACAGAAACATTTGGTAGATACAGGCAGGACGGAGACAGTAGGTAGATACAGGCAGGACAGAGACAGTAGGTAGATACAGACAGGACAGAGACAGAAACAGTTGGTAGATACAGGCAGGACAGAGACAGTATGTAGATACAGGCAGGACAGAGACAGAAACAGTTGGTAGATACAGCCAGGACAGAGACAGAAACAGTTGGTAGATACAGCCAGGACAGAGACAGTAGGTAGATACAGGCAGGACAGAGACAGAGACAGTAGTTAAATACAGGCAGGACAGAGACAGTAGATAGATACAGATAGGACAGAGACAGTAGGTAGATACATACAGGACAGAGACAGTTGGTAGATACAGACAGGACAGAGACAGTAGGTAGATACAGGCAGGACAGAGACAGAAACAGTTGGTAGATACAAGCAGGACAGATACAGTAGGTAGGTACAGGCTGGACAGAGACTGAAACAGTTGGTTGATACAGGCAGGACAGAGACAGTAGGTAGATACAGACAGGACAGTGACAGTAGGTAGATACAGGCAGGATAGAGACAGTAGGTAGATACAGGCAGGACAGAGACAGTAGGTAGATACAGGCAGTAGGTAGATACAGGCAGGACAGAGACAGTAGGTAGATACAGGCAAGACAGAGACTGTAGGTAGATACAAGCAGGACAGAGACAGAAACAGTTGGTAGATACAGGCAGTAGGTAGATACAGGCAGGACAGAGACAGTAGGTAGATACAGGCAGGACAGAGACAGTAGGTAGATACAAGCAGGACAGAGACAGAAACAGTTGGTAGATACAGGCAGGACAGAGACATTAGGTAGATACAGGCAGTAGGTAGATACAGGCAGGACAGAGACAGTAGGTAGATGCAGACAGGACAGAGACAGTAGGTAGATACAGACAGGACAGAGACAGTAGGTAGATACAGACAGGACAGAGACAGTAGGTAGATACAGACAGGACAGAGACAGTAGGTAGATACAGACAGGAGAGAGACAGTATGTAGATACAGGCAGGACAGAGACAGTGGTTAGATACAGGCAGGACAGAGACAGTAGGTAGATACAGACAGGACAGAGACAGTAGGTAGATACAGGCAGGACAGAGACAGTAGGTAGATACAAGCAGGACAGAGACAGACACAGTTGGTAGATACAGACAGGACAGAGACAGTAGGTAGATACAAGCAGGACAGAGACAGTAGGTAGATACAGGCAGGACAGAGACAGAAACAGTTGGTAGATACAGACAGGACAGAGACAGTAGGTAGATACAAGCAGGACAGAGACAGTAGGTAGATACAGACAGGACAGAGACAGTAGGTAGATAGAGACAGGACAGAGACAGTAGGTAGATACAGGCAGGACAGAGACAGAAACAGTTGGTAGATACAGGCAGGACAGAGACAGTAGGTAGATACAGGCAGGACAGAGACAGAAACAGTTGGTAGATACAGACAGGACAGAGACAGTAGGTAGATACAAGCAGGACAGAGACAGTAGGTAGATACAGACAGGACAGAGACAGTTGGTAGATACAGACAGGACAGAGACAGTAGGTAGATACAGACAGGACAGAGACAGTAGGTAGATACAGGCAGGACAGAGACAGTAGGTAGATACAGGCAGGACAGAGACAGAAACAGTTGGTAGATACAGGCAGGACAGAGACACAAACAGTTGGTAGATACAGGCAGGACAGAGACAGTAGGTAGATACAGGCAGGACAGAGACAGAGACAGTAGTTAAATACAGGCAGGACAGAGACAGTAGGTAGATACAGATAGGACAGAGACAGTAGGTAGATACAGACAGCACAGAGACAGTTGGTAGATACAGACAGGACAGAGACAGTAGGTAGATACAGGCAGGACAGAGACAGAAACAGTTGGTAGATACAGGCAGGACAGAGACAGTAGGTAGATACAGGCAGGACAGAGACAGAGACAGTAGTTAAATACAGGCAGGACAGAGACAGTAGGTAGATACAGATAGGACAGAGACAGTAGGTAGATACAGACAGCACAGAGACAGTTGGTAGATACAGACAGGACAGAGACAGTAGGTAGATACAGGCAGGACAGAGACAGAAACAGTAGGTAGATACAGGCAGGACAGAGACTGAAACAGTTGGTAGATACAGGCAGGACAGAGACAGTAGGTAGATACGGGCAGGACAGAGACAGTTGGTAGATACAGGCAGGACAGAGAGAGTAGGAAGATACAGACAGGACAGTGACAGTAGGTAGATACAGGCAGGACAGAGACAGTAGGTAGATACAGGCAGTAGGTAGATACAGGCAGGACAGAGACAGTAGGTAGATACAGGCAGGACAGAGACTGTAGGTAGATACAAGCAGGACTGAGACAGAAACAGTTGGTAGATACAGGCAGTAGGTAGATTTAATTTTTTATTTTTTTATTTCACCTTTATTTAACCAGGTAGGCTAGTTGAGAACAAGTTCTCATTTGCAACTGCGACCTGGCCAAGATAAAGCATAGCAGTATGAGCAGACAACACAGAGTTACACATGGAGTAAACATTTAACAAGTCAATAACACAGTAGAAAACAAAGGGGGAGTCTATATACATTGTGTGCAAAAGGCATGAGGTAGGCGAATAATTACAATTTTGCAGATTAACACTGGAGTGATAAATGATCAGATGGTCGTGTACAGGTAGAGATATTGGTGTGCAAAAGAGCAGAAAAAAATAAATAAATAAAAACAGTATGGGTATGAGGTAGGTGAAAATGGGTGGGCTATTTACCAATAGACTATGTACAGCTGCAGCGATCGGTTAGCTGCTCAGATAGCTGATGTTTGAAGTTGGTGAGGGAGATAAAAGTCTCCAACTTCAGCGATTTTTGCAATTCGTTCCAGTCACAGGCAGCAGAGTACTGGAACGAAAGGCGGCCAAATGAGGTGTTGGCTTTAGGGATGATCAGTGCGATACACCTGCTGGAGCGCGTGCTACGGATGGGTGTTGCCATCGTGACCAGTGAGCTGAGATAAGGCGGAGCTTTACCTAGCATGGACTTGTAGATGACCTGGAGCCAGTGGGTCTGGCGACGAATATATAGCGAGGGCCAGCCGACTAGAGCATACAAGTCGCAGTGGTGGGTGGTATAAGGTGCTTTAGTGACAAAACGGATGGCACTGTGATAGACTGCATCCAGTTTGCTGAGTAGAGTGTTGGATACAGGCAGGACAGAGACAGTAGGTAGATACAGACAGGAGAGAGACAGTAGGTAGATACAGACAGGAGAGAGACAGTAGGTAGATACAGGCAGGACAGAGACAGTGGATAGATACAGGCAGTAGGTAGATATAGGCAGGACAGAGACAGTAGGTAGATGCAGACAGGACAGAGACAGTAGGTAGATACAGACAGGACAGAGACAGTAGGTAGATACAGACAGGACAGAGACAGTAGGTAGATACAGACAGGACAGAGACAGTAGGTAGATACAGACAGGAGAGAGACAGTAGGTAGATACAGGCAGGAGAGAGACATTAGGTAGATACAGGCAGGACAGAGACAGTAGGTAGATACAGACAGGACAGAGACAGTAGGTAGATACAGGCTGGACAGAGACAGTAGGTAGATACAGACAGGAGAGAGACAGTAGGTAGATACAGACAGGAGAGAGACAGTAGGTAGATACAGGCAGGACAGAGACAGTGGGTAGATACAGGCAGGACAGAGACAGAAACAGTTGGTAGATACAGGCAGTACAGAGACAGAAACAGTTGGTAGATACAGGCAGGACAGAGACAGTAGGTAGATACAGACAGGACAGAGACAGAGACAGTAGTTAAATACAGGCAGGACAGAGACAGTAGGTAGATACAGACAGGACAGAGACAGTTGGTAGATACAGACAGAACAGAGACAGTAGGTAGATACAGGCAGGACAGAGACAGAAACAGTTGGTAGATACAGGCAGGACAGAGACAGTAGGTAGATACGGGCAGGACAGAGACAGAAACAGTTGGTAGATACAGGCAGGACAGAGACAGAAACAGTAGGTAGATACGGGCAGGACAGAGACAGAGACAGTAGGTAGATACAGGCAGGACAGAGACAGTAGGTAGATAGAAGCAGGACAGAGACAGTAGGTAGATACAGGCAGGACAGAGACAGAGACAGTTGGTAGATACAGACAGGACAGAGACAGTAGGTAGATACAGGCAGGACAGAGACAGTAGGTAGATACAGACAGGACAGAGACAGTAGGTAGATACAGGCTGGACAGAGACAGAAACAGTTGGTAGATACAGACAGGACAGAGACAGTAGGTAGATACAGGCAGGACAGAGACAGTAGGTAGATACAGACAGGACAGAGACAGTAGGTAGATACAGGCAGGACAGAGACAGTAGGTAGATACAGGCAGGACAGAGACAGAAACAGTTGGTAGACACAGGCAGGACAGAGACAGTAGGTAGACACAGCCAGGACAGAGACAGAAACAGTTGGTGGATACAGGCAGGACAGAGACAGAAACATTTGGTAGATACAGGCAGGACAGAGACAGTAGGTAGATACAGGCAGGACAGAGACAGAGACAGTAGTTAAATACAGGCAGGACAGAGACAGTAGGTAGATACAGACAGGACAGAGACAGTAGGTAGGTACAGGCAGGACAGAGACAGTAGGTAGATACAGACAGGACAGAGACAGTAGGTAGATACAGACAGGACAGAGACAGTAGTTAGATACAAGCAGGACAGAGACAGTAGGTAGATACAGACAGGACAGAGACAGTTAGTAGATACAGACAGGACAGAGACAGAAACAGTTGGTAGATACAGGCAGGACAGAGACAGTAGGTAGATACAGGCAGGACAGAGACAGGGACAGTGGTTAAATACAGGCAGGACAGAGACAGTAGTTAAATACAGGCAGGACAGAGACAATAGGTAGATACAGGCAGGACAGAGACAGTATGTAGATACAGGCAGGACAGAGACAGAGACAGTAGTTAAATACAAGCAGGACAGAGACAGAGACAGTAGTTAAATACAAGCAGGACAGAGACAGAGACAGTAGTTAAATACAGGCAGGACAGAGACAGTAGTTAGATACAAGCAGGACAGAGACAGTAGTTAGATACAGGCAGGACAGAGACTGTAGGTAGATACAAGCAGTACAGAGACAGAAACAGTTGGTAGATACAGGCAGTAGGTAGTTACAGGCAGGACAGAGACAGTAGGTAGATACAGGCAGGACAGAGACAGTAGGTAGATACAGGCAGTAGGTAGATACAGGCAGGACAGAGACAGTAGGTAGATACAGACAGGACAGAGACAGTAGGTAGATACAGACAGGACAGAGAGAGTAGGTAGATACAGACAGGACAGAGAGAGTAGGTAGATACAGACAGGACAGAGACAGTAGGTAGATAAAGACAGGAGAGAGACAGTAGGTAGATACAGGCAGGACAGAGACAGTGGGTAGATACAGGCAGGACAGAGACAGTAGGTAGATACAGACAGGACAGAGACAGTAGGTAGATACAGACAGGACAGAGAGAGTAGGTAGATACAGACAGGACAGAGACAGTAGGTAGATAAAGACAGGAGAGAGACAGTAGGTAGATACAGGCAGGACAGAGACAGTGGGTAGATACAGGCAGGACAGAGACAGTAGGTAGATACAGACAGGACAGAGACAGTAGGTAGATACAGGCAGGACAGAGACAGTAGGTAGATACAGACAGGACAGAGACAGTTGGTAGATACAGACAGGACAGAGACAGTAGGTAGATACAAGCAGGACAGAGTCAGTATGTAGATACAGGCAGGACAGAGACAGAGACAGTAGTTAAATACAAGCAGGACAGAGACAGACACAGTTGGTAGATAAAGGCAGGACAAAGACAGTAGGTAGATACAGGCAGGACAGAGACAGAAACAGTTGGTAGATACAGACAGGACAGAGACAGTAGGTAGATACAAGCAGGACAGAGACAGTAGGTACATACAAGCAGGACAGAGACAGTAGGTAGATACAGACAGGACAGAGACAGTAGGTAGATACAGGCAGGACAGAGACAGTAGGTAGATACAGGCAGGACAGAGACAGTAGGTAGATACAAGCAGGACAGAGACAGAGACAGTAGTTTAATACAGGCAGGACAGAGACAGTAGTTAAATACAGGCAATACAGAGATAGAGACATTAGGTAGATACAGGCAGGACAGAGGCTCTAGGTAGATACAGGCAGGACAGAGGCTCTAGGTAGATGTTGGAGGGACAGAGACAGTAGATAGATACAGGCAGGACAGAGGCTCTAGGTAGATGTTGGAGGGAAAGAGATAGAGACAGTAGGTAGATACAGGCAGGACAGAGGCTCTAGGTAGATACAGGCAGGACAGAGGCTCTAGGTAGATGTTGGAGGGACAGAGACAGTAGGTAGATACAGGCAGGACAGAGGCTCTAGGTAGATGTTGGAGGGACAGAGATAGAGACAGTAGGTAGATACAGGCAGGACAGAGGCTCTAGGTAGATACAGGCAGGACAGAGGCTCTAGGTAGATGTTGGAGGGACAGAGACAGCAGAACATGGAACTTTTGTGGTGGGCGGTTTCGTGCCTTGTTAAAAGGCACCATAGCAGTCAATAACATCTAGGATTTGATAGCAGCAACTCTCCTGTTGCTTGGTCACTTCCTGACAGATTTTTCCGGTTGGACCCGGGATTTGAACTGGCAACATTCCAGCAGAACATGTCATCCCTGTTGAACTATGTGGAAACAGGCAGGATTAGGTTTACAGCAGAACATGTCATCCCTGTTGAACTATGTGGAAACAGGCAGGATTAGGTTTACAACAGAACATGTCATCCCTGTTGAACTATGTGGAAACAGGCAGGTTAAAACAGAACATGTCATCCCTGTTGAACTATGTGGAAACAGGCAATGTTACAGCAGAACATGTCATCCCTGTTGAACTATGTGGAAACAGGTAGGTTAAAGCAGAATATGTCATCCCTGTTGAACTATGTGGAAACAGGCAATGTTAAAACAGAACATGTCATCCCTGTTCAACTCTGTGGAAACAGGCAATGTTAAAACAGAACATGTCATCGCTGTTGAACTATGTGGAAACAGGCAATGTTAAAGCAGAACATGTCATCCCTGTTTAACCCTGTGGAAACAGGCAATGTTAAAGCAGAACATGTCATCCCTGTTGAACTATGTGGAAACAGGTGGGTTAAAACAGAACATGTCATCCCTGTTGAACTATGTGCAAACAGGCAATGTTAAAACAGAACATGTCATCCCTATTGAACTATGTGGAACCAGGCAATGTTAAAACAGAACATGTCATCCCTGTTGAACTATGTGGAAACAGGTGGGTTAAAACAGAACATGTCATCCCTGTTGAACTATGTGCAAACAGGCAATGTTATAACAGAACATGTCATCCCTGTTCAACTCTGTGGAAACAGGTGGGTTAAAACAGAACATGTAATCCCTGTTGAACTATGTGGAAACAGGCAATGTTAAAGCAGAACATGTCATCCCTGTTCAACTCTGTGGAAACAGGCAATGTTAAAGCAGAACATGTCATCCCTGTTCAACTCTGTGGAAACAGGCAATGTTAAAGCAGAACATGTCATCCCTGTTGAACTATGTGGAAACAGGCAGGTTAAAGCAGAACATGTCATCCCTGTTGAACTCTGAGGAAACAGGTGGGTTAAAGCAGAACATGTCATCCCTGTTGAACTATGTGCAAACAGGCAATGTTAAAACAGAACATGTCATCATGTAGGCTCGTTGAGAACAAGTTCTCATTTACAACTGCGACCTGGCTAAGATAAAGCAAAGCAGTTCGACACATACAACAACACAGAATTACACATGGAATAAACAAACATACAGTCAATAATACAGTAGAAAAAGTATATGTACAGTGTGTGCAAAGGAGGTAAGGTAAGGGTGGTAAGGCAATGAATAAGCCATAGTGGCGAAGTAGTTATAATATACCAATTTAACACTGGAGTGATAGATGTGCAGAAGATGAATGTGCAAGTAGAGATACTGGGGTGCAAAGGAGCAAGATAAATAAATAAATACAGTATGGGGATGAGGTAGTTGGATGGGCTATTTACAGATGAACTATGTACAGGTGCAATGATCTGTGAGCTGCTTTGAAAGCTGGTGCTTAAAGCTTAGTGAGGGAGATGTGAGTCTCCCGCTTCAGTGATTTTTGCAGTTTGTTCCAGTCATTGGCAGCAGAGAACTGGAAGGAAAGGCGGTCAAAAGAGGAATTGGCTTTGGGGGTGACCAGTGAGATATACCTGCTGGAGCGCGTGCTAAGGGTGGGTGCTGCTATGGTGACCAGTGAGCTAAGATAATTCGGGGCTTTATCTAGCTTGTAGATGACCTGGAGCAAGTGGGTTTGGCGACAAGTATAAAGCACGGGCCAGCCAATGAGAGCGTACAGGTCGCAGTGGTGGGTAGTATAAGGGGCTTTGGTGACAAAACGGATGGCACTGTGATAGACTGCATCCAATTTGTTGAGTAGAGTGTTGGAGGCTATTTTGTAGATGACATCACCGAAGTCGAGAATCGGTATGATGGTCAGTTTCACCAGGTGTTCATTTGGCGGCATGAGTGAAGGATGCTTTGTCGCAAAATAGGAAGCAGATTTTAGATGTAATTTTGGATTGGAGATGCTTAATGTGAGTCTGGAAGGAGAGTTTACAGTCTAGCCAGACACCTAGGTATTTGTACTTGTCCACATATTCTAAGTCAAAACGGCGGTCAGGTGGGGGCAGCGATCGGTTGAAGACTATGCATTTAGTTTTGCTTGCATTTAAGAGCAGTTGGAGGCCACGGAAGGAGAGTTGTATGGCATTGAAGCTCGTCTGGAGGTTAGTTAACACAGTGTCCAAAGAAGGGCCAGATGTATTCAGAATGGTGTCGTCTGCGTAGAGGTGGATCAGAGAATCACCCGCAGCAAGAGCGACATCATTGATGTATACAGAGAAGAGAGTCGGTCCGAGAATTGAACCCTGTGGCACCCTCAGAGAGAGTGCCAGAGGCCCGGACAACAGGCCCTCTAATTTCACACACTGAACTCTATCAGAGAAATAGATGGTGAACCAGGTGAGGAAGTCATTTGAGAAACCAAGGCTGTTGAGTCTGCCGCTAAAAATGTGGTGATTGACAGTCGAAAGCCTTGTCCAGGTCGCTGAATACCGCTGCACAGTAATGTCTCTTATCGATGGCAGTTATGATATCGTTTAGGACCTTGAGCGTGGCTGAGGTGCACCCATGATCAGCTCGGATACCAGATTGCATAGCGGAGAAGGTACGGTGGGATTCGAAATGGTTGGTAATCTGTTTGTTAACTTGGCTTTCGAAGACCTTAGAAAGGCAGGGTCGGATAGATATAGGTCTGTAACTGTTTGGGTCTAGAGTGTCTCCCCCTTTGAAGAGGGGGATTATCGCAGCAGCTTTTCAATCTTTGGGATCTCAGACGATACGAAAGAGCGGTTGAACAGGCTAGTAATAGGGGTTGCAACAACTTCGGCAGATAATAACCTCACACTCAACGTCAACAAAACTAAGGAGATGATTGTGGACTTCAGGAAACAGCAGAGGGAACACCCCCCTATCCACATCGATGGAACAGTAGTGGAGAGGGTAGTAAGTTTTAAGTTCCTCGGCGTACACATCACAGACAAACTGAATTGGTCCACCCACACAGACAGCATCGTGAAGAAGGTGCAGCAGCTCCTCTTCAACCTAAGGAGGCTGAAGAAATTCGGCTTGTCACCAAAAGCACTCACAAACTTCTACAGATGCACAATCGTGAGCATCCTGTCGGGCTGTATCACCACCTGGTGCGGCAACTGCTCCGCCCACAACCGTAAGGCTCTCCAGAGGGTAGTGAGGTCTGCACAAAGCATCACCGGGGGCAAACTACCTGCCCTCCAGGACACCTACACCACCCGATGTCACAGGAAGGCCATAGAGATCATCAAGGACAACAACCACCCGAGCCACTGCCTGTTCACTCGCTATCATCCAGAAGGCGAGGTCAGTACAGGTGCATCAAAGCTGGGACCGAGAGACTGAAAAACAGCTTCTATCTCAAGGCCATCAGACTGTTAAACAGCAACCACTAACATTGAGTGGCTGCTGCCAACACACTGACTCAACTCCAGCCACTTTAATAATGGGAATTGATGGGAAATGATGTAAAATATATCACTAGCCACTTTAAACAATGCTACCTAATATAATGTTTATATACCCTACATTATTCATCTCATATGTATACGTATATACTGTACTCTATATCATCTATTGCATCTTTATGTAATACATGTATCACTAGCCACTGTAACTATGCCACTTTGTTTACATACTCATCTCATATGTATATACTGTACTCGATACCATCTACTGTATCTTGCCTATGCCGCTCTGTACCATCACTCATTCATATATCTTTATGTACATATTCTTTATCCCCTTACACTTGTGTCTATAAGGTAGTAGTTTTGGAATTGTTAGCTAGATTACTTGTTGGTTATTACTGCATTGTCGGAACTAGAAGCACAAGCATTTCGCTACACTCGCATTAACATCTGCTAACCATGTGTATGTGACAAATAAAATTTGATTTGATTTGATTTTTATTGGCAGCTCTTTCAGAACATCAGCTATCTGGATTCGGGTGAAGGAGAAATGGGGGAGGCTTGGGCAAGTTGCTGTGGGGGGTGCAGGGCAGTTGACCGGGGTAGTCAGGTGGAAAGCAAGGCCAGCCATAGAAAAATGCTTACATGTCATCCCTGTTAAACTGTGTGGATACAGGCAGGGTTACAGCAGAACATGTCATCCCTGTTAAACTATGTGGATACAGGCAGGGTTACAGCAGAACATTTCATGCCTGTTAAACTGTGTGGATACAGGCAGGGTTACATTAGAACATGTCATCCCTGTTGTACTATCTTGCTGTCCTGAAGTGTTGCATAATCTCTTGGTCTGACTGGCATTCCTCTGCATGACTTCCAGTGATATCAGAGCTGTGGACTTGGCAGGCAATGGTCCGGTAGCGTGAAGGAATCTGCTTCAGTGGATGTTTCATTGATATTCACTAGTGGCTGAAATGCAAGTGAAAAGAGCAGGGTGTCTTGGCACAATGATATCTTTGTATTGGTTCGTTGTTGTGTTGCTCTCCTGGTCTGTCTGTATGTTTTGGGATGTACACAGTCTTTCTCTAGGAGCACGGCTTTCCCAAAAGTCTTTCTCTGGGAGCATGGCTTTCCCAACACACAGTCTTTCTCTAGGAGCACGGCATTCCTAACAGTCTTTCTCTCGGAGCACGGCATTCCCAACAGTCATTCTCTTGGAGCATGGCTTTCCCAACAGTCTTTCTCTCGGAGCACGGCTTTCCCAAAAGTCATTCTCTTGGAGCATGGCTTTCCCAACACACAGTCTTTCTCTAGGAGCACGGCATTCCCAACAGTCTTTCTCTCGGAGCACGGCTTTCCCAACAGTCATTCTCTTGGAGCATGGCTTTCCTAACAGTCTTTCTCTATGAGCATGGCTTTCCCAACAGTCTTTCTCTAGGAGCATGGCTTTCCCAACACAGTCTTTCTCTGGGAGCATGGCTTTCCCAACAGTCTTTGTCTAGGAGCATGGCTTTCCCAACAGTCCTTCTCTAGGAGCACGGCTTTCCCAACAGTCTTTCTCTAGTAGCATGGCTTTCCCAACACAGTCTTTCTCTAGAACATGGCTTTCCCAACACAGTCTTTCTCTAGGATCACAGCTTTCTCACCACAGTCTTTCTCTAGGAGCATGGCTTTCCGAACAGTCTATCTCTAGGAGCATGGTTTTCCCAAAAGTCTTTCTCTGGGAGCACGGCTTTCCTAACAGTCTTTCTCTGGGAGCACGGCTTTCCCAACAGTCTTTCTCTGGGAGCACGGCTTTTCCAACACACAGTCTTTCTCTAGGAGCACGGCTTTCCCAACACACAGTCTTTCTCTGGGAGCATGGCTTTCCCAACACAGTCTTTCTCTCGGAGCACGGCTTTCCCAACATTCTTTCTCTAGGAGCATGGCTTTCCCAACACACAGTCTTTCTCTAGGAGCATGGCTTTCCCAACAGTCTTTCTCTAGGAGCACGGCTTTCCCAACATTCTTTCTCTAGGAGCATGGCTTTCCCAACACACAGTCTTTCTCTAGGAGCATGGCTTTCCCAACAGTCTTTCTCTAGGAGCACGGCTTTCCCAACATTCTTTCTCTAGGAGCATGGCTTTCCCAACACACAGTCTTTCTTTAGGAGCACCGCTTTCCCAACACACAGTCTTTCTCTCGGAGCACGGCTTTCCCAACACAGAGTCTTTCTCTCGGAGCACGGCTTTCCCAACACAGAGTGTTCCTAGAGAAAGACATTATTCACCATTTTAATAATGATGGAACATGTACAATGTGTTCCACCAGAGACTGCAATGTTAGTACTATAGGGATCACTGGTAACCAGCTATCACCAACCAACCATATGACATGTGCGTGTGCATTTTGTGTGCACGTGTGTGTGTGTGTCCTACATAGAACTAATGGGAAAGGCACTATTCTCTTCATCAACAGGCTGTTCAGTTCAACTTCTGACTACCAATACTTGTCACCGACACCACTTGTTGTAAGTGTCTATAGTCATGTGATCCATGTTAAACACATCTGAAGAGGGCTAGTGTTGAAAAGTAGTATTTATATTTCAGTCTTTTTGATATCCTGCAGAGTCTTTTTTTATGTGGGCACTGATGCTTGACTAAATATTCAAATTAGAAAACAAGGGAGAAAGAAAGCAAAGCTTTCTTGTTTAGAATGGGCAGTTTGTGAAACATTTCCTAATTCTTAATGAGGGACTCATGGCACTATGCCAAGCTGTGGGACCAATAAAATGGACTCTATTAGGTGGGAGAGGGGGCAGAGGGGAGGGGTAAGGGGGCTGACTGGGTGACCAATGGAGAGGGTTTCTATTTGAGCTGTGGAGGGGACAGAGGGGAGGGGGGCTGGCTGTGGGGGACTGGGGGACCCCCTCGCCCTCCCTCTACCTGGGTCTTAGAGAGCTCCAGTAGGGACAGAGGACAGACGACAGTAACTTTCCCACAGAGGTGTAGCTGTCGATTTATCTGTGGATGGTTCCCACCTGCACTCCTTCTGGGACCTAGTTTGATAACCCTAACCTGTTGGACAGTTGGGTTAGCTAACCCTTACCCTTGGACAGTTGGGTGTGAAACGTTACAGAGATGTCTGAGAACAACAACAACAACCACGAAGAGAAGGAGAAGGAAAGGGATGGAGAGAAGGAGAAAGAGAGGGATGGAGAGAAGGAGAAAGAGAGGGATGGAGAGAAGGAGAAAGAGAGGGATGGAGAGAAGGAGAAAGAGAGGGATGGAGAGAGGGATGAGGACTGGAATGAGGAGAGGGATGAGGTTCTTGTTAGGATTCCTCCACCTCCACCTCAAGTGGTCAGAGTTGGCCAGCTGGCCCCAGGGGCCAAGATGAATGGGTTAGGAGATGAAAGAAAAACCAACCTGGATGGGCAGCAGCCTTTAAGCCGTAGTATCTTCCCTTTCTCTCCAGTCTCTCCAGCAGGCGAGAGGATCCGCATTATGCTGGGAGAGGATGATGATGGACCGTCACCACCTCAACTCTTCACTGAGCTGGATGAGCTGCTCTCTGTGGATGGGCAGGAGATGGAGTGGAAGGAGACAGCCAGGTAGGATGTCTAACTCTAACCCTAACCTAAATAATAGTCAGGTAGGATGTCTTATAGCCCATAACCTTCATTAGATGTATTCAATATAACATTTAACGATTCAAAGTAAAGCATAGTATATTGAGTTTCTTTTTTAAAGTTAATACAATTCAGTAATTGGACACCTAAAAAGATGAGTAATAAATTCCTAAGTTTTGGGTGGTGTTGGGCCTCTGCCAGATACAGGCTGGTTCCAACATGCCAGATGGACACTGGTGTCAACATGGTAGATAAACACTGCTGTCAAGATGGTAGATAAACACTGGTCTACCATGTTGACAGCAGTGTTTATCTACCATGTTGACAGCAGTGTTTATCTACCATGTTGAAACCAGTGTGTATATACCATCTTGACACCAGTGTTTATCTACCATGTTGACACCAGTGTTTATGTGTCAACATGTGTCAACATGCCAGATAAACACTGGTGTCAACATGGTAGATAAACACTGGAGTCAACATGGTAGATAAACACTGGAGTCAACATGGTAGATAAACACTGGTGTCAACATGGTAGATAAACACTGGTGTCAACATGGTAGATAAACACTGGTGTCAACATGGTAGATAAACACTGGTGTCAACATGGTAGATAAACACTGGAGTCAACATGGTAGATAAACACTGGTGTCGACATGGTAGATAAACACTGGTGTCAACATAGTAGATAAACACTGGTGTCAACATGGTAGATAAAATCTGGTGTCAAGATGGTAGATAAACACTGGTGTCAAGATGGTAAATAAACACTGGTGTCAACATGGTAGATACACACTGGTGTCAAGATGGTAGATAAACACTGTCGCTGTTGATTGGATTAATAATCATTTTATGGCTGTATACTGGGTATTGGTAATGATAATGATATTTGTCCTGATGACAGGAATCAAGTCAAATACATTTTTATTTTTCACATTCGCCAAATTCAACCTTACCGTGAAATGATTACTTACAAGCCCTTAACCAACAATGCATAATTCACATAATGTCGCCGGATGGGAGGGCTGCCGTTTTACGGGCCCCTAACCAACTGTGCTCTTTTGTTTGTTTTTTCTCATTGTTTTTAAATAATTGTGTACATAATGTTGCTGCTAACGTCTCTTATGACCGAAAAGAGCATCTGGACATCAGAACAGTGATTACTTACCTCGAACTGGACGAAGATTTTTTCACAAAGAGTACGAAGCGAAGGACATACTACTTTGTCGAGACAAGGCCCAAATCCCCGTCATCAGCATGAAGGAAAGACAAAGAAAACGGGGGAGGAGGGCAGGGTGCCTTGTAAGAATTTGCCAATGAGTAGGTAAACCACCACTACACTCTGTATTATTGGCCAACGTGCAATCACTGGAAAACAAACTCGATAATCTACGGTCGAGACTATTCTACTAACGGGACAATAAAAACGGTCATATTTTATGTTTCATCGAGACTTGGCTGAACAACGACACGGATAACATAGAGCTGGCTGGCTTCGCCGTATTTCGGCAGGACAAAGTAGCTTTGTCTGGTAAGACGAGTGACGGGGGTGTGTATTTGTCAATAACTGCTGTTGCGTGATGTCTAATATTAAAGAAGTCTTGAGGTATTGCTCATCTGAGGTAGAATACCTCATGATAAGCTGTAGACCACACTATCTACCAAGAGAGTTCTCATCTATATTATTCATGGCGTTTATTTATCACCACAAACTGATGCTGGCACTAAGACCGCACTCAACGAGCTGTATAATGTCACGTGTGCTCCCTCTCCGGCTTCTCGGTCACCAGGCTAATCGTTATGGTGCACACCTGTCACCATTGTTACACGCACCTGCACGTCATCACTCACCTGGACTCCATCACTTCCTTGATTACCTGCCCTATACAGTGGGGCAAAAAAGTATTTAGTCAGCCACCAATTGTGCAAGGTATCCCACTTAAAAAGATGAGAGAGACCTGTAATTTTCATCATAGGTACACTTCAACTATGACAGACAAAATTAGAGAAAAAAATCCAGAAAATCACATTGTAGGATTTTTAATGAATTTATTTGCAAATTATGGTGGAAAAAAAATATTTGTTCACCTACAAACAAGCAAGATTTCTGGCTCTCACAGACCTGTAACTTCTTCTTTAAGAGGCTCCTCTGTCCTCCACTCGTTACCTGTATTAATGGCACCTGTTTGAACTTGTTATCAGTATAAAAGACACCTGTCCACAACCTCAAACAGTCACATTCCAAACTCCACTATGGCCAAGACCAAAGAGCTGTCAAAGGACACCAGAAACAAAATTGTAGACCTGCACCAGGCTGGGAAAACTGAATCTGCAATAGGTAAGCAGCTCGGTTTGAAGAAATCAACTGTGGGAGCAATTATTAGGAAATGGAAGACATACAAGACCACTGATAATCTCCCTCAATCTGGGTCTCCACGCAAGATCTCATCCCGTGGGGTCAAAATGATCACAAGATTGGTGAGCAAAAATCACAGAACCACATGGGGGGACCTAGTGAATGACCTGCAGAGAGCTGGGACCAAAGTAACAAATCAGCAAGGGCATTGAAGATGAAACGTGGCTGGGTCTTTCAGCATGACAATGATCCCAAACACATCACTTATATGCCTCTACATATCATTTAATATTCCTCAAAACAACAGAAGAAATACAGAAACCCCTTTTTAAAACAGAGTTAAAAGAGACTGGGACTTTTTCCCTAGTTTGGAGTCTAAACCCTTAATAGTGAATGGTCTCTGAGCAATTGTCTCAAGACAATTTACTGATTTCTCTACCCTACCAGTGTGTGTTCTGACCATATCTTGCGAATCACCTGAACCCAGTCTTTGTAACTCTTGGTCACTAGCCTAAATCAGTTGGTCATATCTCCAGAGCTTTCCTCTTCATCAGAGTCTTAAAGGACCATTCTGACCCTCATACTCTGGATCTACAGCTCCCTCTGATTGAGATCACGTGAATCATCCATAGGCGTTTCTACCGGCAGAAAGCTGATGTCTAGAAGAAGGTTCTGATGTACCACCTTGGTGTTTCCTTCATCATCCATCAGTTTATATATGTGTGTATGTAGGTTTCTGTCAATGACAGCGTACACCTTAGCTTCACACTAGTCTGCAAGTTTTCTTTTTCTCCTTTCTCCTTTGTAAGCAAGAATCACCCTGTCTCCTTTGTTAATGAGAATCACCCTGTCTCCTTTGTTAGTGAGAATCACCCTGTCTCCTGTGTTAGTGAGAATCACCCTGTCTCCTTTGTTAGTGAGAATCACCCTGTCTCCTTTGTTAATGAGAATCACCCTGCCTCCTTTGTTAGTGAGAATAACCCTTTCTCCTTTGTTAGTGAGAATCACCCTGTCTCCTTTGTTAGTGAGAATCACCTTTTCTCCTTTGTTAGTGAGAATCACCCTTTCTCCTTTGTTAGTGAGAATCACCCTTTCTCCTTTGTTAGTGAGAATCACCCTTTCTCCTTTGTTAGTGAGAATCACCCTTTCTCCTTTGTTAGTGAGAATCACCCTGTCTCCTTTGTTAGTGAGAATCACCCTGTCTCCTTTGTTCAGGTGACTGTCTCTGACTTTTCTGTCATAACATTAGGTCTGTTTCTGTTGTTCCTTAACCGTATGCTGTTGAGCGATGCTCCCTGCTTCATGGAGAAGGGACATCAGTGTTTTGACGTAGCTACTATAGTTAACAACCACAGGATTCCTCAAAACTTGCTTGAACATTACATCAACAGGAAGGCTCGTAACGGGACCAAATATGAGCTGAAATGGTGCATAGCCAGTGGTCTCATGTACAGTAGCATTGTAGGCAAACGTTAGGCTTTGTATCTGCTGCGGCCATTTCTCTTTAGCTTTTAGAGGCAGTGAGCAAAGCATATTTCCCAGAGTTCAATTGAACATTTCTGTTCCTCCATTCCCCATGGGATGGTACGCAATTGTGTGTGACTTGGCGACACAAGAGAGCTTGAAGTTCTGCGATTAGCTTGCTTTCAAAATTGGCCCCTTGATCCGTGTGGATCCGCTCAGCCAATCCATAAAACCAAAATACGTTGTCCAATACCTTTCTGGCAACTTACTTTGCTGTTTGATTCGTGCATGGAAAGGTGTGAGCTAATTTGGTGAAGTGATCTGTCAGAACCAATAGAGTGGTTCTTCCTTTAAAAGTTGCGTCGTACTACAGCACACCTTGTGGACTGTCGCAGAATTCTATGGCATGTTATTTAAGTGTCAGCCATTGTTGCCATTAATGCTAGTTAGTGCTAGTTTGACCACCAGAGGGCATCTTTGAGAAGCATTTAACTTTTTTAATAATGGCTGTACTACAGAATTCAAAATATTTTTTTTGTTAGAACAAAACTGGATTGATTTTAACCTCTCTAGGGTAGGGGCCAGCATTCGGAATTTTGGATGAAAAGCATGCCCAAATTAAACCGCCTGCTACTCGGGCCCAGAAGATAGGATATGCATATAACTGGTAGATTTGGACAGAAAACACTCTAAAGTTTCCAAAACTGTTAAAATACTGTCTGTGAGTATAACAGAACAGAAAGGAAGTTTTTTGTTTGTTTTTGTTTTGTAGTTTTTTATTCAATGCCATTACAGTATCCATTGATTTAGGACTCAATTTGCAGTTCCTATGCCTTCCACTAGATGTCAACAGTCTTTAGAAATTGTTTCAGGCTTGTATTCTAATAAATGAGGGATTAAGACCAGTCTGAATGAGTGGACCCTGATGTGTTACAGAGCTTTTTCATGCGCAATCCTGAGAGAGTGCATTTCTTGTTTACCTTTTATAATGACAACGTTATTGTCCGGTTTAAATATTATAGATCATTTAGGCTAAAAACAACCTGCGGATTGAATATAAACCTCATTTGACATGTTTCTATGAACTTTACAGATACAATTTGGATTTTTTTGTCTGGCTGTTTTGACTGCGTTTGAGCCTGTGGATTACAGAAGAAAATGCGCGAGGGATTAAGGGATTAATTGTATCTATTTTTCGGAGTTTTGTAACGCTTCTGCTTGGCTGGTTACTGGTTGTAATAATTTGTCAACCTGGCTATGTTCTCAAATAATCGTAAGGTATGATTTCGCCGTAAAGCATTTTTTACATTTGACACCGTGGTTGGATTCACAAGAAGTTCATCTTTAAACCTATGTAAAATATGTTTTGTTTTCGGAGTATTTCTGTATTTGAATTTGGCGCTCTGCAGTCTCACTGGATGTTGGCCAGATGGGATGCAACCGTCCCACATACCCTAGAGAGGTTAAGAAATGTAGCTTAATTAATTTGATTAATGTTATGGTGTTTCTAAACCCCCATTTTTCTGGAAAATGTGGTGCTGTACAACGTAACCAGTCGGGAGTAGCTACTGTACTAAGAGCAAAATAATCCTAACATTTCCACACCCTAATTGTAGGCTAACCAATACCCAAACAGAGATTCAGTGAAAATAAAAATCTCATTGATTTATCAATACCAGTCCCTATGCTTGTTTTAGAGCGGCGAAAAACGGTGCTGAAATAGTTGACCACATATCATTCAGGGATATTTATTCCCATAGTAATTAATTATGGATCCATAATTAAATAAACATCTGCATTACAATAGTAATGCAGGGTTAGTAATAAATTAATATATTTGTAGGGGTTTATGCATTTTTTTGTTGGGGCAAATCTGGTTTTAGAGTACTTAAAACAATGCATTTGGTAGACTCGGTAAGATGGACTCACTGACGGTTGAAGATGATAAGCGATCGTCAAAGGCAATCAACACCATTCTAATCAGTCAGACAGTTAAAAAACGTGACTGCAAGTGAAGAGCAAAATTATCCTAACATTTCCAAATAAAAATCTGACTGATTTATCAAGACTAGTCCCTAGCTCTGTCATTCAGTGATATGTATTCCCTATTGTCCTGCTGATGGTGGAAATAAACATCTGCATTTTGAAAGAGTATTTTTATCATTATTTTATTAAGGGAAGCATGAAGGTCTCCTGATTTAAACCCAAACTTGGTGCAACTGAAATGTAGATGAAATAATCATCTGCATGTTTGCATGGATTGTGACTCCATCTCATTCCTCGCCCAACTTCGCCAATGACTCTCCACCAGTGACGTGACTCTCCGCCAATAATTACATTTAGAGAAATGGAGGATTCTAAATGAATATCTAAGAGGCATTTTTCATTAGGGCAAATCTGATCTGTGAGAATATCTAAGGGGCTTTTATATAATTATAATGCAGGGTTAATAATAATTGCTTTGTTTAAAAAGTAGCGATATTTTGGAGATGATTTTGTTTCAAATAACCGAAACTGAGTGATTGAAATCTGAATAAAGGGAAAAAGGCCATTCATGAACTTGGGGTGAGACATTCTTACTAATTTGTAAATAAAGCCAGTTTGTTATTTAGAATGATTTATTTCTGTTTTTAGAGGGGAGAAACCAAAAGCCCACCTTGCCTATTTTTGGGAAAATCGTCAGTCCACATGTCAAATGAAATTCCCCCACTTGTATTTACCCAAGGTTGCAGGTAGCCTAGTGGTTAGAGCGTTAGGCCAGTAACCGAAAGGTTGTGTTACGGTGCGTGAATGAGGACCCAAAAGCGAATTAACTTAAACAGAGCTTCTTTAATTACCAAACATAAGTAGGCTCAGACGGACCGGCAGATTCCGACAGGACAAGACAAGGTTACAGCAAACATGACGACAGTCTGGTTCAGGCATGAAACACAACAAACAAGAATCCGACAAGGACAGGAGCAGAAACAGAGAGAGATATAGGGACCTAATCAGAGGGAAAAAGGGAACAGGTGGGAAAAGGGGTGACGAGGTGGTTAGGAGGAGACAAGGCACAGCTGGGGGAAAGAGGGGGAGAAAAGGTAACCTAACAACGACCAGCAGAGGGAGACAGGGTGAAGGGAAAGGACAGAGACAAGACACAACATGACAGTACATGACAGTACCCCCCCACTCACCGAGCGCCTCCTGGCGCACTCGAGGAGGAAACCTGGCAGCAACGGAGGAAATCCTCGATCAGCGCACGGTCCAGCACGTCCCGAGAGGGAACCCAACTCCTCTCCTCAGGACCGTACCAATCCCAATCTACGAGGTACTGGTGACCACGGCCCCGAGGACGCATGTCCAAAATTCTACGGACCCTGTAGATGGGTGCGCCCTCGACAAGGATGGGGGGGGGGGGGGGAAGACGAGCGGGGGCGCGAAGGACGGGCTTGATGCAGGAGACATGGAAGACCGGGTGGACGCGACGAAGGTATCGCGGAAGAAGAAGTCGAACTGCGACAGGATTAATGACCCGAGAAATACGGAATGGACCAATGAACCGCGGGGTCAACTTGCGAGAAGCCGTCTTAAGGGGAAGGTTCTGAGTGGAGAGCCAAACTCTCTGACCGCGACAATATCTAGGACTCTTAGTTCTACGCTTATTAGCAGCCCTCACAGTCTGCGTCCTATAACGGCAAAGTGCAGACCTGACCCTCTTCCAGGTGCGCTCGCAACGTTGGACAAAAGCCTGAGCGGAGGGGACGCTGGACTCGGCGAACTGAGATGAGAACAGCGGAGGCTGGTACCCGAGGCTACTCTGAAAAGGAGATTGCCCGGTCGCAGACGAAGGAAGCGAGTTGTGGGCGTATTCTGCCCAGGGGAGCTGTTCTGACCAAGACGCAGGGTTGCGAAAAGAAAGACTGCGTAAGATGCGACCAATAGTCTGATTGGCCCGTTCTGCTTGACCGTTAGACTGGGGGTGAAAGCCGGAAGAGAGACTGACGGAAGCCCCAATCAAACGGCAAAACTCCCTCCAAAATTGAGACGTGAATTGCGGACCTCTGTCCGAAACGACGTCTGACGGAAGGCCATGAATTCTGAAAACATTCTCGATGATGATTTGTGCCGTCTCTTTAGCAGAAGGAAGCTTAGCAAGGGGAATGAAATGAGCCGCCTTAGAGAACCTATCGACAACCGTAAGAATAACAGTCTTCCCCGCTGACGAAGGCAGTCCGGTGACAAAATCTAAGGCGATGTGAGACCACGGTCGAGAGGGAATAGGAAGCGGCCTGAAAAGGCCGGCAGGAGGAGAGTTACCGGACTTAGTCTGCGCGCAGACCGAACAAGCAGCCACGAAACGACGCGTGTCATGCTCCCGGGTGGGCCACCAAAAACGCTGGCGAATGGAAGCAAGCGTACCCCGAACGCCAGGGTGGCCGGCTAACTTGGCAGAGTGAGCCCACTGAAGAACGGCCAGACGAGTAGGAACGGGAACGAAAAGAAGGTTCCTAGGACAAGCGCGCGGCGACGGAGTGTGAGTGAGCGCTTGCTTTACCTGCCTCTCAATTCCCCAGACAGTCAACCCGACAACACGCCCCTCAGGGAGAATCCCCTCGGGGTCAGTGGAGGCTACTGAAGAACTGAAGAGACGAGACAAAGCATCAGGCTTGGTGTTCTTAGAGCCCGGACGATAAGAAATCACGAACTCGAAACGAGCGAAAAACAGCACCCAACGCGCCTGACGCGCATTAAGTCGTTTGGCAGAACGGATGTACTCAAGGTTCCTATGGTCAGTCCAAACGACAAAAGGAACGGTCGCCCCCTCCAACCACTGTCGCCATTCGCCTAGGGCTAACCGGATGGCGAGCAGTTCGCGGTTACCCACATCATAGTTACGTTCCGACGGCGACAGGCGATGAGAAAAATACGCGCATGGGTGGACCTTGTCGTCAGAGAGGGAGCGCTGAGAAAGAATGGCTCCCACGCCCACCTCTGACGCGTCAACCTCGACAACGAACTGTCTAGAGACGTCAGGTGTAACAAGGATAGGAGCGGATGTAAAACGATTCTTGAGGAGATCAAAAGCTCCCTGGGCGGAAACGGACCACTTAAAGCACGTCTTGACAGAAGTAAGGGCTGTGAGAGGAGCTGCCACCTGACCGAAATTACGGATGAAACGACGATAGAAGTTCGCGAAGCCGAGAAAGCGCTGCAGCTCGACGCGTGACTTAGGGACGGGCCAATCAATGACAGCTTGGACCTTAGCGGGATCCATCTTAATGCCTTCAGCGGAAATAACAGAACCGAGAAATGTGACGGAGGAGGCATGAAAAGTGCACTTCTCAGCCTTCACAAAAAGACAATTCTCTAAAAGGCGCTGGAGGACACGTCGAACGTGCTGAACATGAATCTGGAGTGACGGTGAAAAAATCAGGATATCGTCAAGGTAAACGAAAACAAAGATGTTCAGGATGTCTCTCAGGACATCATTGACTAATGCCTGAAAGACAGCTGGAGCGTTAGCGAGGCCGAAAGGAAGAACCCGGTATTCAAAGTGCCCTAACGGAGTGTTAAACGCCGTCTTCCACTCGTCCCCCTCCCTGATGCGCACGAGATGGTAAGCGTTACGAAGGTCCAACTTAGTGAAAAACCTGGCTCCCTGCAGGATCTCGAAGGCTGAAGACATAAGAGGAAGCGGATAACGATTCTTCACTGTTATGTCATTCAGCCCTCGATAATCTATGCAGGGGCGCAGAGACCCGTCCTTCTTCTTGACAAAAAAAAACCCCGCTCCGGCGGGAGAGGAGGAGGGGACTATGGTACCGGCGTCAAGAGCTACAGACAAATAATCTTCGAGAGCCTTACGTTCGGGAGCCGACAGAGAGTATAGTCTACCCCGGGGGGGGGGTGGTTCCCGGAAAGAGATCAATACTACAATCATACGACCGGTGTGGAGGAAGAGAGGTGGCCCTGGACCGACTGAACACCGTGCGCAGATCGTGATATTCCTCCGGCACCCCTGTCAAATCACCAGGCTCCTCCTGTGAAGAAGAGACAGAGGAAACAGGAGGGATAGCAGACATTAAACATTTCACATGACAAGAGACGTTCCAGGAGAGGATAGAATTACTAGACCAATTAATGGAAGGATTATGACAAACTAGCCAGGGATGGCCCAAAACAACAGGTGTAAAAGGTGAACGAAAAATTAAAAAAGAAATGGTTTCACTATGATTACCAGAAACAGTGAGGGTTAAAGGTAGCGTCTCACGCTGAATCCTGGGGAGAGGACTACCATCCAGGGCGAACAAGGCCGTGGGCTCCTTTAACTGTCTGAGAGGAATGTCATGTTCCCGAGCCCAGGTCTCGTCCATAAAACAGCCCTCCGCCCCAGAGTCTATTAAGGCACTGCAGGAAGCTGACGAACCGGTCCAGCGTAGATGGACCGACAAGGTAGTGCAGGATCTTGAAGGAGAGACAGGAGTAGTAGCGCTCACCAGTAGCCCTCCGCTTACTGATGAGCTCTGGCCTTTTACTGGACATGAAGTGACAAAATGACCAGCGGAACCGCAATAGAGACAGAGGCGGTTGGTGATTCTCCGTTCCCTCTCCTTAGTCGAGATGCGGATACCTCCCAGCTGCATGGGCTCAGCACCCGAGCCGGCAGAGGAAGATGGTAGTGATGCGGAGAGGGGGGCAACAGAGAACGCGAGCTCCTTTCCACGAGCTCGGTGACGAAGATCAACCCGTCGCTCAATGCGAATAGCGAGTTCAATCAAGGAATCCACGCTGGAAGGAACCTCCCGGGAGAGAATCTCATCCTTTACCTCTGCGCGGAGACCCTCCAGAAAACGAGCGAGCAAAGCCGGCTCGTTCCAGCCACTGGAGGCAGCAAGAGTGCGAAACTCAATAGAGTAGTCTGTTATGGATCGATTACCTTGACATAGGGAAGACAGGGCCCTGGAAGCCTCCTCCCCAAAAACAGATCGATCAAAAACCCGTATCATCTCCTCCTTAAAGTCCTGATACTGGTTAGTACACTCAGCCCTTGCCTCCCAGATTGCCGTGCCCCACTCACGAGCCCGTCCAATAAGGAGAGATATGACGTAGGCGACACGAGCAGTGCTCCTGGAGAAAGTGTAGGGCTGGAGAGAAAACACAATATCACACTGGGTGAGGAACGAGCGGCATTCAGTGGGCTCCCCAGAGTAACACGGCGGGTTATTGATTCTGGGCTCCGGAGATTCGAAAGCCCTGGAAGTGGCCGGTGGATCGAGGCGGAGATGGTGAACCTGTTCTGTGAGGTTGGAGACTTGGGTGGCCAGGGTCTCAACGGCATGTCGAGCAGCAGACAATTCCTGATCGTGTCTGCCTAGCATCGCTCCCTGGATCCCGACGGCTGAGTGGAGAGGATCCGAAGTCGCTGGGTCCATTCTTGGTCGGATTCTTCTGTTACGGTGCGTGAATGAGGACCCAAAAGCGAATTAACTTAAACAGAGCTTCTTTAATTACCAAACATAAGTAGGCTCAGACGGACCGGCAGATTCCGACAGGACAAGACAAGGTTACAGCAAACATGACGACAGTCTGGTTCAGGCATGAAACACAACAAACAAGAATCCGACAAGGACAGGAGCAGAAACAGAGAGAGATATAGGGACCTAATCAGAGGGAAAAAGGGAACAGGTGGGAAAAGGGGTGACGAGGTGGTTAGGAGGAGACAAGGCACAGCTGGGGGAAAGAGGGGGAGAAAAGGTAACCTAACAACGACCAGCAGAGGGAGACAGGGTGAAGGGAAAGGACAGAGACAAGACACAACATGACAGTACATGACAGGTTGCTAGATAAAATCCCTGAGCTGACATGGTAAACATGTCGTTCTGCCCCTGAACAAGGCAGTTAACCCACTGTTCCTAGGCACTCATTGTAAATAAGAATTTGTTCTTAAAACCTGTTAAGGATATGGCAGACATACGCCCCCTTTGGAGAGATTGGGTACCCCTAGTAAACTGGAAAAAAAATCTGTCAAAAATTGCTAATATATGCAAATAAAAATTATTATTGGATAGAAAACACTCTAAAGATTCTAAAACCGTTGGAATTATGTCTGTAAGTATAGCAGAACTCACAGGGCAGGCATTCTTCCAAACTAGTTTTTGTGGCCATGAAAGTTGGAGCAACTTTGACGTCATGGCCCCCACCCTTCCCAACCAGTTATGGACACTTTCTATCTCTTCCGCTAGATGTCCTCTTTCAGTAGAGCTTTGAATCGTTCAAATCCCGCGAGAATTGACCCTATGGGAGTGAAACTAGTGCGTGCCACGAGAGAATAGGCTGTGCGTATGGGCGCGAATTGGTCCCAGCCATTCCTTTGTTCCAGCACTCAAGAGAAGGGCAGACGATGGCCGATTGAATTGAAGTTTGTTTTGCGTGTCTAAAACATCATAAAGCTTGCTTCTGCACTTAGTTTGACCTGTTTAGTCAACATATAATATGTAATTTTGAAGTTTTGATGCGCAACTTTTCCGGACCAGAGGACGTTTTGGGTGCATTTCAGCTGATGTTATTAGCAGTAGCTAATACAAAGACGCAAGACTTGAAACCAACGGATGTATTGGGTAAGTATGAAACCTTCCAGAACATTCTGAACGAAGACCATCGAAGGTAAGGGAATATTTATGCTTAAATCTGTGTTTCTGTTGACTCCAACATTACGTAGAAATGTAGCTTGGAACTGAGCGCTGTCTCAGCATATGGAATAGTGTGCGATTTCTGTAACGTTAAAAATAAATCTAACACAGCGGTTGCATAAAGAAGCAGTGTATCTTTCTAACTATATGTAGAACATGTATATTTAGTCAAAGTTTATGATGTCTATTTACGTTATCTTGCCGCGCTACATAGATTTCCTGCGGGCATTTTTGAGTAATTTCTGAACGTGAACTCACTGTAAATGGACATTTATGGATATAAATGGCATATTATTGAAAAAAATATATGTACTGTGTAACATGTCATATTACTGTCATCTGATGAAGATTTTCAAAAGGTTAGTGAGCGATTTATTTTTTAATCCTGCGTTTGTGTTGATTGCATGTTTTGGCTATTCAAATGAGCTGTGTCTGGTGGTGGTTTTACATATATATGTGCTATGTTTTCGCCGTAAAACATTTTAGAAATCTGACTTGCTGGCTAGATGAACAAGGTGTTTATCTTTCATTTGAGCTATTGGACTTGTTAATGTGTGGAGGTTAAATATTTGTAAGAATATTTTTGCGTTCCATGCGCCACCGTTTCAGCTGAACGTGGGAGGGTTGATCCCCAATTGGGAACCAATATCTTAGACAGGTTAAAACCTGTTATGGCTGCAATCCCTCTATCGAGATAAGTGTCATCAACAACCGCTGAATAGCATAGCGCTACATACAATAAATATTACTATAAATTCATGAAATCACAAGTGCAATATAGGAAAACACAGTTTAGCCTTTTGTTAATCCACCTGTCGTGTTTGATTTTGATATTATGCTTTACAGCGAAAGCAATCCAAGCGTTTGTGTAAGTTTATCGATCACACGATAAAACATTAAGTACATTTAGGATCAGTTAGCTCGGTCACGAAAATCAGAAAAGCAATCAAATTAATAGTTTACCTTTGATGATCTTCGGATGTTTTCACTCACGAGACTCCCAGTTACACAACAAATGTTCCGTTTGTTCCATAAAGATGATTGTTTTATCCAAAATTCCTCAGTTTGTTTGTCGCGTTATGTTCAGAAATCGACAGGAAAGAGCGGTCAAGACAACGCAGATGAAAATTCCAAATAGTTTACATTATGTCGTTTTTTTATAATCAATCCTCAGGTTGTTTTAAAAATATATAATCGATAATATATCAACCGCAAATGTCTTTCACAGTAGGAGAGGGAAAGGAAATGGCTGTCCGAATTCTGTTGCGCAAGCAAAACTCATGTGACCACTTGACGCGATGTTATCGTTCTGGCTAATTTTTTCAAAATAAAAGCCTGAAACTATGTCTGAAGACTGTTGACACCTTGAGGAAGCGATAGGAAAAGGAATCTGTTTCATATCCCTTTAAATCCAGAAAGGGAAGCTATGGGACATGGAGCTTTCAAAATAGAAGCCACTTCCTGTTTAAATTTTCCTCAGGGTTTCACCTGCAATATCAGTTCTGTTATGCTCACAGACAATATTTTGACAGTTTTGGAAACTTTAGTGTTTTCTATCCAATACTAATAATAATATGCATATATTAGCAACTGAGACTGAGGAGCTGGCTGTTTACAATGGGCACCTTTTCATCCAAGCTACTCAATACTGCCCCTGCAGCCATATGAAATTAACTGACTTGCCTGTTTAAATAAAAAAAAGTTATCTCAACTCTAGGACCACTGACAGTTGTTGTTGTTGCCTGATGCAGGACAATTGTGCCAGAGGAGAGACTCTCAGACTGAAAACACCTCCATTAATTGCCACAGTTTAGACTAACGATAGATCAGTGTTCTAACTCCCCCTCGAAGGTAGTGTGGTGCAATGATAGAATAGCACCATAAATTCTTAACTTTTAAAATAAGAACCACTGTACATCCACTGAGCGCTGCTTGTTGTCCTCAGAACTCCAAAGGTAGAGACATACTAACTCTATAAGTGTTTTGATGCTTTCAAGGCGAGCTCGAGCAGACGGCTCAGGAGACGTAGCCAGGATGCATCTCCGACAGCACTTGTCATACTCCTTCACATAATGCTCCATCTTGGGCCAGAATAAATGTTGCCTTGCCAAATTAAGAGTTCTAGCTTGACCTTGGTGGCCAGCAAGGTCATGCACACCACTCAATGCTTTATCCTTCATACTTTTGGGCAGCACATACTGATGTGTCTTTTGTTTGCTCAAAGGGTCATTTGTCACCCTGTAAAGCACTCCATCTTGGACCCTGAGCTTTTCCCACTGCTTGATGTGTGCAAGGCTTTGTGAATTAAATCCATCCCTCTCTCGTCTTGAAGGCCGTATTTTGCGTTTGACAAACAGGATAGCCCTTGAAATTGTAGGATCAAGTTCTTGGCTCCGCTGAAGCTCCTCGAAAGACATCGCAGGAAGGAAGTCTTGGCCTGGAGATATGAGTTGTTGCGCAGACTGCACTAACTGAACTGCTCGAGCTTCAGTCGCTACATCTCACTATTTATAGACTTCACAGATCGCTTTCACTACTGCAGAGACACAGGTTAAAGGACAGCTGTCGGACTGATTTCCAGAGATTTTCCCAACTAGTTTTTTCACGATGTGACTCTGGACCTTCAAGCGAAACACATCTCGATTCCCATCTTCTCCTATAGCATCGGCTTCAGCAAGCAAACTGCCATAGTTCTCACTGATCAACCTGTGACTAACTAACTTGGCAAATGGGTCCCTACTGAGAGCGTCAGCCACAATGTTCTTTGTCCCTTCGATATGCTTTAGATCGAATGATTAGGGAGTCAATGTAGCTACCCAGCATTGCTCACAGGGAGCCAATGTAGCTACCCAGCATTGTTCACAGGGAGTCAATGTAGCTACCCAGCGTTGCTCGCAGGCGTCGGGTTTTGGTTTAGTCATTATGTACATGAGGAGATTATTATCAGATCAAACTGAAAATGAATGTCCCTTGAGCCAGTGGCTAAAATGTTCACACACAGTACATTTCAAGGCCAAAAACGTGAGTGTGTGCGCAGGAAGAGTGGCTTGGCAATAGCAGAACAGTTTGAAATTAAATGTTGATTGTAGAATATAATTCCTAGGAAGGATTTGACCCTTCGTACTTAGGGCATCCTTCGTACTTAGGGCATGCACAGATCTTTCTCCATTAGATCCTTCATCTTTGATTTCACATCCACCTTTGTTGGATCCACAGCCATCCCATCATCATTAATGACATGACCCAAAAATCTCACGACTTCCGCAGGAATATGCATTTCTTTGGGCTCAGATTCAGGTTGTCTTAGTCTCTGGAACACCAGCTTTAATCTATCCAACACTAGGAGGTCGTCTACGTAACACAGCAGGCTACTGAAGTTAAGATCCCAAAGAATGCTGAGCATCATCCTCAAAAATGAAAATGCACTATTGCATAGGCCCTGCGGCATTCAATTGTATTCATGCAGACCCAGTGGGGTAGTGAAGGCTGTATACTTTTTATCCACCACCTTTATCCATCCACCTGTTGTAAAAGCCTGATGTCAAGTCCATCGTACTGATGTAGGTGTTGCCCCCTAGGGCTGCAAAACAATCAGATTAGTGTGGAAGTGGGTGTGCATCTTTGAGTGTCTTGCATTTAGCCATCTGAAATCTTTACATAGACGGAGCCCATCGTCTTTCTTTAACACCATTACTAGAGTGGACGCGTATTCGCTGATGGATTCCCTGATTATTTCCTTTTCTTCCATTTCCGTCAATACTTTTTGTAGTTTCTGGTAGTCGGCAGGCGGAAGGAACCCTCTGATATGGTAGGCAAAATGGTCTGTCATCTGTGAGCCGAATTCGATGCTCAAAGCCTTTGCCTTTGCCACAACCCGGAGAGCTCTTGGAGAACACATCATTGTAGTTAATAAGTAACTAAACTAATCCCGCTCTTGTTGCTTGACCAACTTTACAGGGTTAATGTCAACCTCTCCCAACGCTACATCTAGCAGTCTCTGCTTCAAATCCATGGAGCAGGTTGTGATGGGCTGTGTCCCTAGAGTTCCCTATTCCATCTTGCAGGAGCCTTGGAAAACGGTGAAGTCCTCCAGAAAGGTAGACACATCAGCCAGCTTGCACTTTCTCTTCAGAGTGATAGGTTTGTGCAATAGGTAGTGACTTTCATGGGCACCCACCTGTTACCCCACATGGCTGTGATGACTCGGCCCACCATGATGTTTTGTGGCATGGTCTTGGATGAAGTGGGTTCGATCCACAATAGTGCTCCCTGGAGACAATGGCACATTGTTGGGAAGCCTCCCCATACTAGATGCTGTTGTTTAGCAAGGAGTTTAGCAAGGAGTGTGACAGCCTGGTTGAGTTTGACTGTCCCTATTTTCTGGGCATTTCTTCACTCTGTCAACATGTCAGACTAGTCATGTTTTATATATTATTTTATTTAACCAGGTAGGCCAGTTGAGAACAAGTTCTCATTTACAACTGTGACCTGGCCAAGATAAAGCAAAGCAGCGCAACACAAACAACAACACAGAGTTACATGGAATAAACAAACGTACAGTCAATAACACAATAGAAAAAAGTCTATATACAGTGTGTGCAAATGGAGTGAGGGGTTAAGGCAATACATAGGCCATAGTAGCAAAATAATTACAATTTAACAGATTAACACTGGATTGATAAATGAGCAGATGAGTAGGTGCAAGTAGAAATACTGGTGTGCAAAATAGCAAAACATGTAATACAAACTATGGGGATGAGTTATGGAGATTGGATGGGCGATTTACATATGGGCTGTGTACAGCTGCAGCGATCGGTTAGCTGCACAGATAGCTGATGTTTAAAGTTAGTGAGGGAGATATACTGTAAGTCAACTTCAGCAACTCGTTCCAGTCATTGGCAGCAGAGAACTGGAAGGAAAGGCAGCCAAAGTAGGTGTTGGCTTTGGGGATGACCAGTGAGATATACCTGCTGGAGCGCGTGCTACAGGTGGGTGTTGTTATCGTGACCAGGGAGCTGAGATAAGGCAGAGCTTTACCTAGCAAAGACTTAAATATGACTTGGAGCCAGTGGGTCTGGCGCCAAATATGTAGCGAGGGCCAGCCGACGAGAACATGCAGGTCGTAGTGGTGGCTGGTATATGGGGCTTTGGTGACAAAACGGATGGCACTGTGATAGATGGCATCCAGTTTGCTGAGTAGAGTTTGAGGCTTAACCAACAGACAGTTTGTTTTCCAGTGACCTGACTGAAAGCATGACAAACTCAGACCCTCCCTTTTACAGTGTGCAAGCGTAGAGTGGTTGTACCATTACACACCTTGCAGTGTTTCTTGGAAGAGTACCGTTGGTTAGGTGGGTGTTGCGGTCTGTTGTCTGAGTGTTCTGCGATAGCACATGAACAAGTAGACTTATCAAAGTTTGCATGTGTCATGGCTCAGGAGAAGACCCAGATGCAGACAGTTTCGAAGTAACAAAAGTTTATTACAAAAACAGAGTGGCAGGCAAATGACAGGTCAAGGTTAGGCTGAGGTCAGTAGCCATAGCAGAGTCTGAAAGGTAGAGAACGGCAGGCAGGCTCAGGGTCAGGCTGAGGTCAGTAATCCATAGCAGAGTCTGAAAGGTAGAGAACGGCAGGCAGGCTCAGGGTCAAGGTCAGGCTGAGGTCAGTAGTCCATAGCAGAGTCTGAAAGGTAGAGAACGGCAGGCTCAGGGTCAGGCAGAGGTCAGTAGTCCATAGCAGAGTCTGAAAGGTAGAGAACGGCAGGCAGGCTCAGGGTCAGGCAGAGGTCAGTAATCCATAGCAGAGTCTGAAAGGTAGAGAACGGCAGGCAGGCTCAGGGTCAGGTAGAGGTCAGTAATCCAGAGCAGAGTCTGAAAGGTAGAGAACGGCAGGCTCAGGGTCAGGCAGAGGTCAGTAATCCATAGCAGAGTCTGAAAGGTAGAGAACGGCAGGCAGGCTCAGGGTCAGGCAGAGGTCAGTAATCCATAGCAGAGTCTGAAAGGTAGAGAACGGCAGGCAGGCTCAGGGTCAGGTAGAGGTCAGTAATCCAGAGCAGAGTCTGAAAGGTAGAGAACGGCAGGCTCAGGGTCAGGCAGAGGTCAGTAATCCATAGCAGAGTCTGAAAGGTAGAGAACGGCAGGCAGGCTCAGGGTCAGGCAGAGGTCAGTAATCCATAGCAGAGTCTGAAAGGTAGAGAACGGCAGGCAGGCTCAGGGTCAGGCAGAGGTCAGTAATCCATAGCAGAGTCTGAAAGGTAGAGAACGGCAGGCAGGCTCAGGGTCAGGTAGAGGTCAGTAATCCAGAGCAGAGTCTGAAAGGTAGAGAACGGCAGGCTCAGGGTCAGGCAGAGGTCAGTAATCCATAGCAGAGTCTGAAAGGTAGAGAACGGCAGGCTCAGGGTCAGGCAGAGGTCAGTAATCCATAGCAGAGTCTGAAAGGTAGAGAACGGCAGGTAGGCTCAGGGTCAGGCAGAGGTCAGTAATCCAGGGTGGTAAAACAAGGTACAGAACGACGGGCTGGCTCAGGGTCAGGGCAAGCAAAATAGTCAAAAAAACAGGAATGCAAGAAAACAGGAACTAGAGACAGACAGGCGTATGGGTAAACCGCTGGTAGGCTTGACAAAACAAAAGGAACTGGCAACAGACAAACAGAACACAGGTATAAGTACACTGGGGATAATGGGGATCATGGGCAACTCCTGGAGGGGGGTGGAGACAAGCCCCAAAACAGGTGTACGGAGTACTTGTCAGACCCATCCTGTCTGAAGCATGGGGGCTCTCTCACATCAGACTGCATGACCAACTTTAATCCAGATAAATTAAGGCAGGGTGAGGCAGTAAATGTCTGGCCTGCACTGGTGCTCTGAGCATGTGCCCCTCTATCCTCCTTCCTCTCACCTTCCTTCCTAATCTGAGCTGATATAGACTGTCCTATCTGATGAGCGAGTTGTGTGATAAGAATTCCCAAGTCAGGATTGGCCACCTCTGAACTATCTAAGAGGGTGTCACTAGGCATAATTACAGGAGCTGAGGGTGTGTCGTTAGGCACCCGAGTTGAGCAAAATATTGGTGAATCTACAACATCTATAATTCTGGCTGTGGTCTTTGGCAACTCCCTGAAAAACCTCCCTCTCCCAAGACCCAGTTCAAGCTCATCACTGGAAACACTGTCTCCTCTTCCAACCATATAAGTCATATTCACTATATGATACCAACTGGCAAGGACCAACTGGCAAGTGTCTTCACTGACATTTTCAACCTCTCCCTGACCGAGTCTGTAATACCAACATGTTTCAAGCAGACCACAATAGTCCCTGTACCCAAGAAAGCGAAGCTAACCTGCCTAACTGATTACCGCCCCGTAGCAGCCATTGAGTTCTTTGAAAGGCTGGTCATCAACACCATCATGCCAGAAACCCTAGACCCTCTCCAGTTAGCTTACTGTCCCAACAGATCCACAGATGACACAATCTCAATCACACTCCACACTGCCCTTTCTCACCTGGACAAAAGGAACACCTATGTGAGAATGCTGTTCATTGATTACAGCTCAGCGTTCAACACCATAGTGCCCACAAAGCTCATCACTGAACTAAAGACCCAGGGACTAAACACCTCCCTCTGCAACTGTATCCTGGACTTCCTGACGGGCCGCCCCCAGATGTTAAGAGTAGGCAACATCTGACACGCTGATCCTCAACACTGGGACCCCTCAGGGGTGCGTGCTTAGTTCCCTCCTGTACTCCCTGTTCACCCACGACTGCATGGCCCGAGCACGACTCCAACACCATCATTAAGTTTGCTGATGACACAACAGTCACCGGCACCGACAATGATGAGACAGCCTATAGGGAGGAGACCTGAGACCTATCTGACCGTAAGGCGCTACAGAGGGCAGTGCATATGGCCCAGTACATTATTGGGGCCAAGCTTCCTGATATCCAGGACCTATATGCTAGGCTGTGTCAGAGGAAGGCCTAACAAATTGTCCAAGATTCCAGTCACCAAAGTCATAGACTGTTCTCTCTGCTACGGCACAGCAAGAGGTACCAGACTGCCAAGTCTAGGACCAAAAGGCTCCTTAACAGCTTCTACACCCAAGCCATAAGACTGCTGAACAATTAATCAAATGGCCACCCGGACAATTTATATTTAACCCCCCCCTCCCTTGTTTGTTTTTACACAGCTGCTACTCGCTGTTTATCATCTATGCAAAGTCAATTTACAATTACCTCGACTAACCAGTGCCCCCGCACATTGACTCTGTATCTGTAGTATCTGTAGCCCCTGTATATAGCCTCATTATTGTTATGTACATTTCTTGTGTTGCTTTTTAATTGATTAGATTTTTTTTACTTTAGTTTATTTAGTAAATATTTTATTAACTCTATTTATTGAACTGCATTGTTGGTTAAGGGCTTGTAATTAAGCAGTTCATGGTAAGGTTGTATTTGGCGCATGTGACAAATACAATTTGATTTGAAGAAAATAGAGTTAAGAAAATATTTACTAAATAAACTAAAGTAAAAGAATTTAAATAAAAAAAGAGCTGAATATATATGGCAACCTAAATAGGATCCCCAATCAGAGACAACGATAAACAGCTGCCTCTGATTGGGAACCGATTCAGGCCACCATAGACCTACATTTACCTAGACAAACCAAAACCCTATAGATATACAAAAAACCCTAGACATGACTAAAAACACACATACCACCCTCGTCACACCCTGACCTAACCAAAATAATAAAGAAAACTAAGATAACTAAGGTCAGGTCGTGCCAATTTTAAGTGTTTCTAAAATCCCCTAATTGATTAAGGAATGGAGGAAAAATGATTGGTACCCTGTTTGGCCGTTTTATTGGTATTATGACACGTCCACTGTGGGGCTCTATTGAGGACAGTTTTATAATGTGCAATGTTCCTCTTCCACTCAGCTCAGCACCAGGTGCAGCTCATCAACCGTAATTAGGGTGAGGGTTAATCAACAGTAATTAGGGTTAGGGTTAATCAACAGTAATTAGGGTTAGGGTTAATCAACAGTAATTAGGGTGAGGGTTAATCAACAGTAATTAGGGTGAGGGTTAATCAACAGTAATTAGGGTTAGGGTTAATCAACAGTAATTAGGGTTAGGGTTAATCAACAGTAATTAGGGTTAGGGTTAATCAACAGTAATTAGGGTGAGGGTTAATCAACAGTGATTAGAGTTAGGGTTAATCAAAAGTAATTAGGGTTAAGGTTAATCAACAGTGATTAGGGTTAGGGTTAATCAACAGTGATTAGGGTTAGGGTTAATCAACAGTAATTAGGGTTAATCAACCGTAATTAGGGTTAGGGTTAATCAACACTAATTAGAGTTAGGGTTAATCAACAGTGATTAGAGTTCGGGTTAATCAACAGTAATTAGGGTTAATATACAGTAATTAGGGTGAGGGTTAATCAACAGTAATTAGGGTTAGGGTTAATCAACAGTAATTAGGGTTAGGGTTAATCAACAGTAATTAGGGTTAGGGTTAATCAACAGTGATTAGGGTTAGGGTTAATCAACAGTAATTAGGGTTAGGGTTAATCAACAGTAATTCGGGTTAGAGTTAATCAACAGTAATTAGGGTTAGGGTTAATCAACAGTAATTAGGGTTAGGGTTAATCAACAATAATTAGGGTTAGGGTTAATCAACAGTAATTAGGGTTAGGGTTAATCAACAGTAATTAGGGTTAGGGTTAATCAACAGTGATTAGGGTTAGGGTTAATCAACAGTAATTAGGGTTAGGGTTAATCAACAGTAATTAGGGTTAGAGTTAATCAACAGTAATTAGGGTTAGGGTTAATCAACAGTAATTAGGGTTAGGGTTAATCAACAATAATTAGGGTAGGGTTAATCAACAGTGATTAGGGTTAGGGTTAATCAACAGTAATTAGGGTTAGGGTTAATCAACAGTAATTAGGGTTAGGGTTAATCAACAGTAATTAGGGTTAGGGTTAATCAACAATAATTAGGGTAGGGTTAATCAACAGTAATTGGCGTTAGGGTTAATCAAAAGTAATTGGGGTTAGGGTTAATCAACAGTAATTGGGTTAGGGTCAATCAACTGTAATTAGGGTTAGGGTCAATCAACAGTAATTAGGGTTAGGGTTAATCAACAGTAATTAGGGTAGGGTTAATCAACAGTCATTAGGGTTAGGGTTAATCAACAGTGATTAGGGTTAGGGTTAATCAACAGTAGTTAGGGTTAGGGTTAATCAACAGTGATTAGGGTTTGGGTTAATCAACAGTAATTAGGGTTAGGGTTAATCAACAGTAAATAGGGTTAGGGTTAATCAACAGTGATTAGGGTTAGGGTTAATCAACAGTGATTAGGGTTAGGGTTAATCAACAGTAATTAGGGTTAGGGTTAATCAACAGTAATTAGGGTTAGGGTTAATCAACAGTAATTAGGGTTAGGGTTAATCAACAGTTTTTACGGTTAGGGTTAATCAACAGTAATTAGGGTTAATCAACAGTAATTAGGGTGAGGGTTAATCAACAGTAATTAGGGTTAGGGTTAATCAACAGTGATTAGGGTTAGGGTTAATCAACAGTAATTAGGGTTAGGGTTAATCAACAGTAATTAGGGTTAGGGTTAATCAACAGTGATTAGGGTTAGGGTTAATCAACAGTAATTAGGGTTAGGGTTAATCAACAGTAATTAGTGTTAGGGTTAATCAACAGTAATTAGGGTTAGGGTTAATCAACAGTAATTAGGGTTAGGGTTAATCAACAATAATTAGGGTAGGGTTAATCAACAGTAATTGGGGTTAGGGTTAATCAAAAGTAATTGGGGTTAGGGTTAATCAACAGTAATTGGGGTTAAGGTTAATCAACAGTGATTAGGGTTAGGGTTAATCAACAGTGATTAGGGTTAGGGTTAATCAACAGTAATTAGGGTTAATCAACCGTAATTAGGGTTAGGGTTAATCAACACTAATTAGAGTTAGGGTTAATCAACAGTGATTAGAGTTCGGGTTAATCAACAGTAATTAGGGTTAATATACAGTAATTAGGGTGAGGGTTAATCAACAGTAATTAGGGTTAGGGTTAATCAACAGTAATTAGGGTTAGGGTTAATCAACAGTAATTAGGGTTAGGGTTAATCAACAGTGATTAGGGTTAGGGTTAATCAACAGTAATTAGGGTTAGGGTTAATCAACAGTAATTAGGGTTAGAGTTAATCAACAGTAATTAGGGTTAGGGTTAATCAACAGTAATTAGGGTTAGGGTTAATCAACAATAATTAGGGTAGGGTTAATCAACAGTGATTAGGGTTAGGGTTAATCAACAGTAATTAGGGTTAGGGTTAATCAACAGTAATTAGGGTTAGGGTTAATCAACAGTAATTAGGGTTTGGGTTAATCAACAGTAATTAGGGTTAGGGTTAATCAACAGTAAATAGGGTTAGGGTTAATCAACAGTGATTAGGGTTAGGGTTAATCAACAGTGATTAGGGTTAGGGTTAATCAACAGTAATTAGGGTTAGGGTTAATCAACAGTAATTAGGGTTAGGGTTAATCAACAGTAATTAGGGTTAGGGTTAATCAACAGTTTTTACGGTTAGGGTTAATCAACAGTAATTAGGGTTAATCAACAGTAATTAGGGTGAGGGTTAATCAACAGTAATTAGGGTTAGGGTTAATCAACAGTGATTAGGGTTAGGGTTAATCAACAGTAATTAGGGTTAGGGTTAATCAACAGTAATTAGGGTTAGGGTTAATCAACAGTGATTAGGGTTAGGGTTAATCAACAGTAATTAGGGTTAGGGTTAATCAACAGTAATTAGTGTTAGGGTTAATCAACAGTAATTAGGGTTAGGGTTAATCAACAATAATTAGGGTAGGGATAATCCACAGTAATTGGGGTTAGGGTTAATCAAAAGTAATTGGGGTTAGGGTTAATCAACAGTAATTGGGGTTAAGGTTAATCAACAGTGATTAGGGTTAGGGTTAATCAACAGTGATTAGGGTTAGGGTTAATCAACAGTAATTAGGGTTAATCAACCGTAATTAGGGTTAGGGTTAATCAACACTAATTAGAGTTAGGGTTAATCAACAGTGATTAGAGTTCGGGTTAATCAACAGTAATTAGGGTTAATATACAGTAATTAGGGTGAGGGTTAATCAACAGTAATTAGGGTTAGGGTTAATCAACAGTAATTAGGGTTAGGGTTAATCAACAGTAATTAGGGTTAGGGTTAATCAACAGTGATTAGGGTTAGGGTTAATCAACAGTAATTAGGGTTAGGGTTAATCAACAGTAATTAGGGTTAGAGTTAATCAACAGTAATTAGGGTTAGGGTTAATCAACAGTAATTAGGGTTAGGGTTAATCAACAATAATTAGGGTAGGGTTAATCAACAGTGATTAGGGTTAGGGTTAATCAACAGTAATTAGGGTTAGGGTTAATCAACAGTAATTAGGGTTAGGGTTAATCAACAGTAATTAGGGTTAGGGTTAATCAACAATAATTAGGGTAGGGTTAATCAACAGTAATTGGGGTTAGGGTTAATCAACAGTAATTGGGTTAGGGTCAATCAACTGTAATTAGGGTTAGGGTCAATCAACAGTAATTAGGGTTAGGGTTAATCAACAGTAATTAGGGTAGGGTTAATCAACAGTCATTAGGGTTAGGGTTAATCAACAGTGATTAGGGTTAGGGTTAATCAACAGTAGTTAGGGTTAGGGTTAATCAACAGTGATTAGGGTTTGGGTTAATCAACAGTAATTAGGGTTAGGGTTAATCAACAGTAAATAGGGTTAGGGTTAATCAACAGTGATTAGGGTTAGGGTTAATCAACAGTGATTAGGGTTAGGGTTAATCAACAGTAATTAGGGTTAGGGTTAATCAACAGTAATTAGGGTTAGGGTTAATCAACAGTAATTAGGGTTAGGGTTAATCAACAGTTTTTACGGTTAGGGTTAATCAACAGTAATTTGGGTTAGGGTTAATCAACAGTAATTAGGGTTAGGGTTAATCAACAGTGATTAGGGTTAGGGTTAATCAACAGTAATTAGGGTTAGGGTTAATCAACAGTAGTTAGGGTTAATCAACAGTGATTAGGGTTAGGGTTAATCAACAGTAATTAGGGTTAGGGTTAATCAACAGTAATTAGGGTAGGGTTAATCAACAGTAATTAGGGTTAGGGTTAATCAACAGTAATTAGGGTTAGGGTTAATCAACAGTAATTAGGGTTAGGGTTAATCAACAGTAATTAGGGTTAGGGTTAATCAACAGTAATTAGGGTTAGGGTTAATCAACAGTAATTAGGGTTAGGGTTAATCAACAGTAATTAGGGTTAGGGTTAATCAACAGTAATTAGGGTTAGGGTTAATCAACAGTTTTTACGGTTAGGGTTAATCAACAGTCATTTGGGTTAGGGTTAATCAACAGTAATTAGGGTTAGGGTTAATCAACAGTGATTAGTGTTAGGGTTAATCAACAGTAATTAGGGTTAGGGTTAATCAACAGTAGTTAGGGTTAATCAACAGTGATTAGGGTTAGTGTTAATCAACAGTGATTAGGGTTAGGGTTAATCAACAGTGATTAGGGTTAGGGTTAATCAACAGTAATTAGGGTTAGGGTTAATCAACAGTAATTAGGGTTAGGGTTAATCAACAGTAATTAGGGTTAGGGTTAATCAACAGTAATTAGGGTAGGGTTAATCAACAGTAATTAGGGTAGGGTTAATCAACAGTAATTAGGGTTAGGGTTAATCAACAGTAATTAGGGTAGGGTTAATCAACAGTAATTAGGGTTAGGGTTAATCAACAGTAATTAGGGTTAGTGTTAATCATCCCACTGAACTCACTGTTCTGATCAGAACAGTATTTCTCCGGTGGACTTCAGAGATCAAACATAGTATTTAATCACTCTCTCCTTCTCCTTGATTCTTCCAATGTGTTGTTAGATCAACCTCTTTACAACCTGCCAAGTGAAAGTAGCCTAGTTTTTACAATGTCTTTACAGCTGGGCTATTTCAAGTGTTGATCAAGGTTATGGACCAGGACCTGGTTTCCCATAGCGATGGAATCTAAGCTTAAGGCTAAGTTCATTGTTAGAACCTTTGCGGAGCATGATTAAACCTCCAAGCTGTTTCCCAAAACCATTGTTACTGAAATTGCACTTGAAAACACTTGTTATTTACTGACAGCATCAGACCACTCATGGAACAGCTAAGTGATTTGTTAGATGTGTTTTTGCCCTTTCGCAGAAGATTGCCACTCATTTTTTTTTTAGTAGAAGCTCGTATCCAGAGTGACTTACAGGAGCAATTGGGGTTAAGTACCTTGCTCAAGGGTACATCAACAGATTTTTCACCTAGTCGGCTCAGGGACGCAAACCATCAACCTTTTGGTTACTGGCCCAATACTCTTAACCGCTAGCCTACCTGCCACCCATAGAATGAAGATGTTTATAGAATCAAGATGTTTATCTGTCTCTCTGTGACCGCCACAATTACTGACTACATATATCAAATTTATTCATAAAGCCCTTCTTACATCAGCTGATATCTCAAAGTGATCTCAATCATGAAATACATGTTATGTTCAATAGAGTTATTTTTTCTAATTGTAGGCTACTGTAGCTAGAATATGTACTTTTTGCCTCAATATACTGTATTTCATGATGTGTAACCACAATCTGTGATTCAGTGCGTTATTGAGACATTATTAGAATAATCCGCCTCAAAATGGCTATTAGCAGTGTTAGATAATCACATATGACTGAGAGCTGATCCGTCGTCAACATTGTAGAATAATTCAAATTTGAAACCAGAAGCCTATCCCAATGCACTGGGTCTTTTTAGAATCTATCAGTATCAACATATGACTCGATGATGGACATGGGGAACGTGATCTCGTAGAAGTTATTAAGATGCCTTTAATAAACTGTTTAGCTTGTAATATTGCTGTACTGACATCTTGCACTGTTACATGCTTGGTATATGAAGATGGTGTAATATAACAAGGTATATGAATGGTGAAACCTGTCATGTCCACCCCCAGGTGGATCAAGTTTGAGGAGAAGGTGGAGAAGGGAGGAGAGCGTTGGAGTAAACCCCACGTGGCCACGCTGTCGCTCCACAGCCTGATGGAGCTCCGGACTTGCATCGAGAAAGGAACCATCATGCTGGAACTGGAGGCCTTCACGCTGCCGCAGGTCGTTGGTAAGAAAACGCATGTACTACATTATGACTGACTACATTATGACTGACCAGACCTTTATTACATTATGATTGACTACATTATGACTAACCAGACCTTTACTACATTATGACTGACCATATTATCACTGACCAGACCTTTACTACATTATGACTGACCAGACCTTTACTACATTATGACTGACCATACACTGACCAGACCTTTACTACGTTATGACTGACCATACACTGACCAGACCTTTACTACATTATGACTGACCAGACCTTTACTACATTATGACTGACCATACACTGACCAGACCTTTACTACATTATGACTGACCAGACCTTTACTACATTGTGACTGACCATATTATCACTGACCAGACCTTTACTACATTATGACTGACCATACACTGACCAGACCTTTACTACATTATGATTGACCATACACTGACCAGACCTTTACTACATTATGACTAACCATACCTTTACTACATTATGACTGACCATACACTGACCAGACCTTTACTACATTATGACTGACCAGACCTTTACTACATTATGACTGACCATATTATCACTTTTCTACATTATGACTGACCAGACCTTTGCTACATTATGACTGACCATATTATCACTGACCAGACCTTTACTACATTATGACTGACCATACACTGACTAGACCTTTACTACATTATGACTGACCATATTATCACTGACCAGACCTTTACTACATTATGACTGACCAGACCGTTACTACATTATGACTGACCACATTATCACTGACCAGACCTTTACTACATTATGACTGACCATACACTGACCAGACCTTTACTACATTATGACTGACCAGACCTTTACTACATTATGACTGACCATACATTGACCAGACCTTTACTACAATATGACTGACCAGACCTTTACTACATTATGACTGACCAGACCTTTACTACATTATGACTGACCAGACCTTTACTACATTATGACTGACCAGACCTTTACTACAGTATGACTGACCATATTATCACTGACCAGACCTTTACTACATTATGACTGACCATACACTGACCAGACCTTTACTACATTATGACTGACCAGACCTTTACTACATTATGACTGACCATACATTGACCAGACCTTTACTACATTATGACTGACCAGACCTTTACTACATTATGACTGACCAGACCTTTACTACATTATGACTGACCAGACCTTTACTACATTATGACTGACCAGACCTTTACTACATTATGACTGACCATATTATCACTGACCAGACCTTTACTACATTATGACTGACCATACACTGACCAGACCTTTACTATATTATGACTGACCAGACCTTTACTACATTATGACTGACCATACATTGACCAGACCTTTACTACATTATGACTGACCAGACCTTTACTACATTATGACTGACCAGACCTTTACTACATTATGACTGACCATACACTGACCAGACCTTTACTACATTATGACTGACCAGACCTTTACTACATTATGACTGACCATATTATCACTGACCAGACCTTTACTACATTATGACTGACCATACACTGACCAGACCTTTACTACATTATGACTGACCAGACCTTTACCACATTATGACTGACCATACACTGACCAGACCTTTACTACATTATGACTGACCAGACCTTAACTACATTATGACTGACCAGACCTTTACTACATTATGACTGACCATACACTGACCAGACCTTTACTACATTATGACTGACCAGACCTTTGCTACATTATGACTGACCATATTATCACTGACCAGACCTTTACTACATTATGACTGACCATACACTGACCAGAACTTTACTACATTATGACTGACCATACACTGACCAGACCTTTACTACATTATGACTGACCAGACCTTTACTACATTATGACTGACCATATTATCACTGACCAGACCTTTACTACATTATGACTGACCAGACCTTTACTACATTATGACTGACCATACACTGACCAGACCTTTACTACATTATGACTGACCATACACTGACCAGACCTTTACTACATTATGACTGACCAGACCTTTACTACATTATGACTGACCATACACTGACTAGACCTTTACTACATTATGACTGACCATACACTGACCAGACCTTTACTACATTATGACTGACCAGACCTTTTCTACATTATGACTGACCATATTATCACTTTACTACATTATGACTTCTACTCCAGCCCAGTTCTAGTCCGTATACAGTTTAGTGACTTATTCCAGCCCAGTTCTAGTCCGTATACATTTTAGTGACTTACTCCAGCCCAGTTCTACTCCATATACAGTTTAGTGACTTATTCCAGCCCAGTTCTACTCCGTATACAGTTTAGTGACTTATTCCAGCCCAGTCCTAGTCCGTATACAGTTTAGTGACTTATTCCAGCCCAGTTCTACTCGGTATACAGTTTAGTGACTTATTCCAGCCCAGTTCTAGTCCGTATACAGTTTAGTGACTTATTCCAGCCCAGTTCTAGTCCGTATACAGTTTAGTGACTTATTCCAGCCCAGTTCTACTCCATATACACTATACAATAATAATATATGCAATTTAACAGATACTTTTATCCAAAGTGACTTACAGTCATGCATGCATATGTTGCTTACGTATGGGTATTCCCAGGAATTGAACCCTCTATCCTGGCGTTGCAAGAGCCACGCTCTACCAACTGTACTACAGAGGACCACAAATAGGGACTTACTATTTGACTGTCCATGTGCTTTACAGAACACTGAAAGGAGGTATACTTGAAAGTGGTGAGCAATTATATCTTAGGTTGATAGTTGTTCAATTGGTTTCAATAGCCATGTCTGTTCTATAAATGATATGCCCATGGATGCTTCAGGCTGCAGTCCATTGACTTGGTTCCACTGGGCCTGTTCTTTGTGATATATCTAGCTCAGTTTAGTGATGTTCTTTCAGCTTGGCCACTATAGCAGAGCAGGTTCACCGCTGAGTGCTTCTGTTCAGCACAGCAAAGAGCTTCCCCCTCTTCCCTGAATAACCCTAACCCTGAGGCCACAAGCACAGGGTCAGTCTAGTTACATTGAAACCATGCTTAGTAATGTTCTCTACAAGACTTCCTAGAGGGTAAAGCGTAAATACCAATACATTTACTGTACAAGAGCAAGTGCCCAAAACACATGCCTGAATATACTGTACATGTTAAAGAATTGACTTTAATGGTTGAGTTTGAAGTACAATGGGAGAATGGAGGGGGTGGTGGAGGGAGTGGGGTGGAGGGAGGGGCGTGGAGGGATGGAGTGGGATGGAGGGAGGGGGGTGGAGGGATGGGGGATGGAGGTGGAGGAATGGAGGGAGGGGGTAGAGGAATGGAGGGAGGGTGTAGAGGGATGGAGGGAGGGGGTGGAGGGATGGAGTGGGATGGAGGGAGGGGGTGGAGGGATGGGGGGATGGAGGTGGATGAATGGAGGGAGGGGGTAGAGGAATGGAGGGAGGGGGGTGGAGGGATGGAGTGGGATGGAGGGAGGGGGGGTGGAGGGATGGGGGGATGGAGGTGGAGGAATGGAGGGAGGGGGTAGAGGAATGGAGGGAGGGGGGTGGAGGGATGGGGGGATGGAGGTGGAGGAATGGAGGGAGGGGGTAGAGGAATGGAGGGAGGGTGTAGAGGGATGGAGGGAGGGGGTGGAGGGATGGAGTGGGATGGAGGGAGGGAGGGAGGGAGGGAAGAGGAATGCCATTTACAATCTCCTCCTTAATGATGATCCCTTCCTTTCCCTTCACCTCATATCTCTCTTCGCTATGTCTCATCCTTCTTTTCCCTCCTATCTCATTGGCCCGTTGGCTCTGGACGGAGGGGAGGAGGAGGGGATGAGACGAGATGGAGAGGAAGATATATCACTTTAATTGATTTATGTGCAGTAATGCTGTGTGCTGGGCTGTGTGAGGGGATCCGGTCCCTGCTAGGAGGCCAGCTATCTAAAGGATTGGCCATTAGAGCCTGTAGCAATCAGAAAGAGCCTGGGGTCGCTAACCTTGTTCAGGATTCTGACCCACTTTTTTTTTTAAATACCTTAGACTGAGCTGTGAGGAGATTCCGTGGCAAGACACTCTCATGTAGCACCAGGGACTGAAAACTGGCCTTCCATTTTGTTCTTAAGATAGGACAAGGTATTTCTAATCTATCAAATCAAACCAGGGACTTGGAACAGGCTTTCCATTTTGTTCTTAAGATAGGACAAGGTATTTCTAATCTATCAAATCAAACCAGGGACTTTCTCATTTCTAATCAAGAAAGTCAAATCAAAATCAATTTTTTTTGTCACATGCGCTGAATACAACAGGTGTAGAACTTACCGTGAAATGCTGACTTACAAGCCCTTAACCAACAATGCAGTTTTAAGAAAATAGAGTTAAGAAAATATTTACAAAATACATTTAAGTAAAAAAATAATAATAATGAGGCTATATACACGTTGGATGGTGGTACACCAACAGGTATTGAATAGAACACCCTCAATGTGTTGGGTGGTGGTACACCTACAGGTATTGAATAGAACACCCTCGATGTGTTGGGTGGTGGTACACCTACAGGTATTGAATAGAACACCCTCGATGTGTTGGGTGGTGGTACACCTACAGGTATTGAATAGAACACCCTCAATGTGTTGGGTGGTTGTCCGTCCTTTCTGACTGTTGTCTTTCTATGTTTGTTTCCAGTCTGTTGGTCAAACTAGATGTCTCTCTCTCTCTCTGATAGTGAATCGTTTTGGACAACATACTGGTAGTGTCTTGGCATAGTTTTAAAGCTGCTTTACAGTTACTCTAACTATATACATCAAATTTCAATCAAATTCATTTTTAAAGTTGCCTGAGTCACAGTGATGTCATGAACACTGTATTGTCGTCGATATTGTTGTTGATGTTACGAAGTATAAATACAAAGCATGACATCAGCAGCCATGTTGTCCTATTAGCATACCTGCTCTCTTTTAACACCGATAAATCCATCTGTTGAAAAAATATATTTAGGATATGTCAACGTACAAAGCCAGAAAACTGAAAGTAACTTTCTAAACAGTGTTATCCTTCTTTGCTAGCTTGTCAGCTATAGTGATTTCTTCCTCTGCTCCTCTATCCCTCCATCCCTCCATCTGTCTCTATCTTCCTCTGCTCCTCCACCCCTCCATCTTTCTCTGCTCCTCAATCCCTCCATCTCTCTGTCTCTATCTTCCTCTGCTCCTCCATCCCTCCATCTTCCTCTGCTCCTCCATCCCTCCATCTCTCTCTGTCTCTATCTTCCTCTGTTCCTCCATCCCTCCATCTCTCTCTGTCTCTATCTTCCTCTGCTCCTCCATCCCTCCATCTTCCTCTGCTCCTCCATCCCGCCATCTTCCTCTGCTCCTCCATCCCTCCATCTCTCTCTGTCTCTATCTTCCTCTGCCCCTCCATCCCTCCATCTTCCTCTGCTCCTCCATCCCTCCATCTCTCTCTGTCTTCATCTTCCTCTGCTCCTCCATCCCTCCATCTTCCTCTGCTCCTCCATCCCTCCATCTCTCTCTGTCTCTATCTTCCTCTGCTCCTCCATCTTCCTCTGCTCCTCCATCCCTCCATCTCTCTCTGTCTCTATCTTCCTCTGCTCCTCCATCCCTTCATCTTCCTCTGCTCCTCCATCCCTCCATCTTTCTTTCTTCCTCCATCCCTCCATCTTCCTCTGCTCCTCCATCCCCCCATCTTCCTCTGCTCCTCCATCCCTCCATCTCTCTCTGTCTCTATCTTCCTCTGCTCCTCCATCCCTCCATCTCTCTCTGCTCCTCCATATCTCCATCTCTCTCTGTCTCCATCTTCCTCTGCTCCTCCATCCCTCCATCTTCCTCTGCTCCTCCATCCCTCCATCTCTCTCTGTCTCTATCTGCCTCTGCTCCTCCATCCCTCATCTTCCTCTGCTCCTCCATCCCTCCATCTCTCTCTGTCTCTATCTTCCTCTGCTCCTCCATCCCTCCATCTTCCTCTGCTCCTCCATCCCTCCATCTTCCTCTCTTCCTCCATCCCTCCATCTCTCTCTGCCTCCATCTTCCTCTGCTCCTCCATCCCTCCATCTTCCTCTGCTCCTCCATCCCTCCTTCTCTCTCTGTCTCTATCTTCCTCTGCTCCTCCATCTTCCTCTGCTCCTCCATCCCTCCATCTTCCTCTGCTCCTCCATCCCTCCATATTCCTCTGCTCCTCCATCCCTCCATCTTGCTCTGTCTCTAACAGAGTTGATCACAAACAGCCAGATAGAGAGCGGTCTGCTGAAGGCGGAGCTAAAGGACAAGGTGACGTACACGTTGCTACGGAAACATCGACACCAGACAAAGAAGTCCAACCTGCGCTCGCTAGCTGACATCGGCAAGACGGTCTCCAGTGCAAGTAGGCTCTTTACCAACCCGGATAATGCTATTACAGGTGCCAGTTTGGTGCTGTGTCTTTACCAACCTGGATAATGCTATTACAGGTGCCAGTTTGGTGCTGTGTCTTTACCAACCTGGATAATGCTGTTACAGGTGCCAGTTTGGTGTTGTTTCTTTACCAACCTGGATAATGCTGTTACAGGTGCCAGTTTGGTGTTGTTTCTTTACCAACCTGGATAATGCTGTTACAGGTGCCAGTTTGGTGTTGTGTCTTTACCAACCTGGATAATGCTGTTACAGGTGCCAGTTTGGTGTTGTGTCTTTACCAACCTGGATAATGCTGTTACAGGTGCCAGTTTGGTGTTGTGTCTTTACCAACCTGGATAATGCTGTTACAGGTGCCAGTTTGGTGTTGTGTCTTTACCAACCTGGATAATGCTGTTACAGGTGCCAGGTTGGTGTTGTTTCTTTACCAACCTGGATAATGCTGTTACAGGTGCCAGTTTGGTGCTGTGTCTTTACCAACCTGGATAATGCTGTTACAGGTGCCAGTTTGGTGCTGTGTCTTTACCAACCTGGATAATGCTGTTACAGGTGTCACCTTTAATCTGCCATGTTTTTTTAAATTTCCCCCATCAATGTTAGGCATCAATATTTTGGAAAATATCTTGTTTTTGGTGTCTGTGTTCTCGACACAGGTTTCTTTTATTTCTTGTGAAAAGTTTGGTGGACAGGCGGACAATGTAGAGTTCTATCAGTGAACCTTTACTGCCCCCTCCATTAGCACACATCACCTTTAATAGAAGAGTTGAGATTCCTAGACAGAGGGGTCCACCAATACATGGCATTAGGAAACATTCCACATGTTAGTTAGATGTGAAAACATGTGATTGGTTGATTCTGTAGAGTAAATTAAGATAGCTGTTGAACATGTAGGACCAGATTGGTTGATTCTGTAGAGTAAATTAAGATAGTAGGGCCAGATTTTAAATGTGCAAGTTTGCATAATATTCACATTTAAGAAATGGAACGAAAAGTCCTAAACCTCAAGTGAACTGTACTGAACATAGTTCCTTATTGAACATGGATGCTCTATTGCAGAACAGCAGAACCAAGTCATTCACATCAGTTTAGATGTAGAATTAATTTAGTTAAGCTGAGGCTGTTCTGGAGTTGAACTTTTCATTTCATCTTTCATTGCTGTAAAATCATAACACTGAATTCATCATCACACACAGATGTTTGTTTGATTATATTAATCAATGATAAATCAAATAAATATATGGTTGGAACCGATTTCATGTTATTTAACATGGAAGGTGATCGATCGGTTGCCCAGGTAACCTTGGGTCTGTAAATAATCATTTATTACCTGCTCTGACATTTATGACAATGATTGGTTAATGGAACATGGAAGTCATCGATCTGTTTTATTGATATGTTGTTGTAGTGGTGAAAAGGACATTTTAATTATTTGGTAGAATTTTTCACATCGATTTGTGTGTATCATCTAGCTTTGGTTTTCAATAAAATACACTATATAATAGCAGGTTGGTTTCACACTAACTTTATACAGTTACTGCTAACATCACCCCCATGTTCTCCTGAACACAATACAATAGAGGCAGGATACTTGTCCATGAGATTAAGCATTTATATAATGTAGCAAAAATGACTAACTCATTTTCGACCAAATGAGCAGTTACTGCCTTTTGCTTGGTAGGTCAGTATTGTGGTCTAACATTACAGATCCAATGTAACTAAGTATGTCCAACCCGAAACTCTGTTCTTTCTAGATAACCATCTTTCACTTTGCTTCACCAGTTAATCTATCACGTCCTGTTCTATCTGCTTCTCTTTTAACCCTACCCTTACTCATTCGATTCTGTCTAACTAACACTGTATAATTCCACTGCATCTGTCTGTCTAACTAACACTTGCCCTTGATTAATCCACAATTTTTCTCCCTCCTTCTTTCTTTCCTTTCTTCCATTCCTCCTGCTCCCTTTACTTCTGTCTTCCACGGGTTGGGTTCTGCCATTTAAGCCCGTAGTCCGCTTGAAAACTCAGTGCCTTGTCTAACAGTCCGTGCCTCAATGGAGGAGCTGCAGACCCAACGAAGCCCCAGCATGGACTGGCTTAGTAAGTCATGCTACTGTATTGTAGATCTCCAGCATCATAGACTGGCCAAGTATGTTCTCATTAGAATTCTGGAGCTACTGTTGGTCCATAGAGCCAAACAACCAACTGTCCCCTTTCCCCCACTGTATCCTATCACACAGAAGTTATTTTCTTTCATGAGGAATCTGCCTCATTAGGCCAGAATAGAGCCGCTTATCTGTCCTCCATGATAGATCTTAGATGACTGGAATTCAATTCTGACAGTTGTCATCCAAATTTAGTCCATTCTACCCAGTCCACACTTCAGTATACTTAGTCCACACAGATTAACACCAAGTCTGAATGTTATTCACACCCTACTTTTTGAGAAGGTATTTTTCCCCAGTGACAACATAGACAATGCCATTTTCCTCTGGGTGCATCAAATGGACTGTCCCCCTCGATCTATCCAGAGGAACGAGGTAACAAACTGTTGAATCACTACAGTGGCATCAGATTTATGTTCACAGATGTATTGCCTTCAGCAGTATCTCCACCCTGCAATTTGAAGTGTAGGCTGGTACACTGTGTGTTTTGCTGTCTCCATTCAGTCCAGTATTTAACAGCAGAGTAGGTTGTTAACCTTCAAGGCTGTTGTTCACTCATAGGCAGTCCAGCCACCACACATCGGAACCTGGCCTCAAGCAGCATGAACGACATCTCCGACAAACCAGAGAAAGACCAGGTGAGTTTCCATTGGTTGACCTCTCCGTTCAATGTTCCAAACAAGTGTCAGTAACTGTGTTCTTTAGAGAATGTTAGCTGTTTAAACTTCAATAGTTACTGGACCTAGTTACCTAGGGAGAAACCAGCTAGGTTTCCATCCAATTGGCAACATATTTTCATGTGAATATTCTGCATAAAGAAAATATTTTCAACTCTACCGATGGTTACGTCATAAAAACTATTGTGTTAAATAGCAACTGTGCCACGCTGGTCTTGGCACGTGCTCTCTAGCCAACAGCTGGCAGATAGTGCAGGTAAACTAGCCTACATGATGGGATTATTATGGATAAGAGAGAGAATATTTGTATTTGTCTAACGGCATTCAAGCATCATCATGTCACCAGATTAAGACCCTCAATATTTATTGGAAAGGAGCATCAAGCTCATTACAGTGCACTTTCACCACCATGTGAAGTTCATCATAATTTATTTAATCTGTAGCCTAATAAACTGCATGCTTTCCCAGGGTCGTAGTGGGAGGACTACACAACATGTCATCATGACTCAGATGGTTATTATAACAATATTTGTGTTTCCACCCAGCCATCTCTCATCTTATACATTTTAAAGACACATAAAGATCCTTCCATGTCGAATAATCAAATTGTCTGTTTAAATTTCCGAGATTGTACTGACATTTCCTGTTTTCATAAGCCTGGTTGTGGATTGTTTTATGCCTCACTTAATTCATCCGCATAAAATGGTTGGATAGAAACCTGGTTATTGATATGAAATATATATTTAATAGTCAGTGGTTTAGTGTGTCACTGAAGCATAGTGACACAATGTTAGTACAATTTCTGCTGTCTTGCTGATCCCTGTCTGCCTGCTCTATGCACTGTGGTCTGGGTTATCTGACCAGCCATTGGAACTTTTCCACTGGCTCACTGTAGCTACAGTCCAGGAAGGATAACAGGGTTAGCTACAGTATAGAAAAGCTAACAGCGTTAGCTACAAGTTTAGCTATAGTCCAGGAAGGGTAACAGGGTTAGATACAGTATAGAAAAGCTAACAGCATTAGCTACAGGGTTAGCTATAGTCCAGGAAGGCTAACAGGGGAAACCACTATGTGCTTGCCTTATGGGTGATTATGATTGTCCAAAGTAAATCGACCAAGGTGCATTGTCCTCCTCCAACCCTAACCCACCAAGGTGCATGGCCCTCCTTCAACCCTAACCCACCAAGGTGCATCGCCCTCCTTCAACCCTAACCCACCAAGGTGCATGGCCCTCCTCCAACCCTAACTCACCAAGGTGCATGGCCCTCCAACCCTAACCCACCAAGGTGCATGGCCCTCCTCTAACCCTAACCCACCAAGGTGCATGGCCCTCCTCCAACCCTAACCCACCAAGGTGCATTGTCCTCCTCCAACCCTAACCCACCAAGTTGCATGGCCCTCCTCAACCCTAACCCACCAATGTGCATGGCCCTCCTCCAACCCTAACCCACCAAGGTGCATGGGCCTCCTCCAACCCTAACCCACCAAGGTGCATGGCCCTCCTCCAACCCTGACCCACCAAGGTGCATGGCCCTCCTCCAACCCTAACTCAGCAAGGTGCATGGCCCTCCTCCAACCCTGACCCACCAAGGTGCATGGCCCTCCTCCAACCCTGACCTACCAAGGTGCACAGATGGCCCTCCTCGAACCCTAACCCACCAATGTGCATGCCCCTCCTCCAACCCTAACCCACGAAGGTGCATGGCCCTCTTCCAACCCTAACTCAACAAGATGCATGGACCTCTTCCAACCCTAACTCAACAAGGTGCATGGACCTCTTCCAACCCTAACTCAACAAGGTGCATGGCCCTCTTCCAACCCTAACTCAACAAGGTGCATGGACCTCTTCCAACCCTAACTCAACAAGGTGCATGGACCTCTTCCAACCCTAACTCACCAAGGTGCATGGACCTCTTCCAACCCTAACTCAACAAGGTGCATGGGCCCTCTTCCAACCCTAACTCAACAAGGTGCATGGACCTCTTCCAACCCTAACTCACCAAGGTGCATGGCCCTCCTCCCTAACTCACCAAGGTGCATTGACCTCCTCCCTAACCCACCAAGGTGCATTGACCTCCTCCCTAACCCACCAAGGTGCATGGTCCAAATTAGTTCAGTTGAATCGTTCAGTCCAACTCAGTTCGGTTGAATCTTTCAGTCTGGTTCAGTCCTGATCTGTTCAGTTGAATCATTTATTTTTGTTCAGTCTGTCTCAGTTCAGTTGGATAATTTATTGGCTTACAGGGGTCTGGTTCAATCCAATTAAGTTCAGTTGAATCATTCAGTCTGGTTCAGCTCTAATCAGTTCAGTCATTCATTCTTGCTCACTCCAATTCAGTTCAGTTGAGTCATTCATTCTGGTGCTCTCCAACTAAGTTCAGTTGAATCATTCAGCCCTAATCAGTTCAGTTGAATAATTTAGTCTGGTTCAATCCAAATTGTTTCAGTTGAATCATTCATTCTGGTGCTGTTACGCATGGTTGAGCAGGTGAACCCAGGTGCAGACTCAGGCGGGGAGACAGGGATAAGGTAACTATGGTATTTATTGAACAGCTGTGGTGCAGGCCAAGGGAAGCTCGGGTGGGTAGTAGGGAACCAGGAATTGAGGCTGAGGCAAGGGGAGTAGGGCCAGGGTAAGCAGGTCCGGAGCAGAATCCATGGAAGCAGTAGAGCGGGGCTCCAGGACAGGGAAGCAGGACTGACGAGACGAGTGACTGGAGCCCGGGACCAAAGTCACTACTGATGGAACTGTAGCGGAGAGAAAATCAGTGTCAGGCTAGGGAAAAACAGGCACAACAAGATCTATGCAGGAACAAATGGCTTGAAACACAGACTGACTGGGCAGATGCTACGATCTGGCAGCATGGAAGTGGCAGGGCTTTTGTAGAGGTCTTGATTATGGAACAGGTTGCAGCTGGTGGGGATCTTCTCTGCCTCCAGCACACCTGTTTCCACTCACACAATCACATACACCCACTCAGAGAGAGAGATGGAGAGAGCACTGGGGGAGTGGCAGCAGGTTAGAGAGACATAGGATGAGAAGTAGAGGGCTTGGCAGGAGCAGATGTAACAGGTGCTGTCCAACTCAATTCATTTTAGTCATTCAGTCTAGTTCAATCCAACTCAGTTCAGTAAAATGATTATGTTAATTTCAGTCCTAATCCGTTCAGTCAGTGTAGTTAAGTCTAACTCAGCTCAGTTTAGTATTAAATATTTTGTATCTTATTAGGATCCCCAATTATCTTCCTGGGGTCCAAACAGGAAACAAAACACAATAAATAAAATACATAACACTACATAATACAATGCAAAATATAATACAAAATATATAAAAATGTGTCTCTTAACAGTCCGTCATGCCATAAGGTGTTATTTTATCCCTTTTTTATCTGGTTGTGCTGCCAGCTTAAGTTACCTGGGGTGGCAGAGAGTTCCATGTAGTCCAACTCAGTTCAGTTAAATTATTCAGTCAGTGTCACGCCCTGACCTTAGAGATCCTTATTATTCTCTATGCTTGGTTAGGTCAGGGTGTTATTTTGTTTGAGTGTTTTTTTTAATTAAAACCATGAACACTTTCCACGCTGCGCCTTGGTCAACTCGTTCTACCACCAACGAAAGCCGTTACAGTCAGGTTCAGTCCTGATCAGTTCAGTTAAATCTTTTTTTTTCGGTTCAACTCAGTTCAGTTGAATCATTCATTCTGTCTCAGGCCAATTCAGTTCAGTCATTCATCTATTTCAGTCCAACTCAGTTCAGTTGAGTCATTCCCCCTGAAATCAAGGCAAGCTCCTCTAATATTCCACTGGCTTTCTTTCCATCTGAGAGAAACTGATAAGGATGTTTCACATCATTTATGTAGACAACCGATCTGATAAGGACAGTCTTTCTCACACTTCCTCTCTCGACTTTAGTCACTTGTAAAGTGTTCTGTTTTCTCAGTGTGGAGCAGGAGGGGACTTTACTCTTCATGTCTCAACTGGAATGTTCAGGAAGTGATATAAGTGTAGAGGTTCTGTCAGTGTAGTGTGTTCTATGTTCCTTCAGTGTGGTGTGTTCTATATTCTGTCAGTGTAGAGTGTTCTGTCAGTGTAGTGTGTTCTATGTTCTGTCAGTGTAGAGCGTTATATGTTCTGTCAGTGTAGTGTGTCCTATGTTCTGTCAATGTAGAGGTTCTATGTTCTGTCAGTGTAGAGGTTCTATGTTCTGTCAGTGTACTGCGTTCTATATTCTGTCAGTGAGTGTGTTTTATGTTCTGTCAGTTTAGAGGTTCTGTGTTCTGTCAGTGTAGAGGTTCCGTGTTCTGTCAGTTTAGAGGTTCTGTCAGTGTAGAGTGAGTGTGTTCTATGTTCTGCCAGTGAGTGTGTTCTATGTTCTGTCAGTTTAGAGGTTCTGTGTTCTGTCAGTGTAGAGGTTTCGTGTTCTGTCAGTGAGTGTGTTCTTTGTTCTGTCAGTGTAGTGTTTTTATGTTCTGTCAGTGTCGAGGTTCTGTGTTCTGTCAGTGCAGTTTGTTCTATCTATCTTGTTAGTTTAGTGTGTTTTATGTTCTGTCAGTGAGTGTGTTCTATGTTCTGTCAGGGGAGTGTGTTCTGTGGTCCATCAGTGTTGTGTGTTCAATCTTCTGTCAATGTAGAGGTTCTATGTTTTTTTTTTTTTTTCTTCACCTTTATTTAACCAGGTAGGCAAGTTGAGAACAAGTTCTCATTTACAATTGCGACCTGGCCAAGATAAAGCAAAGCAGTTTGACAGATACAACGACACAGAGTTACACATGGAGTAAAACGAACATACAGTCAATAATACAGTATAAACAAGTCTATATACGATGTGAGCAAATGAGGTGAGAAGGAAGGTAAAGGCAAAAAAAGGCCATGGTGGCAAAGTAATTACAATATCGCAAGTAAATACTGGAATGGTAGATTTGCAATGGAAGAATGTGCAAAGTAGAACTAAAAATAATGTGGTGCAAAGGAGCAAAATAAATAAATAAATTAAATACAGTAGGGAAAGAGGTAGTTGTTTGGGCTAAATTATAGGTGGGCTATGTACAGGTGCAGTAATCTGTGAGCTGCTCTGACAGTTGGTGCTTAAAGCTAGTGAGGGAGATAAGTGTTTCCAGTTTCAGAGATTTTTGTAGTTCGTTCCAGTCATTGGCAGCAGAGAACTGGAAGGAGAGGCGGCCAAATAAATAATTGGTTTTGGGGGTGACTAGATAGATATACCTGCTGGAGCGTGTGCTACAGGTGGGAGATGCTATGGTGACCAGCGAGCTGAGATAAGGGGGGACTTTACCTAGCAGGGTCTTGTAGATGACATGGAGCCAGTGGGTTTGGCGACGAGTATGAAGCGAGGGCCAGCCAACGAGAGCGTACAGGTCGCAATGGTGGGTAGTATATGGGGCTTTGGTGACAAAACGGATTGCACTGTGATAGACTGCATCCAATTTGTTGAGTAGGGTATTGGAGGCTATTTTGTAAATGACATTGCCAAAGTCGAGGATTGGTAGGATGGTCAGTTTTACAAGGGTATGTTTGGCAGCATGAGTGAAGGATGCTTTGTTGCGAAATAGGAAGCCAATTCTAGATTTAACTTTGGATTGGAGATGTTTGATATGGGTCTGGAAGGAGAGTTTACAGTCTAACCAGACACCTAAGTATTTGTAGTTGTCCACGTATTCTAAGTCAGAGCCGTCCAGAGTAGTGATGTTGGACAGGCAGGTAGGTGCAGGTAGAGATCGGTTGAAGAGCATGCATTTAGTTTTACTTGTATTTAAGAGCAATTGGAGGCCACGGAAGGAGAGTTGTATGGCATTGAAGCTTGCCTGGAGGGTTGTTAACACAGTGTCCAAAGAAGGGCCAGAAGTATACAGAATGGTGTCGTCTGCGTAGAGGTGGATCAGAGACTCACCAGCAGCAAGAGCGACCTCATTGATGTATACAGAGAAGAGAGTCGGTCCAAGAATTGAACCCTGTGGCACCCCCATAGAGACTGCCAGAGGTCCAGACATGTTCTGTCAGTGTAGCGTGTTCTATGTTCTGTCAATGTAGAGATTTTATCTTCCGTCAGTGTAGTGTGTTCTATGTTCTGTCAGTGTAGAGCTTCTGTGTTCTGTCAGTGTAGTGTGTTCAATGTTCTGTCAGTTTAGAGGTTCTGTGTTATGTTAATGTAGAGGGTTTATTTTCACTCAGTGTGCTGTGTTCAATGTTCTGTCAGTATAGTGTGTTCTATGTTCTGTTAGTGTAGAGATGTTATGTTCTGTCAGTGTAGTGTTTTCTATGTTCTGTCAGTGTAGAGGTTCTGTGTTCTGCCAGTTTAGGGGTTCAATGTTCTGTCAGTGTAGAGTGTTTTATGTTCTGTCAGTGTAGTGTGATTTATGTTCTGTCAGTGTAGAGCTTCTATGTTCTGTCAGTGTAGTGTGTTCTGTATTCTGTCAGTTTAGAGGTTATATGTTATGTCAATGTACTGTGTTCTATGTTCTGTCAGTGTAGTGTTTTCTGTGTTCCATCAGTGAAGTGTTTTCTATTTTCTTTCAGTGTAGTATATTCTATGTTCTCTCAGTTCTATATTCTGTCAGTGTGGCAGTTATATGTTCTGTCAGTGTGGCAGTTATATGTTCTGTCAGAGTAGTGTATTCCGTCAGTGTAAAGGATTTATTCTCACTCTGTGTAGAGGTTCTATGTTCTGTCATATGTGTGTTCAATGTTCTATCAGTGTAGTGTGTTCTATGTTCTGTCAGTGTGGTGTGTTCTATGTTCTGGCAGTGTAGTGTGTTCTATGTTCTGTCAGTGTAGAGTTTTATGTTCTGTCAGTGTAGAGTTTTATGTTCTGTCAGTATGGAAGTTCTATGTTCTGTCAATGTGGAGGATTTATTTTCACTCAGTGTAGTGTGTTCTTGGTCTTGTCAGTTTTGAGGATCTATATTCTGTCAATGTACATGTTCTATGTTCTGTCAATGTAGAGGTTCTATGTTCTGTCAGTGTAGTGTGTTCCGTGTTCTGCCAGTGTACTGTGTTCCGTGTTCTGTCAGTGTAGGGTGTTCCGTGTTCTGTCCATGTAGTGTGTTCCATGTTCCGTCAGTGTAGTGTGTTCCATCAGTGTAGTGTGTTCTCTGTTCTGTCAGTGTAGTGTGTTCTATGTTCTGTCAGTGTAGTGTGTTCTATGTTCTGTCAGTGTAGTGTGTTCAATGTTCTATCAGTGTAGTGTGTTCTATGTTCTGTTAGTGTAGTGTGTTCAATGTTCTGTCAGTGTAGTGTGTTCTGTGTTCTGCCAGTGTAGTGTGTTCTGTCAGTGTAGTGTGTTCTATGTTCTGTCAGTGTAGAGGTTCTATGTTCTGTCATTGTAGAGGTTCTATGATCTGTCAGTGTAGTGTATACTGTGTTCTACATTCTTTCAGTTTAATGTTTTTTATGTTCTGTCAGTGTAGTTTGTGCTTTGTTCTGTCAGTTTAGACGTTCTCTGTTCCGTCAATGTATTTATTGTCTTCTATGTTCTGTCGGTGTCAAGTTTTTGTGTTCTGACAGTGTAGTTTGTTTTACGTTCTTTCAGTGTAGTGATTTCTGTCAATGTAGAGATTTTGTGTTCTGTCATTGCCCACATCTGTCAGCAGGAAGTGGCCTGTACTCCTGGGAATGGGGTTGGTAATCTAACAGTCGTTGCTTTGTGACAGATTGATTCAGAGGCAGATTGGTGGGTGGGAGGAGGAGGGTGGGGGGGGGGGGTCATGTTGGGTATCTCTGCTGCTCCCTGGTGTATGACTTTGGGATCTCGGTCTGTCTGTCTGAGAATCGCAGAATGGTGAACTTAACTAAACGACGGAGAGTTTTGACTGTGATATTAGATTGCTTCTTGTGTAAATATTCTCTGTCTGGATTTTAATGATTTAAACCGTCAGTCCGTCAGTCAGTCAGTCAGTCAGTCAGTCAGTCAGTCAGTCAACAGCCCTAGACAAATAGGCAGTCCAGATTTGACTTGGATACTTTTGGTTTTACTTTCTCACCCTGCTGACTAACAGTGTCATTACATTGTTGTTATTCTAATAGGGAGGGTGGATATTACCAGGAGTATATTTGAACCACAGAGAATTTGAAATGGTTTTCTGTGACATGAATTTGGCCAGAGAATGTCTGACCATTATGCACTCTGTCCAATGGGTTTACTTATGTTTTATAGTTGGTTGACTTTGTGATGTCTCCTTCTCTTTGACTGCTGTTCACGTTTTTATCTGAAAACTAAACTGTATTAGATGCACTTAGATTCACTGAATGTCTATTCTGAAAGTCTATTGGGTGAAATGTAATGCACAGACAGTCTGACAGGTGTTCTCAGATCATCTGATCTGACTTGATGTTCATGTCTGCTAGACAGTCTGACAGGTGTCTGATCTCAGATCACACTAGTCTCCCTCAGAGAGTTAACCTTGCGTTAGAGTCAGATGTTTAATTGTATATAACTGTCGTAATGTAGCTGGACACCAGGAAGAGTAGCTGCTGCCTTGTCAGGAACTAATGAAGATCCATAATAAACCCCAGGAAGAGTAGCTGCTGCCTTGGCAGGAACTAATGGGGATCCATAATAAACCCCAGGAAGAGTAGCTGCTGCCTTGTCAGGAACTAATGGAGATCCATAATAAACCCCAGGAAGAGTAGCTGCTGCCTTGGCAGGAACTAATGGAGATCCATAATAAACCCCAGGAAGAGTAGCTGCTGCCTTGTCAGGAACTAATGGAGATCCATAATAAACCCCAGGAAGAGTAGCTGCTGCCTTGGCAGGAACTAATGGGGATCCATAATAAACCCCAGGAAGAATAGCTGCTGCCTTGGCAGGAACTAATGGAGATCCATACTAAACCCCTGGAAGAGTAGCTGCTGCCTTGTCAGGAACTAATGGGGATCCATAATAAACCCCAGGAAGAGTAGCTGCTGCCTTGGCAGGAACTAATGGGGATCCATAATAAACCCCAGGAAGAGTAGCTGCTTCCTTTGCAGGATCTAATGGGGATCCATATTAAACCCCAGGAAGAGTAGCTGCTGCCTTGACAGAAACTAATGGGGATCCTTAATAAACCCCAGGAAGAGTAGGTGCTGCCTTGGCAGGAACTAATGGGGATCCATAATAAACACCAGGAAGAGTAGCTGCTGTCTTGGAAGGAACTAATGGGGATTCATAATAAACCCCAGGAAGAGTAGCTGCTGCCTTGGCAGAAACTAATGGGGATCCATAATAAACCCCAGGAAGAGTAGCTGCTGCCTTGGCAGGAACTAATGGGGATCCATAATAAACCCCAGGAAGAGTAGCTGCTGCCTTGACAGAAACTAATGGGGATCCATAATAAACCACAGAAAAAGTAGCTGCTGCCCTGGCAGGAACTAATTGGGATCCATAATAAAATATGTCCTTTTCTATATCTGACCTTTAACTGCCCAGTCCACATGTCCTGTCCTAAAGATGATTTGTCCACATTTGTATTTATTAGGGATCCCCATTAGTTCCCAGGAAGAGTAGCTGCTGCCTTGGGGATCCATAATGAATACACATTTAAATGTGGACAGATCAGCTATAGAACAGGACATGTGGACTGGGCAGTTATAGGACAGGACATTTGGACAGATCAGCTATAGGACAGGATATGTGGACTGGGCAATTATAGGAAAGTTACATCTCCGGTGCCGACAGAGTTGGCCGCCTTGCTTCGCGTTCCTATGAAACTATGCAATATTTTTTTTACGTGTTATTTCTTACAGTGGTACCCCAGGTAATCTTAGGTTTTATTACATACAGTCGGGAGGAACTACTGGATATAAGAGCAACGTCAACTCACCATCATTACGACCAGGAATACTACTTTCCCGAAGCGGATCCTATGTTTTTCCCACCACCCAGGACAATGGATCGGATCCCAGCTGGCGAAACAAAACAACAACGCCGTAAAAGGGGCAGACAAAGCGGTCTTCTGGTCAGGCTCAGGAGACGGGCACATCGCGCACCACTCCCTAGCATACTACTCGCCAATGTCCAGTCTCTTGACAACAAGGTTGATGAAATCCGAGCAAGGGTAGCATTCCAGAGAGACATAAGAGACTGTAACGTTCTTTGCTTCACGGAAACATGGCTCACTCGAGACACGCTATCGGAGTCGGTACGGACAGCTGGTTTCTTCACGCATCGCACCGACAGAAACAAGCATCTTTCTGTTAAGAAGAGGGGCAGGGGGGTATGCCTTATGATTAACGAGACGTGGTGTGATCATAACAACATACAGGAACTCAAGTCCTTCTGTTCACCTGACTTAGAATTACTCACAATCAAATGCTGACCGCATTACCTACCAAGAGAATTATCTTCGATTATAATCACAGCCGCTTATATTCCCCCCCAAGCAGACACATCAATGGCCATGAACAAACTTTATTTGACTCAATGTAAACTGGAAACCACATATCCTGAGGCTGCATTCATTGTAGCTGGGGATTTTAACAGGACTAATCTGAAAACAAGACTCCCTAAATGCTATCAGCATATCGTTTGTGCTACCAGGGCTGATAAAACCCTGGATCATTGTTATTCTAACTTCCGCAATGCATATAAGGCCCTCCCCCACTCTCCTTTCGGAAAAGCTGACCACGACTCCATTTTTTGTTCCCTGCCTATAGACAGAGACTAAAACAGGAAGCTCCCACTCTCAGGTCTGTTCAATGCTGGTCCGACCAATCGGATTCCACGCTTCAAGATTGCTTCGATCAAGTGGATTGGGATATGTTCCGCATTGCGTCACACAACAACATTGATGAATACGCTGATTCGGTGAGCAAATTTATTAGCAAGTGCATCGGCGATGTCGTACCCACAGCAACTTTTAAAACATATCCTAACCAGAAACCGTGGATTGATGGCAGCATTCGCGCGAAACTGAAAGCGCGAACCACTGCTTTTAACCAGGGCAAGGTGATCGGAAACATGACCGAATATAAACAGTGTAGCTATTCCCCCCGCAAGGCAATCAAACAAGTTCAGCGTCAGTATAGAGACAAAGTAGAGTCGCAATTCAACGGCTCAGACACAAGAGGTATGTGGCAGTGTCGCGGACCAGGATGTCTTTCTCCCAGACAGACTAAACAACTTCTTTTCTCGCTTTGAGGACAATACAGTGCCACTGACATGGCCCGCTACCAAAACCTGCTGACTCTCCTTCACTGCAGCCGACATGAGTAAAACATTTAATCGTGTTAACCCTCGCAAGGCTGCGGGCCCAGACGGCATCCCCATCCGCGTCCTCAGAGCATGCGCAGACCAGCTGGCTGGTGTATTTATGGACATATTCAATCAATCCTTATCCCAGTCTGCTGTTCCCACATGCTTCAAGAGGGCCACCATTGTTCCTTTTCCCAAGAAAGTGAAGGTAACTGAGCTAAACGACTATCACCCCGTAGCACTCACTTCCGTCATCATGAAGTGCTTTGAGAGACAAGTCAAGGACCATATCACCTCCACCCTACCTGACACCCTAGACCTACTCCAATTTGGTTACCGCCCCAATAGGTTCACAGACGACCCAATCGCAACCACACTGCACACTGCCCTAACCCATCTGGACAAGAGGAATACCTATGTGAGAATGCTGTTCATCGAATACAGCTCAGCAGTTAACACCATAGTACCCTCCAAACTCGTCACCAAGCTCGAGACCCTGGGTCTCAACCCCGCCCTGTGCAACTGGGTACTGGACTTCCTGACGGGCCGTCCCCAGGTGGTGAGGGTAGGTAACAACATCTCCACCCCGCTGATCCTCAACACTGGGGCCCCACAAGGGTGCATTCTGAGCCCTCTCCTGTACTCCCTGTTCACCCACGACTGCATGGCCATGCACGCCTCCAACTCAATCATCAAGTTTGCAGACGACACTACAGTGGTAGGCTTGATTACCAGCAACGACGAGACGGCCTACAGGGAGGAGGTGAGAGCCCTCGGAGTGTGGTGTCAGGAAAATAACCTCACACTCAACGTCAACTTAACAAAGGAGATGATTGTGGACTTCAGCAAAAGGCAAAGGGAGCACCCCCTTATCCACATCGACGGGACAGTAGTGGGGAGGGTAGTAAGTTTTAAGTTCCTCGGCGTACACATCACGGACAAACTGAATTGGTCCATCCACACAGACAGCGTGGTGAAGAAGGCGCAGCAGCACCTGTTCAACCTCAGGAGGCTTGTCACCAAAAGCACTCACAAACTTTTACAGATGCACAATCGAGAGCATCCTGCCAACATACTGACTCAACTCCAGCCACAAAATGTATCACTAGCCACTTTAAACAATGCACTTATATAATGTTTACAGACCCTTCATTACTCATCTCATATGTATATACTGTACTATACCATCTACTGCATCTTGCCATCTTTATGTAATACATGTATCACTAGCCACTTTAAACAATGCCACTTTTATATGTTTACATACCCTACATTACCCTACATTGTGTGTATAAGGTAGTTGTTGTGAAAGTGTTAGGTTAGATTACTCGGTGGTTAATACTGCATTGTCGGAACTAGAAGCATTTCGCTACACTCGCATAAACATCCGCTAAACATGTGTATTTGACAAATAAATTTTGATTGGATTTCACATGTGGACAGATCAGCTATGACACAGGACATATGAACAGTTCAGCTAAAGGTCAGCTATAGGACATGACATGTGGACAGATCAGCTATGAGACAGGACATGTGGACAGCTTAGCTATAGGACAGAACATGTGGAAAGGTCAGCTATAGGACATGACAAGTGGACAGGTCAGCTCTAGGACAGGACATTTGTACAGGTCAGCTATAGGAGTGGACATGTAGACAGTTCAGCTAAAGGTCAGCTATAGAACAGGACATCTGAACAGGTCAGCCATAGGACAGGAAAAGGGGACAGGTCAGCTGTTGGACAGGACATGAAATGTTTACAAATCAGCTATAGGACAGGAAGTGTGGACAGGTCAGCTGTAGGACATGTGGACAGGTCTGCTGTGGGGCAAGTAAGCTATGGGACAGGACAAGAGTACAGGTCAGCTATAAGTCAGCTATAGGACAGTACATGTGAACAGGTCAGCTATAGGAGAGGACATATGGACAGGTCAGCTATAGGAGAGGACATATGGACAGGTCAGCTATAGAAGAGGACATATGGACAGGTCAGTTATAGGACATGTGTACAGGTCAGCTATAGGTCAGGACACGTGAAAATATCTGCTATAGTACAGCTTCAGGACAGAACAGGTTAGATATAGGAAAAGACATGAGGACAGGTCAGGTATAGGCCAGGACATGTGAACAGGTCAGGTATAGGACAGGGCATGTGGACAGCAAAGCTATAGGTCAGGACATATGGACAGTTAAGCTGTTGGGCAGCTACAGGACAGGACATGTGGACAGTTCAGCTATAGGACAGGACATGTGGACAGGTCAGCTATAAGAGAGGACATGTAGACATATCAGCTATAGGACATGTGGACTGATAAGTTATAGGAGATTATATGTGGACAGATCAGCTTTCGGATATGTGGACAGATTAGTTATAGGTCAGGAAATGTTGACAGATAAGCCATAGGTCAGGACAAGTGGATATATCAGCTTTAGGACAGGACATGTGGACAGTTCAGCTATAGGACAGGACAGGACATGTGGACAGTTCAGCTAAATGACAGGACATGTGGACAGGTCAGCTATAGGACAGGACAGGACATGTGGGCAGGTCAGCTATAGTAGATGACATGTGGACATATCAGCTATAGGACAGGCTCTATGAACAGATCAGTTATTGGGCAGGTATAGCTCAGAACATAGGTAAAATTCCCTATAATGTCAGGAAACTAAGAAGAAACCAAGAGGGGAACCAAGCTCTGACGGGTGAACAGCCGGGTGGAGATTATAAGAGTACATATAAGAGTACATGGCCATTAAGGCGAGATTGTTCCTCAAGATGTTCAAAAGTTCACAGACGACCAGCAGGGTTTTTAATATATATTTTATCCTTTATTTAACTAGGGAAGTCAGTTAAGAACAAATTCTTATTTACAATGATGGCCTACCCCGGCTAAACCCTAACCCAGACAACGCTGAGCCAATTGTGCGCCGCCCTATGGGACTCCCAATCACGGCCGGTTGTAACACAGCCCAGGATCGAACCAAGGTCTGTAGTGACGCCTCTAGCACTGAGATGCAGTGCCTTAGACCGCTGCGCCACTCGGAAGCCAAATAGTAATCACAGTGGTTGTAGAGTGTGCAACAGGTTAGTACCTCAGGAGTAAATGACAGTTGGCTTTTTATAGTCGAGCATTCAGAGGCCGAGACAGCACGTGTGGTAGAGAGAGCGAGTCAAAAACGGCAGGTCCAGGACAAGGTAGCACGTCCGGTGAACAGATCAGGGTTCCATAGCTGCAAGCAGAAGAGTTCAAACTGGAGCAGCAGCACGACCAGGAGTCATCAGCCCAAGTAGTCCTGAGGCATGGTCCTAGGGCTCAGGTCCTCCGGGTAGGGAGGGAGTGAAAGCGAATTAGAGGGAACATGCTTACATTCACACAGGACACCAGATAAGACAGGAGAATTACACCAGATATAACAGACTGACCCTAGACCCCCTGGCACATAGAATATTGCAGCATGGACACTAGAGGCTGAAACAAGGGGGTCAGGGAACACAGTGGCCCTGTCCAATGATAACTCCGGACAGGGCCAACCAGGAAGGATGTAAACCCATCCACTTTGCCAAAGCACATCTCCCACACCACTAGAGGGATATCAACAAACCACCAACTTACTACCCTGAGACAAGGTTGAGTATAGCCCACGAATATCTCCTCCACTGCACTATCCCAAGTGGGCACAAAGCCAGACAGTTAGATCACATCAGTGACTCAACCCAATCAAGTGACACACCTCTCCTAGGGAAGGCATGGAGGAGTACTAGTAAGCCATCCCTGGGACAGAGACGAGTCTTCAGGAAAGACTTAAAGGTCGAGACTGAGTTTGTGTGTCTCACTTGGATAGGCAGCCCATTCTATAAAAATTAAGCTCTATAGGAGAAAACCCTGCCTCCAGCTGTTTGCTTAGAAATTCTAGGCACAATAAGGAGGCCTGCGTTTTGTGACCGTAGGATACGTAGGTATGTACGACAGGACCAAATCAGAGAGATAGGTAGGAGCAAGCCAATGTAATCTTTTGTAGGTTAGCAGTAAAACCCTGAAATCAGCCCTAGCCTTAACAGGAAGCCAGTGTAGAGAGGCTAGCACTGGAGTAATATGATAACATTGTTTGGTTCTAGTCAAGATTTTAGCAGCCGTGTTTAGCACTAACTGAAGTTTATTTAGTGCTTTATCCGGGTAGCCGGAAAGTAGAGCAGTGCAGTACCGTAATTGCTGGACTATTAAGCGCACCTGAATATAAACCGCACCCACTGAATTATTCAAAAATATGTATTTTGTACATAAATAAGCCGCACATGTCTATAAGCCGCAGGTGCCTACCGGTACATTGAAACAAATTAACTTGGTCACTATCTTCCTCCTCCTGTGCACTGAAACCACTGAAGTCATCTCCTTCGGTGTTGGAGTTGAATAGCCTCGTTTTCATTGTCGCTCTCGTCACTTTCATCCGGAGGCAAATACCCTGCTGAGCTCATGCTGCCCCTTCAACACGCAGCAGTCCAGCCTTTTGAAACCCGTTGATGATAGTGGATTTTTTGACAATGCTCCACGCGGTCAGGACCCACTGGCAGACTTGACCATAAGTTGCTCTTCACATGCGGCCCGTTTTAGTGAAGGATTTCTCCCCACTTGTCATCCAAGCCTCCCACTGAACAAGGAGCGCCACCTTAAATGCACAATTTACACTGATGTCGAGTGGCTGCAAATAGTCAGTTCCTCACGCTGCTGTTTCCAACGTCTTATCATCGACTCATTAAGGCCAAGCTCCCGTGCAGCAGCTCTATTTCCTTTTCCAACAGCCAGATCGATCGCCTTCAACTTGAAAGCTGCATCATATGCATTTCTCCGTGTCTTTGCCATGATGAGGGTGACAACATTTCTACCGTAATCAGAATGATGGAAAGTTTGAGCGCGCTCGATTTACGTCACATTATGTGAAGGTGCTCAGTTTTTTGGCGGCATGAATCTTGTGAAAGCGGGAAAAATCCATAAATTAGCCGCGTCATTGTATAAACCGCGAGGTTCAAAGCGTGGGAATAAAGTAGCGGCTTGTAGTCCGGAAATTACGGTAGTCTAATCTAGAAGTGACAAAAACATGGATTATCTTTTCTGTATCATTCTGGACATAACTTTTCAGATTTTTGCAATGTTACGAAAATGGAAAAAATGTCTTTGAAATATTCTTGATATGTTTGTCAAAAGAGAGGTCAGGGTCCAGTGTAATGCCGTGATCCTTCAGTTTTTATTTGAGACGACTGTACAACCATCAAGATTAATTATCAGATCCAACAGCAGATCTCTTTGTTTCTTGGGATCTAGAACTGGTATCTCTATTTTCGAGTTTAAAAGTAAAAAATTGCTGCCACCCACTTCCTTATGTCTGAAACACAGGCATCCAGGGTAGGGAATTTTGGGGCTTCAGCCATGTTTTATTGAAATGTACAGCTGTTTGTCATCCGCATAACAGTGAAAGTTGTCATTGTGTTTTCTGAATAACATCACCAAGAGGTAGAATATACTGTGAAAACAATAGTGGTCCTAAAACGGAACCATGAGAAACACCGAAACGTACAATTGATTTGTCAGAAGACAAATCATCCACAGAGACAAACTGATATTTTTTCCAACAGATAGGATCTAAACCAGGCAAGAACTTGTAGTGTAGATCAATTTGGGTTTCCAATCTCTCTAAAAGAATGTGATTTCTCAACTAAAAGTTTTGCCGCGGGATTTAGAGGTAATTTGTGCTTTAGTATGGTACCCTGCATCACTGCGTCACTGCTCCAGACCAGCACAAGGGGGAGTTAGAGCACTGATTATGCTTTTGGGTCCCAAGGCACTAATGACAATGAATGGGCGTTATAAACCAAATAGAAACTGATAATTGTGCACGACTTCAAAATTTAATTTCAATTAACTGAATGATGAAAATGAAGAAGGGGATTGAATTTTTACAATGGTTTAAGAATTGCTACTCCTCTGTACTGCACTCACACACCATTTTATTGTTTCTACTCGTCAGTATTACTTACTAAAACTGTTGTTACACTAAGGTTTTTATTCTAAGAGAAACAAAAATGTTAAATTATATACCATGATATTCATAAGATATATGTGTTGACTGAATATAAGCAAGTGATGTCTGCTAAATAATCAAGATGAAGGCTCAGGTATATAGGCTCGGCATCTACATAAAGCTGAGTGACTCACTCATTCATGGCTTTGGATCAAAATAAATAAGTGTAAATATTCTTTCTGATTGTCTTTAATAAAACAATTTTTGGTTATCCTGACCTGGACACCATGTATTATAATAGCCCATTATGGGCTGTTAGCAGGACAATAGACTCTTGCCAACACCCCTCTGTATTTTATTATATTTCATAAATGAAGTAGGAAGTCGGCTTCCGAACCCAAAAGTCAGAGAACAATGTCCAAATGGCATAAGAAATGTCCAAATGGCATATATAAGTATTGAAAGTACCAAATCAGGATGTTGTGTCCATTTGCATTAAATGATCATAGGAAGTCAGCTTCCGAACCCAAAAATAAGTGAACCATTGTAAAGTGTCTGTGTGTAGAGGGTGAGATGAGTCAGGCACAGGACAGCAGATATGAGTAATGAAAGCAATTTTACTCAATAATATCACAATACACATTGTATGAATAAATACAAGGCCACAAATACGGACCGCAATACAATAAACAATTACTCACAAACAAACATGGGGGAACAGAGGGTTAAAAATGAACAAGTAATTGGGGAATTGAAACCAGGTGTGTAAGACAAAGACAAAACAAATGGAAAATGAAAAGTGGATCGGCGATGGCTAGAAGTCCGGTGACGTCGACCCCCGAACGCGGCCTGAACAAGGAGAGGGACCAACTTCGGTGGAAGTTGTGACAATACACCTCCCCTTGACGCGCGGCTCCAGCAGCACTCCGACACCGACCTCGGGGACGATCCCAGAGGACAGGGCGCAGGGCGATCCGAAAGGAGACGGTGGAACGTCCTCCAAGACGTCCTCCACCGGCACTCAGCATCTCTCCTCCGGAACGGACCCCTACCACTCCACGAGGTACTGAAGGCCCCTCGCCCGACGCCTCGAGTCCAGGATGGCTCGAACAGCATACGCCGGGGCCCCCTCGATGTCCAGAGGGGGTGGAGGAACCTCCCGCAACTCAGACTCCTAGAGTGGACCAGCCACCACCGGCCTGAGGAGAAACACATGGAACGAGGGATTAATACGGTAATCTGGGGGAAACTGTAACCTGTAGCATACCTCGTTCAGTCTCCTCAGGACTTTGAATGGCCCCACAAACTGTGGACCCAGCTTCCGGCATGGCAGGCGGAGGGGCAAACACCGGGGCCTCACTACGGTTGCGGTCGGCACTCGCCTTCTGCCGCCTCACGGCCCGTTGCAGGTGCACATGGGCGGCGTCCCAGGTCTCCTCCGAGCACTTAAACCATTCGTCCACCGCAGGAGCTTCGATCTGGCTCTGATGCCAAGGTGCCAGAACCGGCTGATACCCCAGTAAGCACTGGAAGAGAGAGAGGTTAGTGGAGGAGTGACAGAGTGAGTTTTTGTCCATCTCTTCCCAGGGGATGGATGCCGCCCACTCCCCCGGCCGGTCCTGGCAATATGACCGCAGAAGCCTACCCACATCCTGGTTTACTCTCTCCACCTGCCCGTTACTCTCGGGGTGAAAACCTGAGGTGAGGCTAACCGAGACCCCCAGACATTCCATGAATGTTCTCCAGACCCTGGACGTGAACTGGGGACCCCGATCAGAGACTATGTCCTCAGGCACCCCGTAGTGCAGAAAGACGTGAGTGAACAGGGCCTCCGCAGTCTGTAGGGCCGTAGGGAGACTGGGTAAAGAGAGGAGACAGAAGGACATAGAAAATCAATCCACAACGACCAGGATCGTGGCCCTGTGAGGGAGGAAGATCCGTCAGGGCGTCCACCAACAGGTGCGACCACAGCCGTTGTGGAACGGGTAGGGGTTGTAATTTCCCTCTGAGCAGCTGCCTGGGAGCCTTGCACTGGGCGCACACCGAGCTGGAGGAAACGTAAACCCTCACGTCCTTGGCCAAGGTGGACCACTAGTATTTCCCACTAAGGCAACGCACCGTCCGATCGATGCCAGGGTAACCAGAGGAGGGTGAAGTGTGACAGAATGTACAGGCGCCCAGCTGGACACTGGGGGGTAGTGGGCTCCGTGCCTAACGCCCGCTCGATGTCAGCGTCCAGCTCCCACACCACCGGTGAACCAGGAAAGAGGCCGGAAGTATGGGAGTGTGATCCATGGACTGCTCCTCTGTGTCATACATCCGGGACAGTGCGTCTGCCTTAGCGTTCTGGGAACCGGGTCTGTAGGACAGAGTGAAAACAAAACGGCTAAAGAACATGGCCCACCTTGCCTGGCGAGGGTTCAATCTCCTCGCCGCCTGGACGTACTCCAGATTGTGGTGGTCAGTCCAGATGAGAAAAGGTTGTTTAGCCCCCTCAAGCCAATGTCTCCACGCCTTCAGAGCCTTGCCAACAGCCAACAGCTTCCGGTCCCCCACATCATAGTTTCACTCTTTGGTGGCATGCCCGTGCACGGCTCCTATCCCAGCCTCGGACGCGTCCACCTCCACTATGAACACCAAAGAGGGATCCGGATGAGCCAGCACAGGAGCCGAGGTAAACAGAGCCTTCAGGTGACCAAAATCCCTGTCCGCCTCAGCCGACCACTGTAGCCGCACCGGTCCCCCCTTCAGCAATGAGGTAATGGGAGCTGCTACCTGACCAAAACCCCGGATAAACCTCCGGTAGTAGTTGGCAAACTAGAAACCGCTGCACTTCCTTTACCGTGGTGGGAGTCAGCCAATTACGCACGGCTGAAATGCGGTCACTCTCCATCTCCACCCCTGAAGTGGAAATGCGGTACCCTAGGAAGGAGACGGACTGTTGGAGGAACAGACATTTCTCAGCCTTGACGTACAGGTCATGCTCCAACAGTTGACCAAGCACCCTGCGTACCAGGGACACATGCTCGGCGCGTGTAGCGGAGTATATCAGAATGTCGTCGATATACACCCCTACACCCTGCCCGTGCAGGTCCCGGAAAATCTGATCAACAATGACCTGGAAGACTGATGGAGCATTCATCAACCCGTACGGCATGACGAGGTACTCATAGTGCCCTGAGGTGGTACTAAATGTCGTCTTCCACTCGTCCCCCTCCCGGATACGTACCAGCTTGCAAGTGCTCCTGAGATCCAATTTTGTGAAGAAGCACACCCCGTGCATTAATTCAATCACACTGGCGATGAGAGGTAGCGGGTAACTGTACCTCACAGTGAGGTTTGATACCTCGATAGTCAATACACGGGTGCAGACCTCCATCCTTCTTCTTCACAAAATAGAAACTCGAGGAGGCAGGTGAAGTGGAGGGCCGAATGTATATTTCACTCCTCACCCCCAAAGCAAATTCCTACTTTGGCTGCCTTTCCTTCCAGTTCTCTGCTGCCAATGACTGGAACTAATTGCAAAAATTGCTGAAGCTGGAGACTCATATTTCCCTCACTAACTTGAAGCATCAGCTATCGGAGCAGCTCACAGATCATTTCACCTGTACATAGCCCATCTGTAAATAGTCCATCCAACAACCTCATCCCCATATTATTATTATTTGTTGCTCCTTTGCACCCCAGTATCTCTACTTGCACCGTCATTTTTTTCCACATCTAGCACTCTAGCGTTTAATAGCTAAATTGTAATTACTTCGCCACTACGGCCTATTATTGCCCTACCTCCCTAATCGTACCTATTTTGTATATAGATTTATTTCTAATGTGTTATTGACTGTACGTTTGTTTACTCCATGTGTAACTCTGTGTTGTTGTCTGTTCACACTGCTATGCTTTATCTTGGCCAGGTCGCAGTTGTAAATGAGAACTTGTTCTCAACTAGCCTACCTGGTTAAATAAAGGTGAAATAAAATTAAAATAAAAACATTTGGACAGATCAGCTACGTACAGGACATGTGGACAGGTCAGCTACGGTACAAGACATGTGGACAGGTCAGCTACGGTACAGGACATGTGGACAGGTCAGCTACGGTACAGGACATGTGGACAGGTCAGCTACTGTACAGGACATGTGGACAGGTCAGCTACGGTACAGGACATGTGGACAGGTCAGCTGTAGGACGGGACATGTGGACAGATCAGCTACGGTACAGGACATGTGGACAGGTCAGCTGTAGGACGGGGCATGTGGACAGATCAGCTACGGTACAGGACATGTGGACAGGTCAGCTATGGTACAGGACATGTGGACAGGTCAGCTACGGTACAGGACATGTGGACAGATCAGCTACGGTACATGACATGTGGACAGGTCAGCTATGGTACAGGACATGTGGACAGGTCAGCTGTAGGACGGGACATGTGGACAGGTCAGCTGTAGGACGGGACACGTGGACAGGTCAGCTACGGTACAGGACATGTGGACAGGTCAGCTACGGTACAGGACATGTGGACAGGTCAGCTACTGTACAGGACATGTGGACAGGTCAGCTACGGTACAGGACATGTGGACAGGTCAGCTGTAGGACGGGACATGTGGACAGATCAGCTACGGTACAGGACATGTGGACAGGTCAGCTGTAGGATGGGGCATGTGGACAGATCAGCTACGGTACAGGACATGTGGACAGGTCAGCTACGGTACAGGACATGTGGACAGATCAGCTACGGTACATGACATGTGGACAGGTCAGCTATGGTACAGGACATGTGGACAGGTCAGCTGTAGGACGGGACATGTGGACAGGTCAGCTGTAGGACGGGACATGTGGACAGATCAGCTACGGTACAGGACATGTGGACAGGTCAGCTGTAGGACGGGTCATGTGGACACATCAGCTACGGTACAGGACATGTGGACAGGTCAGCTGTAGGACGGGGCATGTGGACAGATCAATTACGGTACAGGACATGTGGACAGGTCAGCTGTAGGACGGGGCATGTGGACAGATCAGCTACGGTACAGGACATATGGACAGATCAGCTACAGTACAGGACATGTGGACAGGTCAGCTGTAGGACGTGGCATGTGGACAGATCAGCTGTAGGACGGGACATGTGGACAGGTCAGCTGTAGAACGGGACATGTGGACAGGTCAGCTGTAGGATGGGACATGTGGACAGGTCAGCTGTAGGACGGGGCATGTGGACAGGTCAGCTGTAGGACGGGGCATGTGGACAGATCAGCTACGGTACAGGACATGTGGACTGGTCAGCTGTAGGATGGGACATGTGGACAGGTCAGCTGTAGGACGGGGCATGTGGACAGATCAGCTACGGTACAGGACATGTGGACAGGTCAGCTGTAGGACGGGGCATGTGGACACATCAGCTACGGTACAGGACATGTGGACAGGTCAGCTATAGGACGGGGCATGTGGACAGATCAGCTACGGTACAGGACCTGTGGACAGGTCAGCTGTAGGACGGGGCATTTGGACAGATCTGCTGTAAGACGGGGCGTGTGGACAGATCAGCTGTAGGATGTAGGATCAGCTGTAGCTGTACCTCACAGTGATCTGATTGATACCTCGATAGTCAATACACGGGTGCAGACCTCCATCCTTCTTCTTCACAAAATAGAAACTCGAGGAGGCAGGTGAAGTGGAGGGCCGAATGTATATTTCACTCCTCACCCCCAAAGCAAATTCCTACTTTGGCTGCCTTTCCTTCCAGTTCTCTGCTGCCAATGACTGGAACTAATTGCAAAAATTGCTGAAGCTGGAGACTCATATTTCCCTCACTAACTTGAAGCATCAGCTATCGGAGCAGCTCACAGATCATTTCACCTGTACATAGCCCATCTGTAAATAGTCCATCCAACAACCTCATCCCCATATTATTATTATTTGTTGCTCCTTTGCACCCCAGTATCTCTACTTGCACCGTCATTTTTTTCCACATCTAGCACTCTAGCGTTTAATAGCTAAATTGTAATTACTTCGCCACTACGGCCTATTATTGCCCTACCTCCCTAATCGTACCTATTTTGTATATAGATTTATTTCTAATGTGTTATTGACTGTACGTTTGTTTACTCCATGTGTAACTCTGTGTTGTTGTCTGTTCACACTGCTATGCTTTATCTTGGCCAGGTCGCAGTTGTAAATGAGAACTTGTTCTCAACTAGCCTACCTGGTTAAATAAAGGTGAAATAAAATTAAAATAAAAACATTTGGACAGATCAGCTACGTACAGGACATGTGGACAGGTCAGCTACGGTACAAGACATGTGGACAGGTCAGCTACGGTACAGGACATGTGGACAGGTCAGCTACGGTACAGGACATGTGGACAGGTCAGCTACTGTACAGGACATGTGGACAGGTCAGCTACGGTACAGGACATGTGGACAGGTCAGCTGTAGGACGGGACATGTGGACAGATCAGCTACGGTACAGGACATGTGGACAGGTCAGCTGTAGGACGGGGCATGTGGACAGATCAGCTACGGTACAGGACATGTGGACAGGTCAGCTATGGTACAGGACATGTGGACAGGTCAGCTACGGTACAGGACATGTGGACAGATCAGCTACGGTACATGACATGTGGACAGGTCAGCTATGGTACAGGACATGTGGACAGGTCAGCTGTAGGACGGGACATGTGGACAGGTCAGCTGTAGGACGGGACACGTGGACAGGTCAGCTACGGTACAGGACATGTGGACAGGTCAGCTACGGTACAGGACATGTGGACAGGTCAGCTACTGTACAGGACATGTGGACAGGTCAGCTACGGTACAGGACATGTGGACAGGTCAGCTGTAGGACGGGACATGTGGACAGATCAGCTACGGTACAGGACATGTGGACAGGTCAGCTGTAGGATGGGGCATGTGGACAGATCAGCTACGGTACAGGACATGTGGACAGGTCAGCTACGGTACAGGACATGTGGACAGATCAGCTACGGTACATGACATGTGGACAGGTCAGCTATGGTACAGGACATGTGGACAGGTCAGCTGTAGGACGGGACATGTGGACAGGTCAGCTGTAGGACGGGACATGTGGACAGATCAGCTACGGTACAGGACATGTGGACAGGTCAGCTGTAGGACGGGTCATGTGGACACATCAGCTACGGTACAGGACATGTGGACAGGTCAGCTGTAGGACGGGGCATGTGGACAGATCAATTACGGTACAGGACATGTGGACAGGTCAGCTGTAGGACGGGGCATGTGGACAGATCAGCTACGGTACAGGACATATGGACAGATCAGCTACAGTACAGGACATGTGGACAGGTCAGCTGTAGGACGTGGCATGTGGACAGATCAGCTGTAGGACGGGACATGTGGACAGGTCAGCTGTAGGACGGGACATGTGGACAGGTCAGCTGTAGGATGGGACATGTGGACAGGTCAGCTGTAGGACGGGGCATGTGGACAGGTCAGCTGTAGGACGGGGCATGTGGACAGATCAGCTACGGTACAGGACATGTGGACTGGTCAGCTGTAGGATGGGACATGTGGACAGGTCAGCTGTAGGACGGGGCATGTGGACAGATCAGCTACGGTACAGGACATGTGGACAGGTCAGCTGTAGGACGGGGCATGTGGACACATCAGCTACGGTACAGGACATGTGGACAGGTCAGCTATAGGACGGGGCATGTGGACAGATCAGCTACGGTACAGGACCTGTGGACAGGTCAGCTGTAGGACGGGGCATTTGGACAGATCTGCTGTAAGACGGGGCGTGTGGACAGATCAGCTGTAGGATGTAGGATCAGCTGTAGCTGTACCTCACAGTGATCTGATTGATACCTCGATAGTCAATACACGGGTGCAGACCTCCATCCTTCTTCTTCACAAAATAGAAACTCGAGGAGGCAGGTGAAGTGGAGGGCCGAATGTATATTTCACTCCTCACCCCCAAAGCAAATTCCTACTTTGGCTGCCTTTCCTTCCAGTTCTCTGCTGCCAATGACTGGAACTAATTGCAAAAATTGCTGAAGCTGGAGACTCATATTTCCCTCACTAACTTGAAGCATCAGCTATCGGAGCAGCTCACAGATCATTTCACCTGTACATAGCCCATCTGTAAATAGTCCATCCAACAACCTCATCCCCATATTATTATTATTTGTTGCTCCTTTGCACCCCAGTATCTCTACTTGCACCGTCATTTTTTTCCACATCTAGCACTCTAGCGTTTAATAGCTAAATTGTAATTACTTCGCCACTACGGCCTATTATTGCCTTACCTCCCTAATCGTACCTATTTTGTATATAGATTTATTTCTAATGTGTTATTGACTGTACGTTTGTTTACTCCATGTGTAACTCTGTGTTGTTGTCTGTTCACACTGCTATGCTTTATCTTGGCCAGGTCGCAGTTGTAAATGAGAACTTGTTCTCAACTAGCCTACCTGGTTAAATAAAGGTGAAATAAAATTAAAATAAAAACATTTGGACAGATCAGCTACGTACAGGACATGTGGACAGGTCAGCTACGGTACAAGACATGTGGACAGGTCAGCTACGGTACAGGACATGTGGACAGGTCAGCTACGGTACAGGACATGTGGACAGGTCAGCTACTGTACAGGACATGTGGACAGGTCAGCTACGGTACAGGACATGTGGACAGGTCAGCTGTAGGACGGGACATGTGGACAGATCAGCTACGGTACAGGACATGTGGACAGGTCAGCTGTAGGACGGGGCATGTGGACAGATCAGCTACGGTACAGGACATGTGGACAGGTCAGCTATGGTACAGGACATGTGGACAGGTCAGCTACGGTACAGGACATGTGGACAGATCAGCTACGGTACATGACATGTGGACAGGTCAGCTATGGTACAGGACATGTGGACAGGTCAGCTGTAGGACGGGACATGTGGACAGGTCAGCTGTAGGACGGGACATGTGGACAGGTCAGCTACGGTACAGGACATGTGGACAGGTCAGCTGTAGGACGGGGCATGTGGACAGATCAGCTACGGTACAGGACATGTGGACAGGTCAGCTGTAGGACGGGGCATGTGGACACATCAGCTACGGTACAGGACATGTGGACAGGTCAGCTGTAGGACGGGGCATGTGGACAGATCAATTACGGTACAGGACATGTGGACAGGTCAGCTGTAGGACGGGGCATGTGGACAGATCAGCTACGGTACAGGACATGTGGACAGATCAGCTACAGTACAGGACATGTGGACAGGTCAGCTGTAGGACGTGGCATGTGGACAGATCAGCTGTAGGACGGGACATGTGGACAGGTCAGCTGTAGGACGGGACATGTGGACAGGTCAGCTGTAGGATGGGACATGTGGACAGGTCAGCTGTAGGACGGGGCATGTGGACAGGTCAGCTGTAGGACGGGGCATGTGGACAGATCAGCTACGGTACAGTACATGTGGACTGGTCAGCTGTAGGACGGGGCATGTGGACACATCAGCTACGGTACAGGACATGTGGACAGGTCAGCTATAGGACGGGGCATGTGGACAGATCAGCTACGGTATAGGACATGTGGACAGGTCAGCTGTAGGACGGGGCATGTGGACACATCAGCTACGGTACAGGACATGTGGACAGGTCAGCTATAGGACGGGGCATGTGGACAGATCAGCTACGGTACAGGACCTGTGGACAGGTCAGCTGTAGGACAGGGCATTTGGACAGATCTGCTGTAGGACGGGGCGTGTGGACAGATCAGCTGTAGGACGGGACATGTGGACAGGTCAGCTAAGGTACAGGACATGTGGACAGGTCAGCTGTAGAACGGGGCATGTGGACAGATCAGCTGTAGGACGGGGCATGTGGACAGGTCAGCTACGGTACAGGACATGTGGACAGGTCAGCTGTAGGACGGGACATGTGGACAGATCAGCTACGGTACAGGACATGTGAACAGGTCAGCTGTAGGACGGGACATGTGGACAGATCAGCTACGGTACAGGACATGTGTACAGATCAGCTGTAGGACGGGACATGTGGACAGATCAGCTACGGTACAGGACATGTGTACAGATCAGCTGTAGGACGGGACATGTGTACAGATCAGCTGTAGGACGGGACTTGTGGACATGTCATCTATAGGTCAGGACATGTGGTCAGTTAAGCTATAGGACATCTGGACAGGTCAGCTATGGAACAGGGCATGTGGACAGGTTAGCTATATGTCATCTATAGGACAGGGTCTGTGGACAGATCACCTAAAGGTCAGCTATACAGGGCATGTGGAAAGATCAGCTATGGAAGAGGACTTGTGGACAGGTCAGCTATAGGACAGGATATATGGATAGATCAGCTATTGAACAGCACTAGTGGACAGGTCAGCTGTAGGACGGGACATGTGGACAGATCAGCTACGGTACAGGACATGTGGACAGGTCAGCTGTAGGACAGGATATATGGATAGATCAGCTATTGAACAGCACTAGTGGACAGGTCAGCTAGAGGACAGGACATGTGGATAGATTAGCTATTGAACAGGACTTGTGGATAGGTCAGCTATAGGTCAGGACATGTGGATAGATCAGATATGGAACAGGACTTGTGTCAGGTCAGGTTTAGGTCAGGTTTAGGACAGGACACGTCAGTTCAAATATTGGAAAGGACTTGTGGCCAGATCAGCTATAGGATGGGACTTGTGGACAGGTCATCTATAGGACAGGACATGTGGATAGATCAGCTATTGAACAGTACTTGTGGACAGGTCATCTATAGGACAAGACATGAGGATACATCAGCTATTTAACAGGGCATGTGGACAGGTCAGCTATAGGACAGGACATGTGAGGACAGGGCACATTATCAGTTCAGCTATTGGAGAGGACTTGTGGCCAAATCAGCTGTAGGACATGTGTCCACATCAGCTATATGATGGGACTTGTTACAGGTCAGCTATAGGTCAGGACTTGTGGACAGGTCAGCTATAGATCAGGACATGTGGACAGGTCAGCTATAGGTCAGGACTTGTGGACAGGTCAGCTATAGGTCAGGACATGTGGACAGGTCAGCTATAGATCAGGACTTGTGGACAGGTCAGCTATAGGTTGGGACTTGTGGACAGGTCAGCTATAGGTTGGGACTTGTGGACAGGTCAGCTGTAGGACGGGACATGTGGACAGGTCAGCTACGGTACAGTACATGTGGACAGGTCAGCTGTAGGACGGGGCATGTGGACAGATCAGCTACGGTACAGGACATGTGGACAGGTCAGCTGTAGGACGGGACATGTGTACAGATCAGCTACGGTACATGACATGTGGACAGGTCAGCTACGGTACAGGACATGTGGACAGATCAGCTACGGTACAGGACATGTGGACAGGTCAGCTGTAGGACGGGACATGTGGACAGATCAGCTACGGTACAGGACATGTGGACAGGTCAGCTGTAGGACGGGGCATGTGGACAGATCAGCTACGGTACAGGTCAGCTGTAGGACGGGACATGTGGACAGATCAGCTACAGTACAGGACATGTGGACAGGTCAGCTGTAGGACAGGATATATGGATAGATCAGCTATTGAACAGCACTAGTGGACAGGTCAGCTATAGGACAGGACATGTGGATAGATTAGCTATTGAACAGGACTTGTGGATAGGTCAGCTATAGGACAGGGTATGTGGATAGATGAGCTATGGAACAGGACTTGAGGACAGGTCAGGACATTTGGATAGATCGGATATGGAACAGGACTTGTGTCAGGTCAGGTTTAGGTCAGGTTTAGGACAGGACAGGTCAGTTCAAATATTGGAAAGGACTTGTGGCAAGATCAGCTATAGGATGGGACTTGTGGACATGTCATCTATAGGACAGGACATGTGGATAGATCAGCTATTGAACAGTACTTGTGGACAGGTCATCTATAGGACAAGACATGAGGATACATCAGCTATTTAACAGGGCATGTGGACAGGTCAGCTATAGGACAGGACATGTGAGGACAGGGCACATTATCAGTTCAGCTATTGGAGAGGACTTGTGGCCAAATCAGCTGTAGGACATGTGTCCACATCAGCTATATGATGGGACTTGTTACAGGTCAGCTATAGGTCAGGACTTGTGGACAGGTCAGCTATAGATCAGGACATGTGGACAGGTCAGCTATAGGTCAGGACTTGTGGACAAGTCAGCTATAGGTTGGGACATGTGGACAGATCAGCTACAGTACAGGACATGTGGACAGGTCAGCTGTAGGACAGGATATATGGATAGATCAGCTATTGAACAGCACTAGTGGACAGGTCAGCTATAGGACAGGACATGTGGATAGATTAGCTATTGAACAGGACTTGTGGATAGGTCAGCTATAGGACAGGGCATGTGGATAGATGAGCTATGGAACAGGACTTGAGGACAGGTCAGGACATTTGGATAGATCAGATATGGAACAGGACTTGTGTCAGGTCAGGTTTAGGTCAGGTTTAGGACAGGACAGGTCAGTTCAAATATTGGAAAGGACTTGTGGCCAGATCAGCTATAGGATGGGACTTGTGGACAGGTCATCTATGGGACAGGACATGTGGATAGATCAGCTATTGAACAGTACTTGTGGACAGGTCATCTATAGGACAAGACATGAGTATACATCAGCTATTTAACAGGGCATGTGGACAGGTCAGCTATAGGACAGGACATGTGAGGACAGGGCACATTATCAGTTCAGCTATTGGAGAGGACTTGTGGCCAAATCAGCTGTAGGACATGTGTCCACATCAGCTATATGATGGGACTTGTTACAGGTCAGCTATAGGTCAGGACTTGTGGACAGGTCAGCTATAGATCAGGACATGTGGACAGGTCAGCTATAGGTCAGGACTTGTGGACAGGTCAGCTATAGGTCAGGACATGTGGACAGGTCAGCTATAGATCAGAACTTGTGGACAGGTCAGCTATAGGTTGGGACTTGTGGACAGGTCAGCTATAGGTTGGGACTTGTGGACAGGTCAGCTGTAGGACGGGACATGTGGACAGGTCAGCTACGGTACAGTACATGTGGACAGGTCAGCTGTAGGACGGGGCATGTGGACAGATCAGCTACGGTACAGGACATGTGGACAGGTCAGCTGTAGGACGGGGCATGTGGACACATCAGCTACGGTACAGGACATGTGGACAGGTCAGCTGTAGGACGGGATATGTGGACAGATCAGCTACGGTACAGGACATGTGGACAGGTCAGCTATTGAACAGTACTTGTGAACAGGTAATCTATAGGACAAGACATGAAGATACATCAGCTATTTAACAGGGCATGTGGACAGGTCAGCTATAGGACAGGACATGTGAGGACAGGGCACATTATCAGTTCAGCTATTGGAGAGGACTTGTGGCCAAATCAGCTGTAGGACATGTGTCCACATCAGCTATATGATGGGACTTGTTACAGGTCAGCTAGAGTCAGGACTTGTGGACAGGTCAGCTATAGATCAGGACATGTGGACAGGTCAGCTGTAGGACGGGACATGTGGACAGATCAGCTACAGTACAGGACATGTGGACAGGTCAGCTGTAGGACAGGATATATGGATAGATCAGCTATTGAACAGCACTAGTGGACAGGTCATCTATAGGACAGGACATGTGGATAGATTAGCTATTGAACAGGACTTGTGGATAGGTCAGCTATAGGACAGGACATGTGGATAGATCAGATATGGAACAGGACTTGTGTCAGGTCAGGTTTAGGTCAGGTTTAGGACAGGACAGGTCAGTTCAAATATTGGAAAGGACTTGTGGCCAGATCAGCTATAGGATGGGACTTGTGGACAGGTCATCTATAGGACAGGACATGTGGATAGATCAGCTATTGAACAGTACTTGTGGACAGGTCATCTATAGGACAAGACATGAAGATACATCAGCTATTTAACAGGGCATGTGGACAGGTCAGCTATAGGACAGGACATGTGAGGACAGGGCACATTATCAGTTCAGCTATTGGAGAGGACTTGTGGCCAAATCAGCTGTAGGACATGTGTCCACATCAGCTATATGATGGGACTTGTTACACGTCAGCTATAGGTCAGGACTTGTGGACAGGTCAGCTATAGATCAGGACATGTGGACAGGTCAGCTATAGGTCAGGACTTGTGGACAGGTCAGCTATAGGTTGGGACTTGTGGACAGGTCAGCTATAGGTTGGGACTTGTGGACAGGTCAGCTATAGGTTGGGACTTGTGGACAGGTCAGCTATAGGTTGGGACTTGTGGACAGGTCAGCTGTAGGACGGGACATGTGGACAGGTCAGCTACGGTACAGTACATGTGGACAGGTCAGCTGTAGGACGGGGCATGTGGACAGATCAGCTACGGTACAGGACATGTGGACAGGTCAGCTGTAGGACGGGACATGTGAGGACAGGGCACATTATCAGTTCAGCTATTGGAGAGGACTTGTGGCCAAATCAGCTGTAGGACATGTGTCCACATCAGCTATATGATGGGACTTGTTACAGGTCAGCTATAGGTCAGGACTTGTGGACAGGTCAGCTATAGATCAGGACATGTGGACAGGTCAGCTATAGGTCAGGACTTGTGGACAGGTCAGCTATAGGTCAGGACATGTGGACAGGTCAGCTATAGATCAGGACTTGTGGACAGGTCAGCTATAGGTTGGGACTTGTGGACAGGTCATCTATAGGTTGGGACTTGTGTACAGGTCAGCTGTAGGACGGGACATGTGGACAGGTCAGCTACGGTACAGTACATGTGGACAGGTCAGCTGTAGGACGGGGCATGTGGACTGATCAGCTACGGTACAGGACATGTAGACAGGTCAGCTGTAGGACGGGGCATGTGGACACAGCTACGGTACAGGACATGTGGACAGGTCAGCTGTAGGTCAGGACTTGTGGACAGGTCAGCTATAGATCAGGACATGTGGACAGGTCAGCTATAGGTCAGGACTTGTGGACAGGTCAGCTATAGGTTGGGACTTGTGGACAGGTCAGCTATAGGTTGGGACTTGTGGACAGGTCAGCTATAGGTTGGGACTTGTGGACAGGTCAGCTATAGGTCAGGACTTGTGGACAGGCCAGCTATAGGTCAGGACTTGTGGACAGGCCAGCTACGGTACATGACATGTGGACAGATCAGCTACGGTACAGGACATGTGGACAGGTCAGCTGTAGGACGGGGCATGTGGACAGATCAGCTACGGTACAGGACATGTGGACAGGTCAGCTGTAGGACGGGGCATTTGGACAGATCAGCTACAGTACAGGACATTTGGACGGGTCAGCTGTTGAACGGGACATGTGGACAGGTCAGCTATAGGTCAGTACTTGTGGACAGGTCAGCTATAGGTCAGGACATGTGGACAGGTCAGCTATAGGTCAGGACATGTGGAAAGCCCAGCTATAGGTCAGGACTTGTGGACAGGTCAGCTATAGGTCAGGATATGTGGACAGGTCAGCTATAGGTCAGGACATGTGGACAGCCCAGCTATAGGTCAGGACTTGTGGACAGGTCAGCTATAGGTCAGGACATGTGGACAGGTCAGCTGTAGGACGGGGCATGTGGACAGATCAGCTACGGTACAGGACATGTGGACAGATCAGCTAAAGTACAGGACATGTGGACAGGTCAGCTGTAGGACGTGGCATGTGGACAGATCAGCTACGGTACTGGACATGTGGACAGGTCAGCTGTAGGACGGGGCATGTGGACAAATCAGCTACGGTACAGGACATGTGGACAGGTCAGCTGTAGGACGGGGCATGTGGACACATCAGCTACGGTACAGGACATGTGGACAGGTCAGCTGTAGGACGGGACATGTGGACAGGTCAGCTGTAGGACGGGACATGTGGACAGATCAGCTACGGTACAGGACATGTGGACAGGTCAGCTGTAGGACGGGGCATGTGGACAGATCAGCTACGGTACAGGACATTTGGACAGGTCAGCTGTAGGACGGGGCAAGTGGACAGATCAGCTACGGTACAGGACCTGTGGACAGGTCAGCTGTATGACGGGGCATTTGGACAGATCAGCTGTAGGACGGGACATGTGGACAGGTCAGCTACGGTACAGGACATGTGGACAGGTCAGCTACGGTACAGGACATGTGGACAGGTCAGCTGTAGGACGGGACATGTGGACAGATCAGCTACGGTACAGGACATGTGGACAGGTCAGCTGTAGGACGGGGCATGTGGACAGATCAGCTACGGTACAGGACATGTGGACAGGTCAGCTGTAGGACGGGACATGTGGACAGGTCAGCTGTAGGACGGGACATGTGGACAGATCAGCTACGGTACAGGACATGTGGACAGGTCAGCTGTAGGACGGGGCATGTGGACAGATCAGCTACGGTACAGGACATGTGGACAGGTCAGCTGTAGGACGGGGCAAGTGGACAGATCAGCTACGGTACAGGACCTGTGGACAGGTCAGCTGTATGACGGGGCATTTGGACAGATCAGCTGTAGGACGGGACATGTGGACAGGTCAGCTAGGGTACAGGACATGTGGACAGGTCAGCTACGGTACAGGACATGTGGACAGGTCAGCTGTAGGACGGGACATGTGGACAGATCAGCTACGGTACAGGACATGTGGACAGGTCAGCTTTAGGACGGGGCATGTGGACAGATCAGCTACGGTACAGGACATGTGGACAGGTCAGCTGTAGGACGGGACATGTGGACAGATCAGCTATGGTACAGGACATGTGGACAGGTCAGCTTTAGGACAGGATATATGGATAGATCAGCTATTGAACAGCACTAGTGGGCAGGTCAGCTATAGGACAGGACATGTGGATAGATTAGCTATTGAACAGGACTTGTGGATAGGTCAGCTATAGGACAGGGCATGTGGATGGATGAGCTATGGAACAGGACTTGAGGACAGGTCAGGTTTAGGTCAGGTTTAGGACAGGACATGTGAGGACAGGGCACATTATCAGTTCAGCTATTGGAGAGGACTTGTGGCCAAATCAGCTGTAGGACAGGACTTGTGGACAGGTCATCTATAGGACAGGACATGTGGATAGATCAGCTATTGAACAGTACTTGTGGACAGGTCATCTATAGGACAAGACATGAGGATACATCAGCTATTTAACAGGGCATGTGGACAGGTCAGCTATAGGACAGGACATGTGAGGACAGGGCACATTATCAGTTCAGCTATTGGAGAGGACTTGTGGCCAAATCAGCTGTAGGACATGTGTCCACATCAGCTATATGATGGGACTTGTTACAGGTCAGCTATAGGTCAGGACTTGTGGACAGGTCAGCTATAGGTCAGGACATGTGGACAGGCCAGCTATAGGTCAGGACTTGTGGACAGGCCAGCTATAGGTCAGGACTTGTGGACAGGTCCGAGGACTCCGAGGACACCCCCGGACAGGGCCAAACAGGAAGGATATAACCCCACCCACTTTGCCATTGCACAGCCCCCACACCACTAGAGGGATATCTTCAACCACCAACTTACCATCCTGAGACAAGGCTGAGTATAGCCCACAAAGACCTCCGCCACGGCACAACCCAAGGGGGGGGGGAGGGGGCGCCAACCCAGACAGGATGACCACATCAGTGACTCAACCCACTCAGGTGACGCACCCCCTCCAGGGACGGCATGAGAGAGCCCCAGTAAAGCCAGTGACTCAGCCCCTGTAATAGGGTTAGAGGCAGAGAATCCCAGTGGAAAGAGGGGAACCGGCCAGGCAGAGACAGCAAGGGCGGTTCGTTGCTCCAGAGCCTTTCCGTTCACCCTCCCACTCCTGGGCCAGACTACACTCAATCATATGACCCACTGAAGAGATGAGTCTTCAGTAGAGACTTAAAGGTTGAGACCGAGTTTGCGTCTCTGACATGGGTAGGCAGACCGTTCCATAAAAATTGAGCTCTATAGGAGAAAGCCCTGCCTCCAGCTGTTTGCTTAAAAATTCTAGGGACAATTAGGAGGCCTGCGTCTTGTGACCGTAGCGTACGTGTAGGTATGTACGGCAGGACCAAATCAGAGAGATAGGTAGGAGCAAGCCCATGTAATGCTTTGTAGGTTAGCAGTAAAACCTTGAAATCAGCCCTTGCTTTGACAGGAAGCCAGTGTAGAGAGGCTAGCACTGGAGTAATATGATCAAATTTTTTGGTTCTAGTCAGGATTCTAGCAGCCGTATTTAGCACTAACTGAAGTTTATTTAGTGCTTTATCCGGGTGGCCGGAATGTAGAGCATTGCAGTAGTCTAACCTGGAAGTGACAAAAGCATGGATTAATTTTTCTGCATCATTTTTGGACAGAAAGTTTCTGATTTTTGCAATGTTACGTAGATGGAAAAAAGCTGTCCTTGAAATGGTCTTGATATGTTCTTCAAAAGAGAGATCAGGGTCCAGAGTAACGCCGAGGTCCTTCACAGTTTTATTTGAGACGACTGTACAACCATTAAGATTAATTGTCAGATTCAACAGAAGATCTCTTTGTTTCTTTGTCTCTCTTTAGAGGTCCCTCCCTTCCTCCCTCCCTCTGGAATGGCTGGATGTCAGTTAGCAGTGTGTGATGGCAGACAGAAACAGTAGTGACTGTTGGGTGGCAGGTTAGACAGGGTCCCACAGATTAATGCTGTCATTTAAAAGATTAAGACACCAAATGACCCACATGTAGAAATAAAAAGTACCTTTTTCAGGACCCTGTCTTTCAAAGATAATTAGTAAAAATCCAAATAACTTCACAGATCTTCATTGTAAAGGGTTTAAACACTGTTTCCCATGCTTGTTCAATGAAACATAAAGAGTTAATGAAGATGCACCTGTGGAACGGTCGTTAAGACACTAACAGCTTACAGACGGTAGGAAATGAAGGTCACAGTTATGAAAACTTAGGACACTAAAGAGGCCATTCTACTGACTCTGAAAAACACCAAAAGAAAGATGCCCAGGATCCCTGCTCATCTGCGTGAACGTGCCTTAGGCATGCTGCAAGGAGGCATGAGGACTGCAGATATGGCCAGGGCAATAATTTGCAATGTCCGTACTGTGAGATGCCTAAGACAGCGCTACAGAGGGACAGGACGGACAGCTGATTGTCCTCGCAGTGGCAGACCACGTGTAACAACACCTGCACAGGATCGGTACATCTGAACATCACAACTGCGGGACAGGTACAGGATGGCAACAACAACAACTGCCCGTGTTACACCAGGAACGCACAATCCCACCATCAGTGCTCAGACTGTTCGCAGTAGGTTGAGATAGGCTGGACTGAGGGCTTGTAGGCCTGTTGTAAGGCAGGTCCTCACCAGACATCACCGGCAACAACATCGCCTATGGGTACAAACCCACCGTTGCTGGACCAGACAGGACTGGCAAAAAGTGTTCTTCACTGACGAGTCGCGGTTTTGTCTCACAAGGGGTGATGGTCAGACTCGCGTTTATCGTCGAAGGAATGAGCGTTACACCGAGTCCTGTACTCTGGAGTGGGATCAATTTGGAGGTGGGGGGTCCATCATGGTCTGGGGCGGTGTGTCACAGCATCATCGGACTGAGCTTGTTGTCATTGCAGGCAATCTCAACGCTGTGCGTTTCAGGGAAGACGTCCTCCTCCCTCATGTGGTACACTTCCTGCAGGCTCATCCTGACATGACCCTCCAGCATGACAATATCACCAGCCATACTGCTCGTTCTGTGCGTGATTTCATGCAAGACAGGATTGTCAGTGTTCTGCCATGGCCAGCAAAGAGCCTGGATCTCAATCCCACTGAGCACATCTGGGACCTGTTGGATCGGAGGGTGAGGGCTAGGGCCAATCCCCTCAGAAATGTCCGGGAACTTGCAGGTGTCTTGGTGGAAGAGTGGGGTAACATCTCACAGCAAGAACTGGCAAATCTGGTGCAGTCCATAAGGAGGAGATGCACTGCAGTACTTAATGCAGCTGGTGGCCACACCAGATACTGACTGTTACTTTTGATTTTGACCCCCCCCCCCATTGTTCAGGGACACATTATTCAATTTATTTTAGTCACATGTCTGTGGAACTTGTTCAGTTTATGTCTCAGTTGTTGATCTTGTTATGTTCATACAAATATTTACACATGTTAAGTTTGCTGAAAATAAACGCAGTTGACAGTGAGAGGACGTTTCTTTTAATGCTGAGTTTAAAACTAATATATTGTAATTTAATAATGCGGTTTGATGGGACAGAAAGTGGAAAGGGAAGTGGAATTTTAAATGTTGCTTACTGGACCTGATCTAGATTGTGTTACACCGAGGTAAAATCAGGCCAGTGGTTTAATCAACTTTAATGCCTCAGTTTAATCACCCCCGACAACCTGCTGCCAAGACTGAAGACAACATGATTCTCTGCGATTGGGGGGAGGGGTTAGAGTTACAGATGAGGTCATTCAGAAACATGCCAGAATGTCTCCTAGATTTGGAATCTCACTGAATTAAGAGGCTCTCCTTGCGTCACAGTGTTTTTGTAATGAGTTGCCATGATGTTTTGATCTAAACCAACTAAACTGCTTCCAGTTAATTAGGAACTGCCAACCAGATTCAGATTCGTAGTAATTTGGTAACAATTACTGTGGCAGAATGCAGTAGTGGAGAAAGACTAACAAGATAAGGATTCTAGAACTGCTTCAAATGTTCTACAAGTGTTCTGCTGTTACATGGTGATGTACCACAGCTTCAGTTGTTAACATGTTACGTGGTGATGTACCACAGCTTCAGTTGTTAACATGTTACATGGTGATGTACCACAGCTTCAGTTGTTAACTTGTTATATGGTTTTTCTCCAGGATCGAAGGTTTATTACAGAGTGTGTTATGGGTATTCTATGATGCTTGCTTTATCAATTACACTGATCGCTATCCAAGCGTTCAGACATTTTTGGAAAGGAAATCACAGTAGCTCAAAAACTTATTTGGGACTGGGGGGCAGTATTGAGTAGCTTGGATAAAAAGGTGCCCATAGTAAAGATTTGGATAGATGATGATGGTGGTGATTTTGTTTAGGAATACAGCAAATAATTACACTTGTGACCTGGCTGGTTATATTATTATTATTAGTATTGTCATCATCAGGTTCCATGCTGGGTGGTACATCTGTCAGAGAACAGGTTCCATGCTGTGTGGTACATCTGTCAGAGAACAGGTTCCATGCTGGGTGGTACATCTGTCAGAGAACAGGTTCCATGCTGGGTGGTACATCTGTCAGAGAACAGGTTCCATGCTGGGTGGTAAAACTTCCCAGGCCTGCTAGGAACAGGAAGGCTGGCTTCTGCTTCTGCTGATCCTCCTGGTTTTTTATTTGGCTGGAATGTGGGAATGTGATTTACTGATCGGGGTCCCAGCTAATGTTGAGCTCCCTCCCTGGGTTTCTGTTAGCTGGGCTGAAGGTGTTACTAGTCATTCTCCTCTGATGCAGTTGAAGTCAGAAGTTTACATACACTTAGGTTGGAGTCATTAAAACTCGTTTTTCAACCACTCCACAAATGTCTTGTTAACAAACTATAGTTTTGTCAAGTTGGTTAGGACATCTAGTTTGTGCATGACACAAGTCATTTTTCCAACAATTGTTTACAGACATATTATTTCACTTATAATTCACTATATCACAATTCCAGGGGGTCAGAAGTTTACACATACTAAGTTGACTGTGCCTTTAAACAGCTTGGAAAATTCCAGAAAATGTCATGGCTTTATAAGCTTCTTATAGGCTAATTGACATAATTTCAGTGACTCGGAGGTGTACTTGTGCATGTATTTCAAAGCCTGCCTTCAAACTCAGTGCCTCTTTGCTTGACATCAAGGGAAAATCAAAATAAATCAGCCAAGACCTCAGAAAAAAAATTGTAGACGTCCACAAGTCTGGTTCATCCTTGGGAGCAATTTCCAAAATCCTGAAGGTACCATGTTCATCTGTACAAACAGTAGAACGCAAGTATAAACACCATGGGACCACGCAGCCATTATAGCACTCAGGAAGGAGGTGTTCTGTCTCCTAGAGATGAACGTACTGTGGCAAAGAAGGGGGTCGAGTGATAAATGGCAGATATGTGAGAGCAGAACTAATAAACGGGCTCTGCCCGATCACTAAAATGGCCACCCATGTCAGAACTACAGATCACAAAATGGCCGACCGCCAAAACTACAAGTCCCAGAAGCAAGGGGAAGGTGGAGCCGACTCACAGATAAAGGGCCAAGAAAAACCAGGAAGAGGGAGAGAGAGTGCTGGAAGGATATATTGTTCATGTGGCAAAGAAGGGGGTCCCCTGGTCGGTAAGAATCTCCTTTGGAACCCCGACCAGCTGTTAGAAGCCCGCTAGTGCCACTCCCCATAATCAAAACGCCATTTGAGAGGATAGCGATGGATTTAGTGGGCCACTACCCAAATCCGCCAGAGGGCATCAATACATTCTGGTCATTCTAGATTATGCCACTCGCTACCCAGAAGCCATTCCCCTTCGGACGATGGCTTCCAAAAATATTGCAAAGGAATTAGTGCTCTTGTTCACCAGGGTAGGGGTTCCAAAGGAGATCCTTACCGACCAGGGGACCCCCTTCTTTGCCACAGTACTTTGGTGCGAAAAGTGCAAATCAATTCCAGAACAACAACAAAGGACCTTGTGAAGATGCTGGAGGAAACAGGTACAAAAGTATCTATATCCACAGTAAAACGCTTCCTATACCGCTCCGCAAGGAAGAAGCCACTGCTCCAAAACCACCATAAAAAAGACAGACTACGGTTTGCAACTGCACATGGGGACAAAGATCATACTTTTTGGAGAAATGTCCTCTGGTCTGATGAAACAAAAATAGAACTGTTTGGCCATAATGATCATCGTTATGTTTGGAGGAAAAAGGAGGAGGCTTGCAAGCCTAAGAACACCATCCCAACCGTGAAGGACAAGGGTGGCAGCATCATGTTGTGGGGGTGCTTTGCTGCAGGAGGGACTGGTGCACTTCACAAAATAGATTGCAACATGAGGTAGGAAAATTATGTGGATATATTGAAACAACATCGCAAGACATCAGTCAGGAAGTTAAAGCTTGGTCGCAAATGGGTCTTCCAAATGGACAATGACCCCAAGCATGTTTCCAAAGTTGTGGCAAAATGACAACATAGTCAAGGTATTGGAGTGGCCATCACAAAACCCTGACCTCAATTCTATAGACAATTTGTGGGCAGAACTGAAAAAGCCTGTGTGAGAAAGGTGGCCTACAAACCTGACTCAGTTAGACCAGCTCTGTCAGGAGGAATGGGCCAAAATTCACCCAACTTATTTTGGGGAGCTTGTGGAACGCAAACCCGAAACATTTGACCCAAGTTAAACAATTTAAAGGCAATGCTACCAAATACTAATTGAGTATGTAAACTTCTGACCCACTGGGAATGTGATGAAATAAATAAAATATGAAATAAATCATTCTCTCTACTATTATTCTGACATTTCACATTCTTAAAATAAAGTGGGGATCCTAACTGACCTAAGACAGGGAATGTTTACAAGGATTAAATGTCAGGAATTGTGAAAAACTGAGTTTAAATGTATTTGACTAGGGTTTATATAAACTTCCGACTTCAACTGTACTTAGGGTTAGGGTTTCTGTTAGCTAGGCTGAAGGTGTCACTAAATGTTCTCTGTTATTCTCCGTTTCAGCTGAAGAACAAGTTCATGAAGAAGCTTCCCCGAGACGCCGAGGCATCCAACGTTCTCGTTGGAGAGGTGGACTTCCTGGACGCCCCCTTTGTGGCATTTGTCCGTCTACAGCAGGCTGTGATGCTGGGAGCTCTTACAGAAGTCCCTGTCCCCACCAGGTTAATATATAAATGTATATGTAAACTAGAGTTGTTACGGTTTGACGTCATGTAATCTCTTTGGTCTTTCATCCTCAGATTCCTGTTCATCCTTTTAGGACCCAAAGGAAAAGCCAAGTCCTATCATGAGATAGGAAGAGCTATCGCCACCCTCATGTCAGATGAGGTAAGCAGAACAAGGTTTCAGAGAAAGGAATTTAACCTTTACTTTTTTTACTAGGCAAGTCAGTAAAGAACAAATTCTACCCCTGCCAAATCCTCCCTTAACCCGGACTACGCTGGGCCAACTGCTTACCTCAGATGAGGTAAGCAGAGCAAGGTTTCAGAGCAAGGAATTAGCTATGATGTCAGATGAGGTAAGCAGAGCAAAGTTTCAGCTATGATGTCAGATGAGGTAAGCAGCACAAAGCAAGGTGTCAGCTATGATGTCAGATGATGTAAGCAGCACAGATCAAGGTGTCAGCTATGATGTCAGAGGAGGTAAACAGCACAGAGCAAGGTGTCAGCTATGATGTCAGATGAGGTAAGCAGCACAGATCAAGGTGTCAGCTATGATGTCAGATGATGTAAGCAGCACAGAGCAAGGTGTCAGGTATGATGTCAGATGAGGTAAGCAGCACAGAGCAAGGTGTCAGCGATGATGTCAGATGAGGTAAGCAGCACAGAGCAAGGTGTCAGCTATAATGTCAGATGAGGTAAGCAGTGCAGAGCAAGGTGTCAGCGATAATGTCAGAGGAGGTAAACAGCACAGAGCAAGGTGTCAGCTATAATGTCAGATGAGGTAAGCAGCACAGAGCAAGGTGTCAGCTGAATACATGTCTGAGTCCCTACTAAATACTATGGTGCCTGTATAAATCAGTCAGATGAATGCTATACAGGTATGCTGTCTACTAGTTGAACATTCACATTCAGTCCCTTTCCAAACCAGCTGAGATGTACTTGTTGCTGATATTCACAACTGCTTTGTTTTTTCCAGCTTTTTCTGATAACTCACTGAGGCCCCCTACTGGGCACCAACTGTCAGCTCTCACTTCATATTTAATTTAATCAGTAGACAATAACTTTCTACTTTACAAGAGACAAAACAAACTACAAATATATAAAAATAAAAACTAAATCAAATCTAAGTGTTGTTGAACTGACGACTTTGTCTTATGCAGGTGTTCCATGACATAGCATACAAGGCGAAGGACAGAGAGGATCTGCTGGCTGGCATCGATGAGTTTCTGGATGAGGTGATTGTTCTGCCCCCGGGGGAATGGGACCCGGCCATCAGGATAGAACCGCCCAAGTCTGTACCTTCTGCAGACAAAAGGTTAGCATCCATCTGCTGACATGATATGCTGTTTTATGCATTTCTATACTATAGTCCTCTATATTGTGCTTCTCAGGAAGAACATGTATGCTGGAGGCGACAGCGGCCAGATGAACGGAAACACGCCCCATGATGGGGGAGGAGGGGGAGGGGGGCATGCAGTGGGAGACGAGCTCAAGAAGACAGGCAGGTGAGTCAACTAATAAAACACAATAAAACACTGTACTGATGAAGGCCATTGATGAAGGCTGAAACATCAAGCTTTTAATAGTTGCTTGAATAAAATGATACTTTTTTAAAGGTGTGCGATCATTGCGCTTATCGTTTAAAAAAAATTTACTGTTGCACCTCGACTCCCATTTCTCGTCTTCCATTCCTCTGGAGTCAACCAATAAAATGTATGAGTCTCAGGATAGGTTAGTGAGTCAGGACAGGGCAGGAAAGGACAACCAGAATGTTTTTCTTCATGATTTTCAGGTTTTGTGGAGGCCTCCTACTTGACATCAAAAGGAAAGCTCCATTCTTCGCCAGTGATTTCTACGATGTGTTCCACATCCAGGCACTGTCGGCCATCCTGTTCATCTACCTAGGAACCGTAACTAACGCCATCACCTTCGGAGGGTTGCTAGGAGACGCCACCGACAACATGCAGGTCAGGCTATATCTTCTTTCTGCCAAGCATGTTGAGACCTTTGTTATGAATTAAAGGTGCACTCTCCCAGTTAAACTAAACTATCAGGATGTAGATACTGATAGTTTATCAACGCTGATCTACACACTGATTGTAGAACACCCCTGAACTGCATCCTGATAGTTTAACAGCTCTGATCTACATGCCTTAAATGACATACCCAAATATATCTGCCTGTAGCTCAGGACCTGAAGCAAGAATATGCATTTATTTGATAGCATTTGAAAGGAAACACTTTGAAGTTTGTGGAAATGTGAAATTAATGTCGGAGAATATATCACATGAGATCAATTTTATTTGGAATGGCAAGCCAAACAAAATTAAAAGGGCCTATTTATATAATGAATAGGGATTTGGAGGACAGAAATTATTAAATATTAAAGCATTAGACCTCTCACTAAAGGATTCAGTCATACAAAAGTTATACTTAACTTGGTTCTCTAGTAAATTAGTAAAAATGTATCACCCCCATGTTCAAGAATGGCCATTTTCCTTTTTTCAAATTACAGAAAAAAAATGTGTTTATTGTTTTTCATTATCTTTGAAACGCAAGAGAAAGGCCATACATTAAGATAGGATCCTAGTTGTGATTAAGATTTGGTCCACAAGATGGCAGCAGTGTGTGTCCAAATTTTCAGACTGATCCAGTGAAGAATAATCCCCCACTACACAATATTTTACATCAAGTCTGCCAGGAGTTTGCCAGGAGTTTGCCCAAATGTGCCGAATTGGTCAAGTTATACACCTCTTAAAGCTCCCCTGAATTATTTCAACATTTTGATAAAAATCGCGTAACATTTTAACGTCCTGCTACGTCCTGCTACTCATGCCAGGAATATAGTATACACTCTGACGTTTCTAAAACTGGTTAAATAATGTCTGTGACTATAACAGAACGTGAACAGCAAGCGAAATCCCAAGAAAAACCTGGTCACAAAAACCACAGAAAAGTATTAATCCGCCAGTCTCTGACTTGTTTATTGCAAGCAAAAATATATAACGGTGAGCTTGCAGTTCCTACAACTTCCACACGATGTCGCCAATACTCCCAATTTCGTTGGCAAAAATCCTTTGTGTAATGAGAAGTAGATCCTTCTTTTCGTCCAGTATACAGGAAGAGACTTTTGGAAGAGAGAGAAAGGACAACGCTTTCTAGAGTAGCTGCTATTGAATGCAGATCGCCCAGTGATCAATTTGATCGATTATTAACGTTTACAAATACCTAAAGTTGGGTTACAAAAGTAGTTTGAAGTGTTTTGTCAAAGAATATAGGCAACTTATTTAATTTTAAAAAATGACGTTGCGTTTTGGAACAGAGCTTTTGGATGGATCAGACGGGCTATATAAATTGATATTTTGGGCATACATGGACGGATTTAATCGGGAAAAAGACCCAATTGTGATGTTTATGGAACATATAGGAGTGCCAACAAAGAATCTCATCAAAGGTAATGAATGTTTTATATATTATTTCTGCGTTTTGTGTAGCGCCGGCTACGCTAATTCTTTTGTTTACGTCCCCTTCAGGTATTTTGGGGTGTTGCATGCTATCAGATAATAGCTTCTCATGCTTTTGCCTAAAAGCATTTTAAAAATCTGACATGTTGGCTAGATTCACAACGAGTGTAGCTTTAATTCAGTACCCTGCATGTGTGTTTTAATGAAAGTTTGAGTTTTATCGAGTACTATTAGCATTTGGCATTGCGCACTTCCATTTCCTGTTGCCTAGGTGGGACGCTAGCGTCTCACATGGCTCTAAGAGGTTTAATTAAGTACATTTATTTATATAGTTTTTATTTAACCTTTATTTAACCAGGTAGGCCAGTTGAGAAAAAGTTCTCATTTACAACTGTGACCTGGCCAAGATAAAGAAAAGCAGTGCGACACAAACGTGTCACACATGGAATACACAAACGTACAGTCAATAACACAATAGAAAAAAATATATATTCAATGTGTGCAAAGGAGGTAAGATTAGGGAGGTAAGGCAATAACTAGGCCATAGTGGCGAATTAATGACAATTTAGCAATTAAACACTGGAGTGATAGATGTGCAGAAGATGAATGTGCATGTAGAGATACTGGGGTGCAATGGAGCAAGAAATGTATATAGATAACAATATGAGGTAGTTGGATGGGCTATTTACAGATGGGCTATGTACAGGTGCAGTGATCTGTGAACTGCTCTGACAGCTGATGCTTAAAGTTAGTGAGGGAGATATGTGTCTCCAGCTTCAGTGATTTTTGCAATTCGTTCCAGTCATTGGCATCAGAGAACTGTGAGGTAAGGTGGCCAAATGAGGAATAGGCTTTGGGGGTGACCATTGAAATATACCTGCTGGAGCGCGTGCTACGGGTGGGTTCTGCTATGGTGACCAGTGAGCTGAGATGAGGTGGGGCTTTACCTGGCAGACTTATACATGACCTGGAGCTAGTGGATTTGGCGACGAATATGGGGCCAGCCAATGAGAGAATACAGGTCACAGTGGTAGGTAGTATATGTGGCTTTGGTGACAAAACTGATGGCACTGTGATAGACTGCATCCAATTTGCTGAGTATAGTGTTGGAGGCTATTTTGTAAATGACATCTCCGAAGTCAAGGATCGGTAGGATAGTCCGTTTTAAGAGGGTATGTTTGGCAGCATTAGTGAAGGGTGCTTTGTTGCGAAATAAGAAGTCGATTCTAGATTTAATTTTGGATTGGAGATGCTTAATGTGAGTCTGGAAGGAGTGTTTACAGTCTAACCAGACACCTAGGTATTTGTAATTGTCCACATATTATAAGTCAGAACCGTCCAGAGTAGTGATGGCAGGCAGGTGCTGGCAGTGATCGGTTGAAGATCAGGCATTTGGTTTTACTTGCATTTAAGAGCAGTCGGAGGCCCCGGATGGAGAGTTGTATGGCATTGAAGCTCGCCTGGAGGTTAGTTAGCACAGTATCCAAAGAAGGGCCAGATGTATACCGAATGGTGTGTTGTCTGCATAGAGGTGGATCAGAGAATCACCAGCAGCAAGAGCGACATAATTGATGTATACAGACAAAAGAGTCGGCCCAAGAATTGAACCCTGTGGCACCCCCATAGAGACTGCCAGAGGTCCAGACAACAGGCCTTCCGATTTGACACACTGAACTCTGTCTGAGAAGTAGTTGGTGAAGCAGGCGAGGCAGTCATTTGAGAAACCAAGGCTGTTGAGTCGAAAGCCTTGGCCAGGTCGATGAATACGGCTGCACAGTACTGTCTTTATCGATGGTGGTTATGATATCGTTTAATACCTTGAGAGTCGCTGAGGTGCAACCATGACCAGCTCAGAAATCAGATTGCATAGCGGAGAAGGTACAGTGGGATTCAAAATGGTCAGTGATCTGTTTGTTAACTTGGCTTTCGAAGACCTTAGAAAGGCAGGGTAGGATAGATATAGGTCTGTAACAGTTTGGGTCTAGAGTGTCTCCCCCTTTGAAGAAAGGGAAGACCGCGGCAGCTTTCCAATCTTTTGGGATCTCAGACGATACGAAAGAGGTTGAACAGGCTAGTAATAGGGGTTTCAACATTTGCGGCAAATAATTTTAGAAAGAAAGTGTCCAGATCGTCTAGCTCAGCTGATTTGTAAGAGACCAGATTTTGCAACTCTTTTGCAACTCTCTCTGTATTTAGAAGGCAGGTTGGTCAGGATGATATCTATGAGGGTTCCTGTGTTTACAGATTTGGTGTTGTACCTGTTAGGTTCATTGATACTTTGTGTGAGATTGAGAGCATCTAGCTTAGATTGTAGGACGGCCGGGGTGTTAAGCATGTCCCAGTTTAGGGCACCTAACAGTACGAGCTCTGAAGATAGATGGGGGGCAATCAATTCACATATGGTGTCCAGGGCACAGCTGGGGGAAGAGAGTGGTCTATAACAATCAGCAACGGTGAGAGACTTGTTTCTGGAAAGGTAGATTTTTAGAAGTAGAAGCTCAAATTGTTTGGACACAGACCTGGATTGTATGACAGAGTTCTGCAGGCTGTCTCTGCAGTAGATTGCAACTCTGCCCCCTTTGGCAGTTATATCTTGTTGGAAAATGTTATAGTTTCAGGATTTCTGGTGGCCTTCCTAAGCCAGGATTCAGACATGGTTAGGACATCCGGGTTGACAGAGTGTGCTAAATTAGTGAGTAAAACAAACTTAGTGAGGAGGCTTCTAATGTTAACATGCATGAAACCAATGCTTTTACGGTTACAGAAGTCAACAAATGAGAGCCCCTGGTGAATGCGAGTGGAGCTAGGTGCTGCAGGGCCTGGACTAACCCTAACCCTAACCCAAGTTCCTCCTCTGTAATTTGGCTTTCACATAAGTCTTTCTGTACAGATCTTTATTTTTATAATATATTACAATGGATCTTTCTTGAATAAGTTCCGCCATTTCTTTTTGTTTTTCCTCTAACTTACTCTGAGCCTCTATGGTACAGTTTTTATTGCTATCTAACTTTACTGTTAGTCCTTCCATTTCCTTTGTTAATATGGACTCTTTTGACCTACATTGCTTTTGTTTTATAGATGAGTACTGAATTGCATGGGCTCTAAAGGCATATTTAAAAGTGTCCCGTACAATAAGGGGATCTGATGTACCTATGTTATGTTATGAAAAATTCTGTTATAAATGATTCTGTCCTGGTTAAATCCAGTAGGCTTTGATTAAATGTCCAATATCCTCGCCCACTTGGAAATTCTGTAAGAGTAATATCTATGCCAATTATGTGATGGTTCGACCGCATTCTGTCCCCTATCAACACTTTAAATTTTGGTGCCAGAGAGAATGACATAAGAATGTAATCAAGACGACTAGCTTGATTAAGCCTCTGCCATGTATATCTCACTAGGTCAGGGTATTTAAGCCTCCATATATCCACTAATTGCAATATATCCATGACATTCATGATTTCCTTAAGTGCCTGAGTGTGATAGTTTGTAGTGTGATTTCCTTTCCGGTCCATAGAGGTATTTAAGACCGTATTAAAATCTCCCACCATAATAATAGAGTCTAGTGCTGCTTATAGAGTTGATAGATTCTTATCTATATTTCAAAGATCAGGGGTGTTAAACTATCAGGATGTAGATCAGGGGTGTTCATTGTTTTACATTTTTTTTAACCTTTATTTATTTCTAGGCAAGTCAGTTAAGAATAAATTCTTATTTACAATGACGACCTAGGGACAGTGGGTTAACTGCCTTGTTCAGGGGCAGAACGACAGATTTTTACCATGTCAGCTCAGGGATTCGATCTAGCAAACTTACCTGCTGGTTACTGGCCCAATGCTCTAATCACTAGGCTACCTGCTGGTTACTAGTCCAACACTCTAACCACTAGGCTACCTGCTGGTTACTGCCCCAACGCTCTAACCACTAGGCTACCTGCTGGTTACTGCCCCAACGCTCTAACCAATAGGCTACCTGCTGGTTACTGGCCCAACACTCTAACCACTAGGCTACCTGCTGGTTACTGCCCCAACGCTCTAACCAATAGGCTACCTGCTGGTTACTGACCCAACGCTCTAACCACTAGGCTACCTGCTGGTTACTGCCCCAACGCTCTAACCACTAGGCTACCTGCCGCCCCTAAACTATTAAAATGTATAAAAGGGGTGTCAAACTATCAATCATAGTATGAAGATCAGGGATGTTAAACTATTAGGATGTAGATCAGGGGTATTATCAGGGGTGTTAAACTGTCAGGATGTAGATCAGAGGTATCATCAGGGATGTTAAACTATTAGGATGTAGATCAGGGGTATTATCAGGGGTGTTAAACTGTCAGGATGTAGATCAGGGGTATCATCAGGGGTGTTAAACTATCAGGATGTAGATCAGGGGTGTTAAACTGTCAGGATGTAGATCAGAGGTATCATCAGGGATGTTAAACTATTAGGATGTAGATCAGGGGTATCATCAGGGGTGTTAAACTATCAGGATGTAGATCAGGGGTATCATCAGGGGTGTTAAACTATCAGGATGTAGATCAGGGGTATCATCAGGGGTGTTAAACTATCAGGATGTAGATCAGGGGTGTTAAACTGTCAGGATGTAGATCAGGGGTATCATCAGGGATGTTAAACTATTAGGATGTAGATCAGGGGTGTTAAACTGTCAGGGTGTAGATCAGGGGTGTTAAACTGTCAGGATGTAGATCAGGGGTGTTAAACTATCAGGATGTAGATCAGGGGTATCATCAGGGATGTTAAACTATTAGGATGTAGATCAGGGGTGTTAAACTGTCAGGGTGTAGATCAGGGGTGTTAAACTATCAGGATGTAGATCAGGGATGTTAAACTATCAGGATGTAGATCAGGGGTGTTAAACTATCAGGATGTAGATCAGGAGTATCATCAGGGATGTTAAACTATTAGGATGTAGATCAGGGGTGTTAAACTGTCAGGGTGTAGATCAGGGGTGTTAAACTATCAGGATGTAGATCAGGGGTGTTAAACTATCAGGGTGTAGATCAGGGGTGTTAAACTATCAGGATGTAGATCAGGAGTATCATCAGGGGTGTTAAACTGTCAGGATGTAGATCAGAGGTGTTAAACTGTCAGGATGTAGATCAGGAGTATCATCAGGGATGTTAAACTATTAGGATGTAGATCAGGGGTATCATCAGGGGTGTTAAACTGTCAGGATGTAGATCAGGGGTGTTAAACTATTAGGATGTAGATCAGGGGTGTTAAACTGTCAGGATGTAGATCAGGGGTATCATCAGGGGTGTTAAACTATCAGGATGTAGATCAGGGGTGTTAAACTGTCAGGATGTAGATCAGAGGTATCATCAGGGATGTTAAACTATTAGGATGTAGATCAGGGGTATCATCTGGGGTGTTAAACTATCAGGATGTAGATCAGGGGTATCATCAGGGGTGTTAAACTATCAGGATGTAGATCAGGGGTGTTAAACTGTCAGGATGTAGATCAGGGGTATCATCAGGGGTGTTAAACTGTCAGGATGTAGATCAGGGGTATCATCAGGGATGTTAAACTATTAGGATGTAGATCAGGGGTGTTAAACTGTCAGGATGTAGATCAGGGGTGTTAAACTATCAGGATGTAGATCAGGGGTATCATCAGGGATGTTAAACTATTAGGATGTAGATCAGGGGTGTTAAACTGTCAGGGTGTAGATCAGGGGTGTTAAACTATCAGGATGTAGATCAGGGATGTTAAACTATCAGGATGTAGATCAGGGGTGTTAAACTATCAGGATGTAGATCAGGAGTATCATCAGGGATGTTAAACTATTAGGATGTAGATCAGGGGTGTTAAACTGTCAGGGTGTAGATCAGGGGTGTTAAACTATCAGGATGTAGATCAGGGGTGTTAAACTATCAGGGTGTAGATCAGGGGTGTTAAACTATCAGGATGTAGATCAGGAGTATCATCAGGGGTGTTAAACTGTCAGGATGTAGATCAGAGGTGTTAAACTGTCAGGATGTAGATCAGGAGTATCATCAGGGATGTTAAACTATTAGGATGTAGATCAGGGGTATCATCAGGGGTGTTAAACTGTCAGGATGTAGATCAGGGGTGTTAAACTATTAGGATGTAGATCAGGGGTGTTAAACTGTCAGGATGTAGATCAGGGGTGTTAAACTGTCAGGATGTAGATCAGAGGTATCATCAGGGATGTTAAACTATTAGGATGTAGATCAGGGACATCATCAGGGGTGTTAAACTATTAGGATGTAGATCAGGGGCATCATCAGGGGTGTTAAACTGTCAGGATGTAGATCAAGGGTATTATCAGGGGTGTTAAACTGTCAGGATGTAGATCAGAGGTATCATCAGGGATGTTAAACTATTAGGATGTAGATCAGGGGTATTATCAGGGGTGTTAAACTGTCAGGATGTAGATCAGGGGTATCATCAGGGGTGTTAAACTGTCAGGATGTAGATCAGGGGTATCATCAGGGATGTTAAACTATTAGGATGTAGATCAGGGGTGTTAAACTGTCAGGGTGTAGATCAGGGTTGTTAAACTGTCAGGATGTAGATCAGGGGTGTTAAACTATCAGGATGTAGATCAGGGGTATCATCAGGGATGTTAAACTATTAGGATGTAGATCAGGGGTGTTAAACTGTCAGGGTGTAGATCAGGGGTGTTAAACTATCAGGATGTAGATCAGGGATGTTAAACTATCAGGATGTAGATCAGGGGTGTTAAACTATCAGGATGTAGATCAGGAGTATCATCAGGGATGTTAAACTATTAGGATGTAGATCAGGGGTGTTAAACTGTCAGGGTGTAGATCAGGGGTGTTAAACTATCAGGATGTAGATCAGGGGTGTTAAACTATCAGGGTGTAGATCAGGGGTGTTAAACTATCAGGATGTAGATCAGGAGTATCATCAGGGGTGTTAAACTGTCAGGATGTAGATCAGAGGTGTTAAACTGTCAGGATGTAGATCAGGAGTATCATCAGGGATGTTAAACTATTAGGATGTAGATCAGGGGTATCATCAGGGGTGTTAAACTGTCAGGATGTAGATCAGGGGTGTTAAACTGTCAGGATGTAGATCAGAGGTATCATCAGGGATGTTAAACTATTAGGATGTAGATCAGGGGTATCATCTGGGGTGTTAAACTATCAGGATGTAGATCAGGGGTATCATCAGGGGTGTTAAACTATCAGGATGTAGATCAGGGGTATCATCAGGGGTGTTAAACTATCAGGATGTAGATCAGGGGTATCATCAGGGATGTTAAACTGTCAGGATGTAGATCAGGGGTATTATCAGGGGTGTTAAACTATCAGGATGTAGATCAGGGGTATCATCAGGGGTGTTAAACTGTCAGGATGTAGATCAGAGGTATCATCAGGGGTGTTAAACTGTCAGGATGTAGATCAGGGGTATCATCAGGGATGTTAAACTGTCAGGATGTAGATCAGGGGTATTATCAGGGGTGTTAAACTATCAGGATGTAGATCAGGGGTATTATCAGGGGTGTTAAACTATCAGGATGTAGATCAGGGGTGTTAAACTGTCAGGATGTAGATCAGAGGTATCATCAGGGGTGTTAAACTGTCAGGATGTAGATCAGGGGTATCATCAGGGATGTTAAACTGTCAGGATGTAGATCAGGGGTATTATCAGGGGTGTTAAACTATCAGGATGTAGATCAGGGGTATCATCAGGGGTGTTAAACTGTCAGGATGTAGATCAGAGGTATCATCAGGGATGTTAAACTGTCAGGATGTAGATCAGGGGTATTATCAGGGGTGTTAAACTGTCAGGATGTAGATCAGAGGTATCATCAGGGATGTTAAACTATTAGGATGTAGATCAGGGGTATCATCAGGGGTGTTAAACTATCAGGATGTAGATCAGGGGTATCATCAGGGGTGTTAAACTATCAGGATGTAGATCAGGGGTATCATCAGGGGTGTTAAACTATCAGGATGTAGATCAGGGGTGTTAAACTGTCAGGATGTAGATCAGGGGTATCATCAGGGGTGTTAAACTGTCAGGATGTAGATCAGGGGTGTTAAACTATCAGGATGTAGATCAGGGGTATCATCAGGGGTGTTAAACTATCAGGATGTAGATCAGGGGTGTTAAACTGTCAGGATGTAGATCAGAGGTATCATCAGGGATGTTAAACTGTCAGGATGTAGATCAGGGGTATCATCAGGGGTGTTAAACTGTCAGGATGTAGATGAGGAGTATCATCAGGGATGTTAAACTATTAGGATGTAGATCAGGGGTGTTAAACTGTCAGGGTGTAGATCAGGGGTGTTAAACTGTCAGGGTGTAGATCAGGGGTGTTAAACTGTCAGGGTGTAGATCAGGGGTGTTAAACTATCAGGATGTAGATCAGGGGTTTTAAACTGTCAGGATGTAGATCAGAGGTATCATCAGGGATGTTAAACTATTAGGATGTAGATCAGGGACATCATCAGGGGTGTTAAACTATCAGGATGTAGATCAGAGGTATCATCAGGGGTGTTAAACCATCAGGATGTAGATCAGGGACTTCATCAGGGGTGTTAAACTATCAGGATGTAGATCAGAGGTATCATCAGGGATGTTAAACTATCAGGATGTAGATCAGGGGTATCATCAGGGATGTTAAACTGTCAGGATGTAGATCAGGGGTATCATCAGGGGTGTTAAACTATCAGGATGTAGATCAGGGGTATTATCAGGGGTGTTAAACTGTCAGGATGTAGATCAGGGGCATCATCAGGGGTGTTAAACTATTAGGATGTAGATCAGGGGTATCATCAGGGGTGTTAAACTGTCAGGATGTAGATCAGGGGCATCATCAGGGGTGTTAAACTATCAGGATGTAGATCAGGGGTATCATCAGGGATGTTAAACTGTCAGGATGTAGATCAGGGGTATCATCAGGGATGTTAAACTATCAGGATGTAGATCAGGGGTGTTAAACTGTCAGGATGTAGATCAGGGGTATCATCAGGGATGTTAAACTATCAGGATGTAGATCAGGGGTATCATCAGGGGTGTTAAACTATCAGGATGTAGATCAGGGGTATCATCAGGGGTGTTAAACTGTCAGGATGTAGATCAGGGGTGTTAAACTGTCAGGATGTAGATCAGGGGTATCATCAGGGGTGTTAAACTGTCAGGATGTAGATCAGGGGTATCATCAGGGATGTTAAACTGTCAGGATGTAGATCAGAGGTATCATCAGGGATGTTAAACTATTAGGATGTAGATCAGGGACATCATCAGGGGTGTTAAACTATCAGGATGTAGATCAGAGGTATCATCAGCGATGTTAAACTATCAGGATGTAGATCAGGGGTATCATCAGGGGTGTTAAACTATCAGGATGTAGATCAGGGGTGTTAAACTGTCAGGATGTAGATCAGGGGTATCATCAGGGATGTTAAACTGTCAGGATGTAGATCAGGGGTATCATCAGGGGTGTTAAACTATCAGGATGTAGATCAGGGGTATTATCAGGGGTGTTAAACTGTCAGGATGTAGATCAGGGGTATCATCAGGGATGTTAAACTATTAGGATGTAGATCAGGGGTGTTAAACTGTCAGGGTGTAGATCAGGGGTGTTAAACTATCAGGATGTAGATCAGGGGTGTTAAACTATCAGGATGTAGATCAGGGGTATCATCAGGGATGTTAAACTATTAGGATGTAGATCAGGGGTGTTAAACTGTCAGGGTGTAGATCAGAGGTATCATCAGGGATGTTAAACTGTCAGGATGTAGATCAGGGGTATCATCAGGGGTGTTAAACTATCAGGATGTAGATCAGGGGTATTATCAGGGGTGTTAAACTGTCAGGATGTAGATCAGGGGTATCATCAGGGATGTTAAACTATTAGGATGTAGATCAGGGGTGTTAAACTGTCAGGGTGTAGATCAGGGGTGTTAAACTATCAGGATGTAGATCAGAGGTATCATCAGCGATGTTAAACTATCAGGATGTAGATCAGGGGTATCATCAGGGGTGTTAAACTATCAGGATGTAGATCAGGGGTGTTAAACTGTCAGGATGTAGATCAGGGGTATCATCAGGGATGTTAAACTGTCAGGATGTAGATCAGGGGTATCATCAGGGGTGTTAAACTATCAGGATGTAGATCAGGGGTATTATCAGGGGTGTTAAACTGTCAGGATGTAGATCAGGGGTATCATCAGGGATGTTAAACTATTAGGATGTAGATCAGGGGTGTTAAACTGTCAGGGTGTAGATCAGGGGTGTTAAACTATCAGGATGTAGATCAGGGGTGTTAAACTATCAGGGTGTAGATCAGGGGTGTTAAACTATCAGGATGTAGATCAGGAGTATCATCAGGGGTGTTAAACTGTCAGGATGTAGATCAGAGGTGTTAAACTGTCAGGATGTAGATCCGGGGCATCATCAGGGGTGTTAAACTATTAGGATGTAGATCAGGGGTATCATCAGGGGTGTTAAACTGTCAGGATGTAGATCAGGGGCATCATCAGGGGTGTTAAACTATCAGGATGTAGATCAGGGGTATCATCAGGGATGTTAAACTGTCAGGATGTAGATCAGGGGTATCATCGGGGATGTTAAACTATCAGGATGTAGATCAGGGGTGTTAAACTGTCAGGATGTAGATCAGGCGTATCATCAGGGATGTTAAACTATCAGGATGTAGATCAGGGGTATCATCAGGGGTGTTAAACTATCAGGATGTAGATCAGGGGTATCATCAGGGGTGTTAAACTGTCAGGATGTAGATCAGGGGTGTTAAACTGTCAGGATGTAGATCAGGGGTATCATCAGGGGTGTTAAACTGTCAGGATGTAGATCAGGGGTATCATCAGGGATGTTAAACTGTCAGGATGTAGATCAGGGGTATTATCATGGGTGTTAAACTATCAGGATTTAGATCAGGGGTGTTAAACTGTCAGGATGTAGATCAGGGGTATCATCAGGGGTGTTAAACTGTCAGGATGTAGATCAGGGGTGTTAAACTGTCAGGATGTAGATCAGGGGTATCATCAGGGATGTTAAACTGTCAGGATGTAGATCAGGGGTATCATCAGGGATGTTAAACTGTCAGGATGTAGATCAGGGGTGTTAAACTGTCAGGATGTAGATCAGGGGTATCATCAGGGGTGTTAAACTGTCAGGATGTAGATCAGGGGTATCATCAGGGATGTTAAACTATCAGGATGTAGATCAGAGGTATCATCAGGGGTGTTAAACTATCAGGATGTAGATCAGGGGTATCATCAGGGATGTTAAACTGTCATGATGTAGATCAGGGGTGTTATCAGGGGTGTTAAACTGTCAGGATGTAGATCAGGGGTATCATCAGGGGTGTTAAACTGTCAGGATGTAGATCAGGGGTATCATCAGGGGTGTTAAACTATCAGGATGTAGATCAGGGGTATCATCAGGGGTGTTAAACTGTCAGGATGTAGATCAGGGGTATCATCAGGGGTGTTAAACTATCAGGATGTAGATCAGGGGTATCATCAGGGGTGTTAAACTATCAGGATGTAGATCAGGGGTATCATCAGGGGTGTTAAACTATCAGGATGTAGATCAGGGGTATCATCAGGGGTGTTAAACTGTCAGGATGTAGATCAGGATTGTCAAACTCATTTTTCCCAATTCGCCACATTCAGTTTTCACTGTGGTCTGGAGGTACCCTATTTAAAAATAATTATATTTCCTCATTGGCTAAAATTAGCTAAATATAGTACTCTATCCATCACTTTTGGAATTGTCTATGCCCTCTTGACAGCCTAGCATTTGTTTTGATGACGTTTAGCAAGCTGGACAGAGTGAAGAGTATATCATTTATTTTAGTTATTTCAATGTCGATTAAGAACGTTTTCCCCCAGAATGTTTTTCAGACATTTGTATTTTTACTAAAACCTCCTGCCAGTGCCCCTCCCGTTCCTAGTTGGATGACAGTGACGTTTCAGAGAGAGAACAGATATTTCCTCTTGGGCAGGAATATTTCCTCTCACCCCTTTCCTGTCCTCTGTAGCCCACCACCATGAGCACAGTTCAACTCCCTGCTGTACTCTTATACTCTGCTTCTGTGTTGGGGTTACACTATGTTATAATGCACTATAGATGTTTTATAGAGCATAAAGCTGTGTTCTAATGTTTTAAAGATCTGCTCTACTGTGTTCTACTGTTTACTCCAGGGTGTGTTGGAGAGCTTCCTGGGCACGGCGGTATCTGGAGGGATCTTCTGTCTGCTGGCTGGCCAGCCTCTCACCATCCTCAGCAGCACTGGACCTGTTCTGGTCTTCGAGAGGCTGCTCTTCAACTTCAGCAAGTTAGGATCTTCACTTTACCTCGCAATCATGGGGTTCTAACTAACCATGTACAATGACATTGACTCCTAGAGTTCTAACTAACCATGTACAATGACTTTGACTACCTAGAGTTCTAACTAACCATGTACAATTACTTTGACTACCTAGAGTTCTAACTAACCATGTACAATGACTTTGAATATCTGGAGTTCTAACTAACCATGTACAATGACTTTGATTTACCTAGACTTCTATCTAACCATGTACAATGACTTTGAATATCTGGAGTTCTAACTAACCATGTACAATGCCTTTGACTACCTAGAGATCTAACTAACCATGTACAATGACTTTGACTACCTACAGTTCTAACTAACCATGTACAATGACTTGACTATCTGGAGTCCTAACTAACCATGTACAATGACTTGACTATCTGGAGTCCTAACTAACCATGTACAATGACTTGACTACCTAGAGTTCTAACTAACCATGTACAATGACTTGACTATCTGGAGTCCTAACTAACCATGGTTGAATTATGGTCATGGTTGCTGATGTTACAGTAACTAACCATGGTGATTCCCTCTCCTCTCTCTATTCCTCTCTTTCTTCTTTCTCCTCCAGAGACAATGACTTTGACTATTTGGAGTCCTAACTAACCATGGTTGAATTATGGTCATGGTTGCTGTTGTTACAGTAACTAACCATGGTGATTCCCTCTCCTCTCTCTATTCCTCTCTTTCTTCTTTCTCCTCCAGAGACAATGACTTTGACTATCTGGAGTCCTAACTAACCATGGTTGAATTATGGTCATGGTTGCTGTTGTTACAGTAACTAACCATGGTGATTCCCTCTCCTCTCTCTATTCCTCTCTTTCTTCTTTCTCCTCCAGAGACAATGACTTTGACTACCTGGAGTTCCGGCTGTGGATTGGTCTGTGGTCTGCGTTCTTTTGTCTGCTGCTGGTTGCTACTGACGCCAGCTACATGGTTCAGTACTTCACCCGATTCACAGAGGAGGGCTTCTCCTGCCTCATCTCCTTCATCTTCATCTATGATGCCTTCAAGAAGATGCTGAAGCTGGCTGACTACTACCCCATCAACTCGGACTACCAGATTGACTATGTCACCCAGTATGACTGTATGTGTATGGCCCCTACTATCTTAGGTAAGACCTACCTACTCAACTACCCACTGTATGTGTATAGCCCCTACCATATTAGGTAAGACCTACCTACCAACTTAAGCTTTCATGGCTGGGATAGGCTTTAGAAAAGTCCTAATTGAGGAACATGTTGGTTCCTCTGAAGTTCTTGGCTCTCTGCAGAACAGTCATCTTGTTCTTAAACCTCAGGAACTTGACCACTATCGGCCTGGGTCTGTCACCTAGGTTGGTTACAGGTATTTCAGACAAGTCGGTGCGCTCCGCCTCAATCTTTGTTTTATCTATCTGCAGCTTTTCAGAAAATATTTTTCTCACTTTCTCGTCAGACTCTGCCCAGTTCATGTGAAGACACAACAATACTATTTCTCCTGGATTGTCCCTCTAGATAGTCTGTTTTCCCAGTCATGTGTAATAATGATTCACAGACAGTGCTGATGTCATCTCATGTGGACTTCCAGTTTGTTGTCATCTTGGGGAATTTCTATTTCAGGACATCCACCTTTCCTTCTGAGCAGTGCAAACTGTTTTTAAGGACCTCTCAAGCCAGATCGTCCATTATTTTGTTGAGTCCATCAGTATTTGGACAAAGCTGTTAAAGTTATATCCTGTTGTAACAACTGTTTGTAGAACCCTTTTTGTTTGTTTAAAATATCCTTCACCTGTGATAAAGAAACACTGTCCTCTCCATTACTCACACCTCTGGCTTTGGATGCCATGGTAGCAATGTAGGCTAACGCTGGTACTCCACGCAGTTCCAGACAGGGTAGGTCCCAGGGCAGATTAAAACAAACAGCAGGGATTTAGACAGCCACAAGCCTGGTACAATCCATGGTCTCAGCCACAATGGCTAACTGCGTCACGAGCTCTGTTCAAGCTGTCAAGGAAACCTGGCTAGCTTGATAGCTACTGTAGTTGCAGTTAGGCTAGCTGCTACGCCCAGCAGCTCTTCAGACCTTTGGTTGGCATGATCCTTGGACAGATAGTAGGGGTCCCAGCAACTGAGGCTAACAGCATTGCAGGATCCAAATTCAAAAGGTAGCCAGTAACCAAACTTTTTCAACAGAACACTTTTTCAGAGACTTTCAAAACTTTCAAAACAACAATCCGAGCTCTCCCTTGTTCAAAGTTTGTGTGTCTGTCATAGTTAAGCTCCTATGCATGGCTGAGCTAAGCCGTATGGGGCATCATACCAGAAGGAGGAGGGGAAATGCAGACCAGTGGGAAGTAAATGAACCAGCCAGTGTTTCAGAAGACTGATGCATGCTAGATTATCACGTAAGCAAGCTGAAACATGTCAGCATTCTGCTGCTTTTCAGGGTTGTTGCTATAAACACATACAGATGCAATGCTCTGAAGAAAGGACAACATCATATATACACTTACTGAATATCTCTGATAGCTGTTGTTTTCTCCCTTTACGATGAGGATAGGGTTATGAGTTATGGTTACTGAAGGAGAATCAGGAGTCAGGACCACAGTCATAAGATCACATTACATTCCTGAAAGGGCCTTAGCTTGCAGAATGATTGTGTCCTGGTGTTCACCCTGCAGGAATAACCTTTAGACTATACACATCCCATCTGGAGGGGAATAGTCACAAATATACTGCATTCAAACTGGTCAAATGGACAACTGCTCTAGTGAAACAAATTAAATAGTTAAAATGATACTGTAGTCTGTATTGAAACAAATCAAATCAAAGTTTATTTGTCACGTGCGCCGAATACAACAGGTGTAGACCTCACAGTGAAATGCTTACTTACAGGCTCTAACCAACAGTACAAACAAGTTATTAGGTGAACAATAGGTAGGTAAAAAAATAAAACAACAGTAAAAAGACAGGTTATATACAGTAGCGAAGCTATATACAGTGACTATGCATATATGATGGACAGAGAGTAGCAGTAGCCTAAAGAGGTGTTGGCGGATGGTTTTTTATTGTTTATTTCACTTTGAATATTATCTACCTCACTTGCTTTGGCTATGTTAACATGTGTTTCCCATGCCAATAAAGCCCCTTGAATTGAATTGAATTGGTGGGTGGCGGGACACAATGCAGATAGCCCAGTTAGCCAATGTGCAGGAGCACTGGTTGAGGTAGTATGTACATGAATGTGTAGCTAAAGTGACTATGCATATATGATAAACAGAGAGTAGCAGCAGCTGAAAAGAGGGGTTGGGGGGGAACACAATGCAAATAGTCTGGGTAGCCATTTGATTACCTGTTCAGGAGTCTAATGGCTTGGGGGTAAAAACTGTTGAGAAGCCTTTTTGTCCTAGACTTGGCACTCCGGTACCGCTTGCCATGCCGTAGTAGAGAGAACAGTCTATGACTGGGGTGACTGGGGTCTTTGACAATTAGTAGGGCCTTCCTCTGACACCGCCTGGTGTAGAGGTCCTGGATGGCAGGCAGCTTAGCCCCAGTGATGCACCGGGCCGTATTCACTACCCTCTGTAGTGCCTTGCGGTCGGAGGCCAAGCAATTGCCATACCAGACAGTGATGCAACCAGTCAGGACGCTCTCGATGTTGCAGCTGTAGAACATTTTGAGGATCTCAGGACCCATGCCAAATCTTTTTAGTTTCCTGAGGGGGAATAGGCTTTGTCGTGCCCTCTTCACGACAGTCTGGGTGTGTTTGGACCATTCTAATTTGTTGGTGATGTGGACACCAAGGAACTTGAAGCTCTCAACCTGCTCCACTACAGCCCCGTCGATGAGAATGGAGGCTCGGTCCTCCTTTTCCTGTGGTCCACAATCATCTCCTTAGTCTTGGTTACGTTGAGGGATAAGTTGTTATTCTGGTGTTGGAGTTGTGCCTGGCCATGCAGTCGTCGGTGAACAGGGAGTACAGGAGGGGACAAAGAATGCACCCCTGGGGGGCTCCAGTGTTGTGGATCAGAATGGCAGATGTGTTGTTACCTACCCTCACCACCTGTGGGCGGCCCATCAGGATCCAAGTCCAGGATCCAGTTGTAGAGGGAGGTGTTTAGTTAGCTCAGCTAGCTCGGTAAACAATGAACCTAGCTAGGTAAACAACGTTTAAGACCACACACGTCATGTAATGTTAGCTAACAAGCCAGCCAGCTAACATTAGCTAGTTAAACAACAATGAACAAAGTGGAATCAATGCCACAGTGCTGGGAGCTAACCAACCATGTTCAGTATTAGCTAGCTAACATTAGGCTCTAACTAGACAAGCAAATGGCTCTGGGAGAGAATAATAATGTCATCTTGGGAGCCAGTCAGCTAACGTTAGCTAGCTAGCTAACAGTACACTTTAGTTTGAAATTAAACCACTTTCTGTCAAAATGAGAAAACGTGACATATCTGAAAATGTAGCAAGCTAACGCTAGACTATCTTACCTGCATTCATCACCATGCATCATGGATGCTTCTACCTGTCAGGAATGCCATACCATGGTTGTCCTGAAGATGTAATCCGGAGACAGGTGTTTTGTAATCCGGAGACAGGTGTTTTGTAATCCAGAGACAGGTGTTTTGTAACCCAGAGACAGGTGTTTTGTAATCTGGAGACAGGTGTTTTGTAATCCGGAAACAGGTGTTTTGTAATCCGGAAACAGGTGTTTTGTAATCTGGAGACAGGTGTTTTGTAATCCGGAAACAGGTGTTTTGCAATCCGGAGACAGGTGTTTTCTCCATCTCCTTAGCTATCATACTCTAATTCCACTGATTACAAAACTTGATCCTCCAGAAAATGGAGAGCAACACTTATGCAGTTCCACTACACAATATATAAAAGAAAAGCAGTGTTCGACAGGATTACCAACCCAGATTGACGAGCTCAAATAGACAGAAGCCCTCAATATGGCAGACCAATCCGAACTTCTCTCTCGGCATGTCCAGCCCACTCATTATCTTAGCCAATCTTAGCTACTGTGAAGATTGCCAACTTTTTCTGTGGCTAAACCAACAAGGCTTGTAATTTAACAATGGCATACAAATTTGTTATTAAGGCACATGGAAGTTCACATGTTCAAGAAGGCATTTCTGCCAAAAAACGTATTTTGTTGTTTTACGTTCAAACAGCTCTCCTGTGAAGTCGTGGCTTGAGACATTCGCCAAGTTTCCTGAATCGGGTCACATACTATAGTCTAGTGAAAAAGGTGAAATATTCAAAATGATACTGCAGTCTGCTGTGAAACAAGTGAATAGTCAACATTATACTGTAGTGAAACACATTAAATAGTCAAAGTGATGCTGTAGTCTATAATGACACGAAGTGAATAGTCAACATTATAGTGTAGTGAGACACATTAAATAGTCAAAGTGATGCTGTAGTCTATAATGAAACAAGTGAAATAGTCAAAGTGATGCTGTAGTCTATAATGAAACAAGTGAAATAGTCAAAGTGATGCTGTAGTCTATAATGAAACAAGTGAAATAGTCTAAATGATACTCTAGTAAGAAAGAAAAGGAGAAGAACAGTAATTTATTGCTCATTATCTTGCAGAGATAAAGCATGAGAAATAGTCGTAAAGTGAATGCTACAGTGAATTAGGTGGAATAGTCTCAACAATACTTTTGTAGAAGGTGATGGAAATAACCACTGTGTTGTTGAGGTTGGAGCGGTGTTGGTTCTTCATGTGACCACAGAGATAAAAATGTTTCAAAGGTGCCAGGTTGTGGACGTTAGCAGAGAAGAAGAGCGAGAGGTGTAACTGGGCCCAAAATCTGTCTTCTCCAGCAGGTGTTTTTTCTTTTTGTGTTGTTTTTTCACTCACCAAGCGAGGAGTTTTTGTATGGAGGTCAGTGAGCGGGTGTATAATTTGTTTAACAAAATATGTAATGGCTTATTTGCTACTTGTGGCTTATTAGTTTGAAAATAAGTTTTCTAATGATTAGGTTGTTACAAGTGTACTGATACAGTGCCTTGCGAAAGTATTCGGCCCCCTTGAACTTTGCGACCTTTTGCCACATTTCAGGCTTCAAACATAAAGATATAAAACTGTATTTTTTTGTGAAGAATCAACAACAAGTGGGACACAATCATGAAGTGGAATGACATTTATTGGATATTTCAAACTTTTTTAACAAATCAAAAACTGAAAAATTGGGCGTGCAAAATTATTCAGCCCCTTTACTTTCAGTGCAGCAAACTCTCTCCAGAAGTTCAGTGAGGATCTCTGAATGATCCAATGTTGACCTAAATGACTAATGATGATAAATACAATCCACCTGTGTGTAATCAAGTCTCCGTATAAATGCACCTGCACTGTGATAGTCTCAGAGGTCCGTTAAAAGCGCAGAGAGCATCATGAAGAACAAGGAACACACCAGGCAGGTCCGAGATACTGTTGTGAAGAAGTTTAAAGCCGGATTTGGATACAAAAAGAGGAGCACTGTGCAAGCGATAATATTGAAATGGAAGGAGTATCAGACCACTGCAAATCTACCAAGACCTGGCCGTCCCTCTAAACTTTCAGCTCATACAAGGAGAAGACTGATCAGAGATGCAGCCAAGAGGCCCATGATCACTCTGGATGAACTGCAGAGATCTACAGCTGAGGTGGAAGACTATGTCCATAGGACAACAATCAGTCGTATATTGCACAAATCTGGCCTTTATGGAAGAGTGGCAAGAAGAAAGCCATTTCTTAAAGATATCCATAAAAAGTGTTGTTTAAAGTTTGCCACAAGCCACCTGGGAGACACACCAAACATGTGGAAGAAGGTGCTCTGGTCAGATGAAACCAAAATTGAACTTTTTGGCAACAATGCAAAACGTTATGTTTGGCGTAAAAGCAACACAGCTCATCACCCTGAACACACCATCCCCACTGTCAAACATGGTGGTGGCAGCATCATGGTTTGGGCCTGCTTTTCTTCAGCAGGGACGGGGAAGATGGTTAAAAATGATGGGAAGATGGATGGAGCCAAATACAGGACCATTCTCGAAGAAAACCTTATGGAGTCTGCAAAAGACCTGAGACTGGGATGGAGATTTGTCTTCCAACAAGACAATGATCCAAAACATAAAGCAAAATCTACAATGGAATGGTTCAAAAATAAACATATCCAGGTGTTAGAATGGCCAAGTCAAAGTCCAGACCTGAATCCAATCGAGAATCTGTGGAAAGAACTGAAAACTGCTGTTCACAAATGCTCTCCATCCAACCTCACTGAGCTCGAGCTGTTTTGCAAGGAGGAATGGGAAACAGCTGTAATCGCAGCAAAAGGTGGCGCTACAAAGTATTAACTTAAGGGGGCTGAATAATTTTGCACGCCCAATTTTTCAGTTTTTGATTTGTTAAAAAAGTTTGAAATATCCAATAAATGTCGTTCCACTTCATGATTGTGTCCCACTTGTTGTTGATTCTTCACAAAAAAATACAGTTTTATATCTTTATGTTTGAAACCTGAAATGTGGCAAAAGGTCGCAAAGTTCAAGGGGGCCGAATCCTTTCGCAAGGCACTGTATAAGTAGGACACGTGACATCCCGGCAACTTTGATAAAAAACACTTTGTATCGGAGTTATGCCTTGTCATCACTAGTTACCACAGCCTCAAAGTCATAAACGCCACTTTTTCTACATTTTCGTGGAAACCGTTGTGGCTGTTGTACAGTGTATTCGGAAAGTATTCAGACCCCTTGACATTTTGTTAAGTTAAAAGTCACTTAAAACGTTCCACCTTCTCTACTAATGTTCCTACGATGTGGATAGGGGGGTGCTCCCTCTGCTGACTATCAGGTCAATATAATGGATCATCTGTGGTGCTCGTCTGATCCTGAATGATTACATTTGTATTCTGGCCAGAAATCTCTGGAGGGAAACAACAGATGTTGCTGTTGAATGGGTCATGCTGGGATGCCAGGTTGGTTGCTGTTGAAGGGGTCATGGTGGGATGCCAGGTTGGTTGCTGTTGAATGGGTCAAGCTGGGATGCCAGGTTGGTTGCTGTTGAATGGGTCATGCTGGAATGCCAGGTTGGTTGCTGTTGAATGGGTCATGCTGGGATGCCAGGTTGGTTTCTGTTGAAGGGGTCATGGTGCTTCTATACCTGCATTGCTTGCTGTTTGGGGTTTTAGGCTGGGTTTATGTACAGCACTTTGATATATCAGCTGATGTTAGAAGGGCTATATAAATACATTTGATTTGATGGTGAGATGCCAGGTTGGCTGCTTTTGAAGGGGTCATGGTGGGATGCCAGGTTGGCTGCTGCAGGGGTAATGGTGGGATGCCAGGTTGGCGGCTTTTGAAGGGGTCATGGTGGGATGCCAGGTTGGCTGCTGCAGGGGTAATGGTGGGATGCCAGGTTGGCGGCTTTTGAAGGGGTCATGGTGGGATGCCAGGTTGGCTGCTGCAGGGGTAATGGTGGGATGCCAGGTTGGTTGCTTCTCTTGGTCATAAACTTTAACTCTTGCAGTAAAATTAATCTCTTAACATCTAGATTATTTCTGAGACTGATTTGTTCTCTTGTTGTCCTCCAGAAAACAGTACCGAGGTGTTTGGAGATCCTCTGGATGCTGATAGCACTGCTGTCTGGTACTTCAACAACACTGATCTAGTAAGTCCACGAACCCATACCCCTAACCCTACATCTTCAGTATGCTGATAGCACTGCTGTCTGGTACTTCAACAACATTGATCTAGTAAGTACCCCAACCCAAACTGCAAACTCTAACCCCTAACCCCAAACTCTAACCCCTAACCCCAAACTCTAACCCCTAACCCCAAACTCATAAACACAAAAGGGGCCCAAATAATAAGTCTAAAGGGGCATATTGTTTTGTCTGTACAGTCTCTCATATTGTTTTGTCTCTACAGCCTCTCATACTCTTTTGTCTCTACAGCCTCTCATATTGTTTTGTCTCTACAGCCTCTCATATTGTTTTGTCTGTACAGCCTCTCATATTGTTTTGTCTCTACAGCCTCTCACATTGTTTTGTCTCTACAGCCTCTCATATTGTTTTGTCTCTACAGCCTCTCATTTTGTTTTGTCTGTACAGCTTCTCATATTGTTTTGTCTCTACAGCCTCTCAGATTGTTTTGTCTGTACAGCCTCTCATATTGTTTTATATCTACAGTCTCTAAGCCACATAGTTATGTCTTTATAGCCTCTAAGTCATATTGTTTTAGCTCAACAGTCTCTCATTGTTTTGTCTCTACAAACTGTTAAGTTATATTGTTTTATCTCTGCATCTTCTACGTCATATTGTTTGGTGTCTACAGCCCTCATTGTTTTCACTCTACAGCCTCTAAGTCATATTGTTTTGTCTCTGCATTCTCTGAGTACTTTTTTGTGTCCGCAGCCTCTGAATGCCACGTGGTCGTCCCTGTCTAAGAAGGATTGTGTGAAGTATGGAGGAGAGCTGGTGGGGAAGGCATGTAAATATGTTCCTGACATCACTCTGATCTCCTTCATCCTTTTCCTGGGAACCTACACTACCTCCATGATGCTGAAGAAGTTCAAGACCAGTCCTTTCTTCCCTACATGGGTCAGTACTTAACCCTAACCCTAACCCTACAGTACACACCTACTCTTCCCCTACTGTTCACACCTAACCCTATTGTGCACACCTAACTCTACTGTACACACCTACCCCTACTGCACACACCTAACCCTGATATTGTGACTGTCATTGTACATGTATATCTCTGTGTAGGTAATGTTTGTAACCCTAATCTGTGCTTGGTTACATGTGTGTTTCTCTCTGTGTAGGTGAGGAAACTAATCAGTGACTTTGCCATTATCTTGGCCATCCTGATCTTTTGCGGTGTGGACATGCTAGTAGGAGTGGACACTCCCAAGCTCATAGTCCCAACTGAGTTCAAGGTACGGATAATTTCAGATTTCACACCTGTCTATTTAAGGTCCCACAGTTGACAGTGCATGTCAGAGCAAAAACCAAGCAATGAGGTCAAAGGAATTGTCCGTAGAGCTACGAAACAGAATTGTGTCGAGGCACAGATCTGGGGAAGGTTACCAAAACATTTCTGAAGCATTGAAGGTCCCCAAGAACACAGTGGCCTCCATCATTCTAAATGGAGAAGTTTGGAACCACCAAGACTCTTCCTAGAGCTGGCCGCCTGGCGAAACTGAGCAATTGGGGGAGAAGGACCTTGGTCAGGGAGGTGACCAAGAACCCGATGGTCACTCTGACAGACCTCCAGTTCCTCTGTGGAGATGGGAGAACCTTCCAGAAGGACAGCCATCTCTGCAGCACTCCACCGATCAGGCCTTTATGGTAGAGTGACCAGACGGAAGCCACTTCTTAGTAAAAGGCACATGACAGCCCGCTTGGAGTTTGCCAAAAGGCACCTACAGACTCAGATCATGAGAAACAATATTTTCTAGTCTGATGAAACCAAGATTGAAGTCTTTGGCCTGAATGCCAAGCGTTATGTCTAGAGGAATACTGGCACCATCTCTACAGTGAAGCGTGCTGGTGGCAGCATCATGCTGTGGGGATTATTTTCAGTGGCAGGGACTGGGAGACTAGTCAGGATCGTGGGAAAGATGAAAGGAGCAAAGTACAGAGAGATCCTTGACGAAAACCTGCTCCAGAGCGCTCAGGACCTCAAACTGGGGGCGAATGTTAACCTTCCAACCGTTCTATTTTATTTCACCATTAATTTAACCAGGTAGGTTAACCAGTTGAGTGTAGGGGGAAGTATTTTGATGTTTGGATGAAAAACGTACCCAAATGAAACTGCCTATTTCTCAGGCCCAGAATCTAGAATGTGCATAGAATTATCAGATTAGGATAGAAAACACTATAAAGTTTCTAAAACTGTCAAAATATTGTCTGTGAGTAAAACAGAACTGATATTGCAGGCGAAAACCTGAGGAAAATCCACCCAGGAAGTAATTAAGAGAAACGAATCTCCCTGTTCCATTGCATGCCTTCCCTCCATTTAAAGGGATATCAACCAGATTCCTTCCCCTATTGCTTCCACATGGTGTGAACAGTCTTTAGACATAGTTTCAGGCTTTTATTCTTAAAAATGAGCGAGAACGATCACTTCGCGTCAGTGGATGGCTGGGTGCCAGCAGAGTTTTGCATGCGCAACAGCTTGGAGCAGACATTTTCTCTCTCTCTCTTCTATTGAAAAAGCTACGGTCCGGTTGAAATATTATCGATTATTTATTGTAAAAACAACCTGAGGATTGATTATAAAAAACGTTTGACATGTTTCTACGAACTTTACGGATACAATTTGGAATTTTCTTCTGCCCGTCATGACCTGCACGAGCCTGGGGATTTCGGGACAAAACGTGTCAACCAAATGGAGGTATTTTGGATATAAAAATGATCTTTATGGAACAAAAGGAACATTTATTGTGTAAGTGGGAGTCTCGTGAGTGCGAACATCCGAAGATCATCAAAGGTAAGTGATTCATTTTATTGCTTTTCTGACTTTCGTGACCAATCTACTTTGCTGCTAGCTGTTTGGAATGTTTTGTCTGCTGAGACAGATTTCCTAACATAAACGCTTGGATAGCTTTTGCTGTAAAGCTTTTTTGAAACTGACATGCCAGGTGGATTAAAAACAAGCTAAGCTGTGTTTTGCTATATTGCACTTGTGATTTCATGAAAATTTAATATTTTTAGTAATTTAATTTGAATTTGGCGCTCTACAAAATGGTTGATTTGGGAGAATGGTTGACAAAAATGATCCCGCTAAAGGGATGGGTGTGCCAAGAAGTTAACCGTGTCCAAAGAAGGGCCAGATGTATACAGAATGGTGTCGTCTGCGTAGAGGTGGATCATGGAATCACCCGCAGCAAGAACGACATCATTGATATATACAGAGAAAAGAGTCAACCCTAGAATTGAACCCTGTGTTACCCCCATAGAGACTGCCAGAGGTCGGGACAACAGGCCCTCTGATTTGACACACTAAACTCTTTCTGAGAAGTATTTGGTGAACCAGGCGTGGCAATCATTTGAGAAAGAAAGGCTGCTGACTCTACCGATACGAATGTGGTGATTGACAGAGTCAAAAGCCTTGGCCAGGTCAATGAAGATGGCTGCACAGTACTGTCTTTTATCGATGACGGTTATGATATCATTTATTACCTTGAGCGTGGCTGAGGTGCACCCGTGACAAGCTCGGAAACCGGATTGCACAGCGGAGAAGGTACGTTGGCATTCGAAATGGTCAGTGATCTGTTTATAACTAGGCTTTCGAAGTCTTTAGAGAGGCAGGGCAGGATGGATATAGGTCTATAACAGTTTGTGTCTAGAGTGGCTCCCCCCTTTGAAGAGGAGGATGACCGCGGCAGCGTTCCAATCTTTAGGGATCTCGGACTATACGAAAAAGAGGTTGAACAGACTGGTAATATGGGTTGCAACAATTGTGGCAGATAGTTTTAGAAAGAGAGGGTCCAGATTGTCTAGCCCAGCTGATTTGTACGGGTCCAGGTTTTGCAGCTCTTTCAGAACCTGATTTCTGGATTTGGGTAAAGGAGAAATGGGGGAGGCTTGGGCAAGTAGCTGCAGGGGGTGAGGAGCTGTTGGCCGGGGTTGGGGTAGCCAGGAAGAAGGCATGGCCAGCTGTAGAGAAATGCTTATTGAAATTCTCGATTATCGTGGTTTATCGATAGTGACAGTATTACCTATCTTCAGTGCAGTGGGCAGCTGGGAGGAGGTGTTCTTATGCAGAACGCCATAGGATGTTTTTGTGTTGTTTAAGGGCAGTCAGGTCTGGAGAGAACCTGGTTCTAAATTTCTTGAATGGGGCATGCTTATTTAAGATGGTGAGGAAGGCATTCAACAAAAATAACCAGACATCCTCTACTGACGGGATGAAATCAATATCCTTCCAGGATACCCCGGCCAGGTCGATTAGAAAGGACTGCTCGCTGAAGTGTTTCAGGGAGTGTTTGACAGTGATGAGTGGAGGTCGTTTGACCGCTGACCCATTATGGATGCAGGCAATGATAGAGTGATCGCTGAGATCTTGGTTGAAAACAGCAGAGGTGTATTTAGAGGGCAAGTTGGTCAGGATGATATCTATGAGGGTGCCCATGTTTTACGACTTTGGGGTGGTACATGGTAGATTCATTGATAATTTGTGTGAGATTGAGGGCATCAAACTTAGATTCTAGGATGTCTGGGGTGTTAAGCATGTTCCAGGTCGCCTAGCAGCACGAGCTCTGAAGATAGATGGGTGGGCAATCAGTTCACGCATGGTGTCCAGAGCACAGCTGGGGGCAGAGGGTGGTCTATAGCAGAAGCAACGGTGAGAGACTTTTTTTTAAAGAGGTGGATTTTTAAAAGAAGAAGTTCAAATTGTTTGGGTACAGACCTGGATAGTAGGACAGAACTCTGCAGGCTATCTTTGCAGTATATTGCAACACTGCCCCCTTTGACCGTTCTATCTTGTCTGAAAATGTTGTAGTTAGGGATGAACATTTCAGAATTTTTGGTGCTCTTCCTAAGCCAGGATTCAGACACGGCTAGAACATCCGGATTGGCAGAGTGTGCTAAAGCAGTGAATATAACAAATTTAGGGAGGAGGCTTCTACTGTTAACATGCATGAAACCAAGGCTATTACGGTTACAGAAGTCATCAAAAGAGAGCGGCTGGGGAATAGGAGTAGAGCTAGGCACTGCAGAGCCTGGATTCACCTCTACATCACCAGAGGAACAGAGGAGGAGTAGGATAAGGGTACGGCAAAAAGCTATGAGAATTGGTCGTCTAGGACGACTGGAACAGAGAATAAAAGGAGGTTTCTGGGGGCGATAAAATAGCTTCAAGGTGTAATGTAAAGACAAAGGTATGGTAGGATGTGAATACAGTGGAGGTAAACCTAGGTATTGAGTGATGATGAGAGAGATATTGTCTCTAGAAACATCATTGAAACCAGGTGATGTCATCGCATGTGTGGGTGGTGGAACTGAAAGGTTGGATAAGGTATAGTGAGCAGGGCTAGAGGCTCTACAGTAAAATAAGCTTATAAACATTAACCAGAGCAGCAGTGGACAAGGCATATTGACATTTTAAAAAATATATATATTTATTTATTTCACCTTTATTTAACCAGGTAGGCAAGTTGAGAACAAGTTCTCATTTACAATTGCGACCTGGCCAAGATAAAGCAAAGCAGTTCGACACATACAAAGACACAGAGTTACACATGGAGTAAAACAAACATACAGTCAATAATACAGTAAAAACAAGTCTATATACGATGTGAGCAAATGAGGTGAGATAAGGGAGGTAAAGGCAAAAAGGCCATGGTGGCAAAGTAGATACAATATAGCAAGTAAAACACTGGAATGGTAGATTTGCAATGGGAGAATGTGCAAAGTAGAAATACAAATAATGGGGGTGCAAAGGAGCAAAATAAATTCATTAATTAAATACAGTAGGGAAAGAGGTAGTTGTTTGGGCTAAATTATAGGTGGGCTATGTACAGGTGCAGTAATCTGTGAGCTGCTCTGACAGTTGGTGCTTAAAGCTAGTGAGGGAGATAAGTGTTTCCAGTTTCAGAGATTTTTGTAGTTCGTTCCAGTCATTGGCAGCAGAGAACTGGAAGGAGAGGCGGCCAAAGAAATAATTGGTTTTGGGGGTGACTAGAGAGATATACCTGCTGGAGCGTGTGCTACAGATGGGAGATGCAATGGTGACCAGCGAGCTGAGATAAGGGGGGACTTTACCTAGCAGGGTCTTGTAGATGACATGGAGCCAGTGGGTTTGGCGACGAGTATGAAGCGAGGGCCAGCCAACGAGAGCGTACAGGTCGCAATGGTGGGTAGTATATGGGGCTTTGGTGACAAAACGGATTGCACTGTGATAGACTGCATCCAATTTGTTGAGTAGGGTATTGGAGGCTATTTTGTAAATGACATCGCCAAAGTCGAGGATTGGTAGGATGGTCAGTTTTACAAGGGTATGTTTGGCAGCATGAGTGAAGGATGCTTTGTTGCGAAATAGGAAGCCAATTCTAGATTTAACTTTGGATTGGAGATGTTTGATATGGGTCTGGAAGGAGAGTTTACAGTCTAACCAGACACCTAAGTATTTGTAGTTGTCCACGTATTCTAAGTCGTAGCCGTCCAGAGTAGTAATGTTGGACAGGCGGGTAGGTACAGGTAGCGATCGGTTGAAGAGCATGCATTTAGTTTTACTTGTATTTAAGAGCAATTGGAGGCCACGGAAGGAGAGTTGTATGGCATTGAAGCTTGCCTGGAGGGTTGTTAACACAGTGTCCAAAGAAGGGCCGGAAGTATACAGAATGGTGTCGTCTGCGTAGAGGTGGATCAGAGACTCACCAGCAGCAAGAGCGACCTCATTGATGTATACAGAGAAGAGAGTCGGTCCAAGAATTGAACCCTGTGGCACCCCCATAGAGACTGCCAGAGGTCCGGACAGCAGACCCTCCGATTTGACACACTGAACTCTATCAGAGAAGTAGTTGGTGAACCAGGCGAGGCAATCATTTGAGAAACCAAGGCTGTCGAGTCTGCCGATGAGGATGTGGTGATTGACAGAGTCGAAAGCCTTGGCCAGATCAATGAATACGGCTGCACAGTAATGTTTCTTATCGATGGCGGTTAAGATATCATTTAGGACCTTGAGCGTGGCTGAGGTGCACCCATGACCAGCTCTGAAACCAGATTGCATAGCAGAGAAGGTATGGTGAGATTCGAAATGGTCGGTAATCTGTTTGTTGACTTGGCTTTCGAAGACCTTAGAAAGGCATGTTAGGATAGATATAGGTTTGTAGCAGTTTGGGTCAAGAGTGTCACCCCCTTTGAAGAGGGGGATGACCGCAGCTGCTTTCCAATCGTTGGGAATCTCAGACGACACGAAAGAGAGGTTGGCAACAATTTTGGCATTTTAGAAAGAAAGGGTCCAGATTGTCTAGCCCGGCTGATTTGTAGGGGTCCAGATTTTGCAGCTCATTCAGAACATCAGCTGAGCAGATTTGGGAGAAGGAGAAATGGGGAAGGCTTGGGCGAGTTGTTGTGGGGGGTGCAGTGCTGTTGACCGGGGTAGGAGTAGCCAGGTGGAAAGCATGGCCAGCTGTAGAAAAATGCTTATTGAAATTCTCAATTATGGTGGATTTATCAGTGGTGACAGTGTTTCCTATCTTCAGTGCAGTGGGCAGCTGGGAGGAGGGATTCTTATTCTCCATGGACTTTACAGTGTCCCAGAACTTTTTTGAGTTAGTGTTGCAGGAAGCAAATTTCTGCTTGAAAAAGCTAGCCTTGGCTTTTCTAACTGCCTGTGTATAATGGTTTCTAGCTTCCCTGAACAGCTGCATATCACGGGGGCTGTTCGATGCTAATGCAGAACGCCATAGGATGTTTTTTTGTTGGTTAAGGGCATTCAGGTCTGGGGAGAACCAAGGGCTATATCTATTCCTGGTTCTAAATTTCTTGAATGGGGCATGTTTATTTAAGATGGTTAGGAAGGCATTTAAAAAAAATATCCAGGCATCCTCTACTGACGGGATGAGATCAATATCCTTCCAGGATACACCGGCCAGGTCGATTAGAAAGGCCTGCTCGCTGAAGTGTTTCAGGGAGCGTTTTACAGTGATGAGTGGAGGTCGTTTGACCGCTGACCCATTACGGATGCAGGCAATGAGGCAGTGGTCGCTGAGATCTTGGTTGAAAACAGCAGAGGTGTATTTAGAGGGCAAGTTGGTTAGGATGATATCTATGAGGGTGCCCGTGTTTAAGGCTTTGGGGAGGTACCTGGTAGGTTCATTGATAATTTGTGTGAGGTTGAGGGCATCAAGTTTAGATTGTAGGATGGCTGGGGTGTTAAGCATGTTCCAATTTAGGTCGCCTAGCAGCACAAGCTCTGAAGATAGGGGGGGTAATCAGTTCACATATGGTGTCCAGAGCACAGCTGGGGGCAGAGGGTGGTCTATAGCAGGCGGCAACGGTGAGAGACTTGTTTTTAGAGAGGTGGATTTTTAAAAGTAGAAGTTCAAATTGTTTGGGTACAGACCTGGATATTAGGACAGAACTCTGCAGGCTATCTTTGCAGTAGATTGCAACACCGCCCCCTTTGGCAGTTCTATCTTGTCTGAAAATGTTGTAGTGTGGAATTAAAATGTCTGAATTTTTGGTGGTCTTCCTAAGCCAGGATTCAGACACAGCTAGAACATCCGGGTTGGCAGAGTGTGCTAAAGCAGTGAATAGAACAAACTTAGGGAGGAGGCTTCTAATGTTAACATGCATGAAACCAAGGCTATTACGGTTACAGAAGTCGTCAAAAGAGAGCGCCTGGGGAATAGGAGTGGAGCTAGGCACTGCAGGGCCTGGATTCACCTCTACATCGCCAGATGAACAGAGTAGGAGTAGAATAAGGGTGCGGCTAAAAGCAATAAGAATTGGTTGTTTAGAACGTCTGGAACAGAGAGTAAAAGGAGGTTTCTGGGGGCGATAAAATAGCATCAAGGTATAATGTACAGACAAAGGTAAGGTAGGATGTGTCACACACACCGATAGTCACACGGATAGCAGCTAGCTAGCTGCGAGATCCAGGCATGGACGTCCAGAGCCAGCGGCCGAAATCCAGGGACATGGAGAGAAAAATTGGTCCGATATGTTCCGCTCCGAGCCGCGCTGCGCTGCACCGCGCCGTACAAAACTGCCGATAGATTCTCGAGCCAAAGGATAGCCGATGACCACAAACTGTGGTCAGCTGAGTACCAACGATTAGCCAGTAAATAAGCTAACTAGCTTCTGAACATTAAGGAGAGGCATGCTTAGTCGAGTGATCATAAGGGTCCAGTTAGTAGTGAGGTTGGTTGGGGTCACGGCGATTCAGACAGCTAGCCGGGCCATCGGTAGCAAGCTAGCATAGGATGGAGGTCTGTTTTTAGCCACCTTGTGCGTTTCCGTGGGTAGATTAGTGGGGTTCCGTGTGGTAGAGGGGATCAATCCAATTGGCAAAATAGATATAGTTATAGTGACCCAAGAAATATTGTCCGATAGACCTATTCAGATAGCAGCCGATAAGACAGCTAACGATTAGCGGGCCGCAGATGGGCGTTCAGGTAACGTCGCGATGGAGGGGCCAGTTGGATCTCTCCCTCGGGCAGATAACGTCGGTAGTCCAGTCGTGAAGGCCCGGTGGGGCTCCGCATTGGCAGCAAAACGGGTCCGGATAGGTGATTGTAGCCCAACTCTTCAGCTGGCAAGCTCCGGAATAATTGATGTTTGCTCCGGGATCGACGTAAGCCAATAGTCACACGGATAGCAGCTAGCTAGCTGCGAGATCCAGGTGTAAATGTCCAGAGCTTGCGGTTGAAATCCGGGGATATGGAGAGAAAAATAGGGCCGGTATGTTCTGGTCTGAGTCGCGTTGTACAAAACTGCCGATAAATTTTCGAGCTAAAGGATAGCTGATGACCACAAACCGTGATTAGCTGAATACTAACATTAGCCAGTAAACTGGCTAGCTTCTGGTTAGCTTCTGTTTAGCTTCTGGTTAGCTTCTGTTAAGCTTCTGGTTAGCTTCTATTGTGGATTTCAGATTTGAGGTAAATACTTTTTTTTAAATTGGTGATGCGGGTTGCAGGAGAGTGTTTTGAAGTTGAGTTTTTGGAAAAGAAAAATATATAAAAGATATGCGAAGAAAGGTATGGAGAGAGTCCACCAACGAATGTGGAAGAGGTCTATTTATCCTGGGACACACCCAGGCCCAGGTGTTTCCCATGTTGCTGACGACCCTTCCGGCTCCGCCCACCGGCATCCTAATAAGCAAACAAGAGCAAAGAGAGAGAATACGGCAGTCAGAGTGGGAGGGTCATCACAGGAGGAGGTGCTCTTATTCTCCATGGACTTCAGTGTCCTAAAACTTTTTTGAGCTAGAGCTACAGGATGCAAATTTCTGTTTGAAAAAGCTAATCTTTGCTTTTCTGACTGACTGTGTGTATTGGTTCCTGACTTCCCTGAAAAGTTTCATATCGCTGGGACTATTCGATGCTAGTGCAGTCCGCCGCAGGATGTTTTTGTGCTGGTCGAGTCCAGTCAGTTCTGGAGTGAAACAAGGGTTCTGTTCTTAGTTCACATTTTTTTGAAAGGGGCATGCTTATTTAAGATGGTGAGAAAATTCATTTTAATGAACGACCAGGCATCCTCCACTGACAGGATGAGGTTAATATCCTTCCAGGATTCCCGGGCCAGGTCGATTAGAAAGGCCTGCTCGCAGAAGTGATTTAGGGAGCGATTGACAGTGATGAGGGGTGGTCGTTTGACCATGGACCAATAGCGGATGCAGGCAATGAGGCAGTGATCGCTGAGATCCTGATTGAAAACAGCAGAGGTGTATTTGGAGGGCAAGTTGGTCAGGATAATATCTATGAGGGTGCCCATGTTTACGGATTTAGGGTTGTACTTGGTGGGTTCTTTCCTTAATTTGTGAGATTGAGGGCATCCAGTTTAGATTGTAGGACTGCCGGGTTGTTAACCTCTAGCGTCGAGCAATCCCGTATCCGGGAGCGTAATCATAGCCTCAAGCTCATTACCATAACGCAACGTTTCCTATTCATGAAAATCGAAAATGAAATGAAATAAATATATTCAAACACAAGCTTAGCCTTTTGTTAAAACCCTCTTGCGACGAGCAATCCCGGATCCGGGATCGTAATCATAGCCTCAAACGAATTAGCATAACGCAGCGGACATAAATACCCCTAGTAACTTTTCCTATTCATGAAAATCGCAAATGAAATGAAATAAATATATTTCCAACTTCCGGGTTGGATTTTTATCTGGGTTTCGCCTGTAACATCAGTTCTGTCTCACTCACAGACAATATCTTTGCAGTTTTGGAAACGTCAGAGTGTCTTCTTTCCAAAGCTGTCAATTATATTCATAGTCGAGCATCTTTACGTGACAAAATATCTTGTTTAAAACGGGAACGTTTTTCATCCAAAAATGTTAATAGCGCCCCCTAATGCATAACTGAATTTATTTGCAAATTATGGTGGAAAATAAGTATTTGGTCACCTACAAACAAGCAAGATTTCTGGCTCTCACAGACCTGTAACTTCTTTAAGAGGCTTCTCCGTCCTCCTGTATCAATGGCACCTGTTTGAACTTGTTATCAGTATAAAAGACACTTGTCCACAACCTCAAACAGTCACACTACAAACTCCACTATGGCAGAGACCAAAGAGCTGTCAAAGGACACCAGAAACAAAATTGTAGACCTGCACCAGGCTGGGAAGACTGAATCTGCAATAGGTAAGCAGCTTGGTTTGAAGAAATCAACTGTGGGAGCAATTATTAGGAAATGGACATAGAATACCACTGATAATCTCCCTCGGTCTGGGGCTCCACGCAAGATCTCACCCCGTGGGGTCAAAATGATCACAAGAACGGTGAGCAAAAATCACAGAACCACACGGGGGACCTAGTGAATGACCTGCAGAGAGCTGGGACCAAAGTAACAAAGCCTACCATCAGTAACACACTACGCCGCCAGGGACTCATCCTGCAGTGCCAGACGTGTCCCCCTGCTTAAGCCAGTACATGTCCAGGCCCGTCTGAAGTTTGCTAGAGAGCATTTGGATGATCCAGAAGAAGATTGGGAGATTGTCATATGGTCAGATGAAACCAAAATATAAATTTTTGGTAAAAACTCAACTCGTCGTGTTTGGAGGACAAAGAATGCCGATTTGCATCCAAAGAACACCATATCTACTGTGAAGCATGGGGGTGGAAACATCATGCTTTGGGGCTGTTTTTCTGCAAAGGGACCAGGACGACTGATCCGTGTAAAGGAAATAATGAATGGGGCCATGTATCGTGAGATTTTGAGTGAAAACCTCCTTCCATCAGCAAGGGCATTGAAGATGAAACGTGGCTGGGTCTTTCAGCATGACAATGATCCCAAACACACCGCTCGGGCAACGAAGGAGTGGCTTCGTAAGAAGCATTTTAATGTCCTGGAGTGGCCTAGCCAGTCTCCAGATCTCAACCCCATAGAAAATCTTTGGAATCAGTTGAAAGTCCGTGTTGCCCAGCAACAGCCCCAAAACATCACTGCTCTAGAGGAGATCTGCATGGAGGAATGGGCCAAAATACCAGCAACAGTGTGTGAAAACCTTGTGAAGACATCATAAATATTCTCTTACCTTTGATGATCTTTCATCAGAATGCAGTGCAAGGAGTCCTAGTTCCACAATCAATCATTGTTTTGTTCCATAAGTCCAATACTTGTGTCCAATTAGCTGCACATGCTAGCACTTTCAGCTCACGTGCCCAAAAGCTGACTGCTGGTCCAGGAGAACTCGGACGAAAACTTAAAAAATATATATTCCAGGTCGAATAAACTGGTCAAACTAAGTAGAGAACCAATCTTCAGGATGTTATTTTCATATATATCCAATAACGTTCCAACCGGAGCATACGTTTTCATCTGCTGCCAAATGGAACGATGGTGATAACAACAGACAAATGCGCAGCAGGGAAATTGCATTCTGCCAGGACATTCCCCTCCCATTTGGTCAAAGTTCACACCAGAGGCTCCATTCCACGTTCTACTGAATGAGGACATCTAGTGGAAGGCGTAGGAAGTACTAACAGATCCATATCTTATTTGGAAGTGAAGAGGCGATGACTTAAAATTAGACCCGCTTTCAGAATTTCACTTCCTGTTTGGAAGATTGCCTGCCCTATGAGTTCTGTTATACTCACAGACATAATTCAAACAGTTTTAGAAAGTTCAGAGTGTTTTCTATCCAATAGTACTAATAATATGCATATATTAGCAATCTAGGACAGAGTAGGATGCAGTTCATTATGGGCACGCAATTCATCCAAAGTGAAAATACTGCCCCCTATCCCCAACAAGTTTTAAGGAAGTCTCAAGGTTTTGCTCGCTTGAGGTAGAGTGTCTCATGATAAGCTGTAGACAACACTATTTACCAAGAAAGTTTTCATCTATATTTCTCATAGCTGTCTATTACCTCTACAGAGGAAAACAATTATTGACCACCTTTACTCCACACACAGAGATGCGTACAAAGCCCTCCCTTGCCCTCCATTTTGGCAAATCTGACCATAATTCCATCCTCCTCATTCCTGCTTACAAGCAAAAACTAAAGCAGGAAGCACCAGTGACTTTGTCAATAAAGACGTGGTCAGATGAAGCAGATCCTAAGCTACATGACTGTTTTGCTAGCACAGACTGAAATATGTTCCGGGATTCTTCCAATGGCATTGAGGAGGCCACCACATCAGTCACTGGCTTCATCAATAAGTGCATTGATGATGTCGTCCCCACAGTGACCGTACTTACATACCCCAAACAGAAGCCATGGATTACAGGCAACACCCGCACTGCGCTAAAGGGTAGAGCTGCCGGGACTCTAACCTGAACTCTTATAAGAAATCCCGCTATGCCCTCAGACGAACCATCAAACAGGCAAAGCCTCAATAAAGGACTAAGATTGAATTGTACTACACTGGCTCCAAGGCTCGTCGGATGTGGCAGGGCTTGCAAAATATTAGAGACTACAAAGGGAAGCACAGCCGCAAGCTGCCCAGAGACACGAGCCTATCAGACGAGCTAAATAACTTCTATGCTCGCTTTGTGGCAAGCAACACTGAAGCATGCATGAGAGCATCAGCTGTTCCGGACGACTGTGTGATCACGTTCTACGCAGCCGATGTCAGTAAGACCTTTAAAAACTTCTTACGGGGCGCCAGGGTAGCCTAGTGGTTAGAGCGTTGGACTAGTAACCGGAAGGTTGCAAGTTTAAACCCCCGAGCTGACAAGGTACAAATCTGTCGTTCTGCCCCTGAACAGGCAGTTAACCCACTGTTCCTAGGCCGTCATTGAAAATAAGAATTTGTTCTTAACTGACTTGCCTAGTTAAATAAAGGTTAAAAAAAATGGTATACTTGGCCAAAGGCCAGGGAAAATGCAGCACATATAAGATACTAAATTAAAGCTACACTTGTTGTGAATCCAGCCAACATGTCAAATTTTAAAAAGGCTTTTCGGCGAAAGCATACGAATCTATTATCTGATGATAGCACAATAGTAAACAAAGAGAGTAGCATATTTCAACCCTGCAGGCGCTACACAAAACACAGAAATAAAATATAAAACATGCCTTACCTTTGACGAGCTTCTTTTGTTGGCACTCCAATATGTCCCATAAACATCACAATTGGTCCTTTTGTTCGATTAATTCCGTCCATATATATCCAAAATTTCCATTTATTTGACGCGTTTGATCCAGAACAAAACAGCTTCCAAATTGCACAACATCACTACAAAATATCTCAAAATTTTCCTGTAAACTTTGCCAAAACATTTCAAACTACTTTTGTAATACAACTTTAGGTATTTTTAAACATTAATAATCAATCAAATTGAAGACGGGTCTATCGGTTTTCAATAGAGGACGAGAGGAAACTAACGCTACTTTTCAATTGTCTTCACTGACATGTTCAACCTGTCCCTGACTGAGTCAGTAATACAAACATGTTTCAAGCAGACCACCATAGTCCCTGCCTAAATGTCTACTGACCTGTAGCACTCACATCTGTAGCCATGAAGTGCTTTCAAAGAATGGTCATGGCTCACATCAACACCATTATCCCAGAAACCCGAGACCCACTCCAATTTGCATACCTCCCCAACAGATCCACAGATGTTGCAATCTCTATTGCACTCCACACTGCCCTTTCTCACCTGGACAAAGGGAACACCTACGTGAGAATGCTATTCATTGACTACAGCTCAGCGTTCAACACCATAGTGCCCTCAAAGCTCATTACTAAGCTAAGGACACTGGGACTAAATGCCTGTCTCCGCAACTGGATCCTGGACTTCCTGACAGACCACCCCAGGTGGTAAGGGTAGGTAACAACACATCTGCCTCTCTTACTCTCAACACGGGGGCCCCTCAGTGTGGAATGCTTAGTCCCCTCCTGTACTCCCGGTTCACACATGACTGCATGGCCATGCACAACTCCATCATTAAATTTGCCAACGACACAACAGTGGTAGGCATGAGACAGCCTATAGGGAGGAGGTCAGAGACCTGGCCATGTGGTGCCAGGATAACAACCTCTCCTTCAACCTGATCAAGACAAAGGAGATGACTGTGGACTACAAGAAAAATAGGTGGTGTCCGCATCACCAACAAACTATCATGGTCCAAACCCACCAAGACAGTCGTGAAGAGGGCACAACAAAGCCTATTCCCCCCCAGGAAACTGAAAAGATTTGGCATGGGTCCTGAGATCCCCAAAAAGTTCTACAGCTGCACCATTGAGAGCATCCTGACTGGTTGCATTACTGCCTAGTATGGCAACTGTTTGGCCTCCGACCGCAAGGCACTACAGAGGGTAGTCCGTACAGCCCAGTACATCACTGGGGCCAAGCTTCCTGCCATCCAGGACCTCTATACCAGGCGGTGCCAGAGGAAGGCCCTAAAAATTATCAAAGACTCCAGCCACCTTATTCATAGACTGTTCTCTCTGCTACCGCATGGCAAGTGGTACTGGAGCACCAGGTCTAGGTCCAACTGCCTCTACCCCCAAGCCATAAAACTTCTGAACAGCTAATCAAATGGCTACCCAGACTTTGCATTGTGCCCCCACCAATTACCTCAACAAACCTGTGCCCCGCACATTGACTCTGTACCGGTACCCCCTGTATAAAGCCCCGATATTGTTATTTTACTGCTGCTATTTGTTATTTTTATCTTTTCGTTATCCATTTTTTATTTTTACTTAACACTTATTGTTCTTAAAACTGAATTGTTGGTTAAGGGCTTCTAAGTAAGCATTTCACTGTAAGGTCTACTACACCTGTTGTTTTCGGTGCATGTGGCAAATAAAATTGGATTTGACTTGAAAAAGTCCTGGGGTCTGAATACTTTCATAACTTATAACTTGTTGATGTGTGTCACTTGTCTATGTGTGTTACTTGTCTATGTGTTCTACTTGTCTATGTGTGTTATAACTTTTGATGTGTTATTGCTTGTTGATGTGGTATTACTTGTTGATGTGTATTATTGTCTATGTGTGTTATTGTCTATGTGTGTTACTTGTCTATGTGTGTTATTGTCTATGTGTGTTATTACTTATTACTTGTCTATGTGTGTTATTACTTATTGATATGTTCTACTTGTCTATGTGTGTTACTTGTCTATGTGTTCTATTTGTCTATGTGTGTTACTTGTCTATGTGTTCTACTTGTCTATGTGTGTTATTGTCCATGTGTGTTATTGTCTATGTGTGTTATTACTTGTATGTTGTTTGCTTGTCGATGTGTGTTGTTTGCCTGTCAATGTATGTTGTTTGCTTTTTGATGTGTGTTGTTTGCTTTTCGATGTGTGTTGTTTGCTTGTCGGTGTGTGTTGTTTGCTTTTCGATGTGTGTTGTTTGCTTTTCGATGTGTGTTGTTTGCTTGTCGATGTGTGTTGTTTGCTTTTCGATGTGTGTTGTTTGCTTGTCTATGTGTGTTGTTTGCTTGTCGATGTGTGTTGTTTGCTTGTCGATGTGTGTTGTTTGCTTGTCGATGTGTGTTGTTTATTTGTCGATGTGTGTTGTTTGTTTGTCGATGTGTGTTGTTTGCTTGTCGATGTGTGTTGTTTGTTTGTCGATGTGTGTTGTTTGCTTGTCGATGTGTGTTGTTTGTTTGTTGATGTGTGTTGTTTGCTTGTCTATGTGTGTTGTTTGCTTGTCTGTGTGTTGTTTGCTTGTCTGTGTGTTGTTTGCTTGTCGATGTGTGCTGTTTGCTTGTCGATGTGTGTTGTTTGCTTGTCTATGTGTGTTGTTTGCTTGTCTATGTGTGTTGTTTGCTTGTCTATGTGTGTTGTTTGCTTGTCTATGTGTGTTGTTTGCTTGTCTGTGTGTTGTTTGCTTGTCGATGTGTGTTGTTTGCTTGTCGATGTGTGTTGTTTGCTTGTTGATGTGTGTTGTTTGTTTGTCGATGTGTGTTGTTTGCTTGTCTATGTGTGTTGTTTGCTTGTCTATGTGTGTTGTTTGCTTGTCTATGTGTGTTGTTTGCTTGTCTGTGTGTTGTTTGCTTGTCTGTGTGTTGTTTGCTTGTCGATGTGTGCTGTTTGCTTGTCGATGTGTGTTTTTGTAAGCCCTGCTCTCTGTTCCTCCCCCTCCAGCCAACGAGCCCCAACCGTGGCTGGTTTGTTCCCCCGTTCGGAGGCAATCCTTGGTGGGTGTACGTGGTGTCAGCGGTGCCTGCCCTGCTGGTCACAATCCTACTCTTCATGGACCAGCAGATAACCGCTGTCATCGTCAACAGGAAGGAGCACATGCTGAAGGTTGGAAAGGGCAGGGTTTCAATAGTCTGAAGGTAGGACAGGACAGGGTCTCAATAGTCTGAAGGTTTTATAGGACATGGTCTCAATAGTCTGAAGGTTTTATAGGGCAGGGTCTCAATAGTCTGAAGGTAGGACAGGACAGGGTCTCAATAGTCTGAAGGTAGGACAGGGTCTCAATAGTCTGAAGGTTTTATATGGCAGGGTCTCAATAGTCTGACGGTTTTATAGGGCAGGGTCTCAATAGTCGGAAGGTAGGACAGGACAGGGTCTCAATAGTCTGAAGGTTTTATATGGCAGGGTCTCAATAGTCTGAAGGTTTTATAGTGCAGGGTCTCAATAGTCTGAAGGTAGGAGAGGGCAGGGTCTCAATAGTCTGAAGGTAGGAGAGGACAGGGTCTCAATAGTCTGAAGGTTTTATAGGACAGGGTCTCAATAGTCTGAAGGTAGGAGAGGGCAGGGTCTCAATAGTCTGAAGGTAGGAGAGGGCAGGGTCTCAATAGTCTGAAGGTAGAACAGGACAGGGTCTCAATAGTCTGAAGGTTTTATATGGCAGGGTCTCAATAGTCTGAAGGTAGGAGAGGACAGGGTCTCAATAGTCTGAAGGTTTTATAGGGCAGGGTCTCAATAGTCTGAAGGTTTTATAGGGCAGGGTCTCAATAGTCTGAAGGTTTTATAGGGCAGGGTCTCAATAGTCTGAAGGTTTTATAGGACAGGGTCTCAATAGTCTGAAGGTTTTATAGGGCAGGGTCTCAATAGTCTGAAGGTAGGCCAGGGTCTCAATAGTCTGAAGGTTTTATATGGCAGGGTCTCAATATTCTGAAGGTAGGACAGGGTCTCAATAGTCTGAAGGTAGGACAGGACAGGGTCTCAATAGTCTGAAGGTTTTATAGGACAGGGTCTCAATAGTCTGAAGGTTTTATAGGGCAGGGTCTCAATAGTCGGAAGGTTTTATAGGGCAGGGTCTCAATAGTCTGAAGGTAGGACAGGACAGGGTCTCAATAGTCTGAAGGTAGGACAGGACAGGGTCTCAATAGTCTGAAGGTTTTATAGGACAGGGTCTCAATAGTCTGAAGGTTTTATAGGGCAGGGTCTCAATAGTCGGAAGGTTTTATAGGGCAGGGTCTCAATAGTCTGAAGGTAGGACAGGACAGGGTCTCAATAGTCTGAAGGTTTTATAGGGCAGGGTCTCAATAGTCTGAAGGTTTTATAGGACAGGGTCTCAATAGTCTGAAGGTAGGACAGGACAGGGTCTCAATAGTCTGAAGGTTTTATAGGGCAGGGTCTCAATAGTCTGAAGGTTTTATAGGACAGGGTCTCAATAGTCTGAAGGTTTTATAGGACAGGGTCTCAATAGTCTGAAGGTTTTATAGGGCAGGGTCTCAATAGTCTGAAGGTAGGACAGGGTCTCAATAGTCTGAAGGTTTTATAGGGCAGGGTCTCAATAGTCTGAAGGTTTTATAGGGCAGGGTCTCAATAGTCTGAAGGTTGGACAGGGTAGGGTCTCAATAGTCTGAAGGTTTTATAGGGCAGGGTCTCAATAGTCTGAAGGTTGGACAGGGTAGGGTCTCAATAGTCTGAAGGTAGGACAGGGTCTCAATAGTCTGAAGGTAGGACAGGGTCTCAATAGTCTGAAGGTTTTATAGGACAGGGTCTCAATAGTCTGAAGGTTTTATAGGGCAGGGTCTCAATAGTCTGAAGGTTTTATAGGGCAGGTTCTCAATAGTCTGAAGGTAGGACAGGGTCTCAATAGTCTAAGGGTAGGACAGGGCAGTAGATCAATAGTCTGAAGGTAGGACATCCCAGGGTCTCCGTGTGTTTGTGTTTTAACGTCTGCTGTCCTCTTAACAGAAAGGCGCAGGCTACCACCTGGACCTGTTCTGGGTTGCAGTTCTGATGATTGTATGTTCCTTCATGGGGTTGCCATGGTACGTGGCGGCGACGGTCATCTCAATCGCTCACATAGACAGTCTGAAGATGGAGACAGAGACATCCGCCCCTGGAGAAATGCCCAAGTTCTTGGGAGTGAGGTGAGCATGATGACAAAATCAAATTTGATTTGTCACATGAGTCGTATACAACAGGTGTAGACTAGTACTGTGTCGATGTGCAAGGGTACTAGGTAATTGAGGTAGATATGTACATACAGGTAGGTGTAAATCGACTAGACAACAGGACAGATAATAAACGGTAACAGCAGTGTTAATTTAAATAGTTAGTGCATAGGGTGTCAATGCTGATATTCCAGGTAGCTGCTATTGGTTAACTATTTATCAGTCTTGGGGGTAGAATCTGTTCAGCGTCCTGTTAGTTTCAGACTTAGTTCATCGGTACCGCTTGGTGTGCGGTAGCAGAAAGAACAGACTATGACTTGGGTGGCTCTAGTCTTTGAGAGTCTTTAGGGCCTTCTTCTGACACTGCCTAGTATATAGGTCCTGGATGGCAGGAAGCTTAGCCCAGTGATGTACTGGGCTGTATGCACCATCCTCTGTAGCACTTTATGGTCGGATGCCTAGCAGTTGCCATACCAAGCAGTGATGCAACTGGTCAAGATGCTCTGAATGGTGCAGCTGTAGACGCCAAATCTTTTCATCCTCCTGAGGGGGAAGGGGCATTGTCATGCCCTCTTCATGACTGTGTTGGTGTGTTTGGACTATGATAATTCTTTAGTTATGTGGACACAGAGGAACTTGAAGCTCTCAATCCGCACCACTACAGCCTATCGATGTGGATTGGGGCATGCTTGGCCCTCCTTTTCCTGAAGTCCATGATCAACTCCTTTAGCTTTCTGAAATTGAAGGAGAGCTTGTTGTCCTGGCACCACACTGCCAGGTCTCTGACCTCCTCCCTGTAGGCTGTCTCATGGTCACCGGTGATGCCTACCACCACCGTGTCTTCTGCAAACTTAATGATGGTGTTGGAGTCGTGCGCTGCCAAGCAATCGTGGGTGAACAGGGAATACAGGAGGAGACTAAGCAGGGGTGGGGGGCCCGTGTGGAGAGTCAGTGTGGAGGATATGTTGTTACCTACCCTCACCACCTGGGGCCGGCCCATCAAGAAGTCTAGGATCCAGTTACAGAGGTAGGTGTTTAATCCCAGGGTCCTTAGTTTAGAGTTGAGCTTGGAGGGCACTATGGTGTTAAATGCTGAGCTGTAGTCAATGAACAGTGTTCTCACACAGATTGTCCTTTTGTCCAGGTGGGTGACGGCAATGTGGAGGGCAGTAGAGTTTGCATCATCTGTGGATCTCTAGGGGTGGTATGGGCAGTTGTTCCAGAGTGTCTGGGACAATGGTGTTGATGTGAGCCATGACCAGCCTTTCAATGCATTTCATGTCTACAGATGTGAGTGCTGCAGGCGGTAGTCATTAAGACAGGTTACCTTGGTCTTCTTGGGCACAGGGACTATGGTTGTATGCTTGATTTGCCAAATGGAGGGCGAGGGAGAGGTTTGTATGCGTCTCTGTGTGTGGAAAGGTGGTCTAGAGTTTTTTTCCCTCTTAGTTACACAGGTGACATGCAGGTAGAAATGAGGTAAAATGGATTTCAGTTGTCCTGCATTAAGGCTGCCTCTGGGTGAGCGTTTTCTTGTTTCCTTATGGCCCTAAGACCGTTGAGTGCGGTCTTAATGCCGGCATAGGTTTTTTGGTGGTAAATCAACAGCTACGAAAAATATAGATGAAATCTCTATTGGTTACTGTGTGTGTGTGTTTGTGTGCATAACCAAAGCTATGTGTATGTTTTCCCTAGGGAGCAGAGAGTCACTGGTGTGTGTGTATTCATTCTGACGGGGCTGTCTGTCTTTATGTCTCCCATCCTCAAGGTATGTACCTACCTACTGTATACTGTATACTGTAGGCTGTACTGTAGACTACTGTATACTGTAGACTGCGGGCTATACTGTAGACAACTGTATACTATAGATTGTAGGCTGTACTGTAGACTACTGTATACTGTAGACTGCGGGCTATACTGTAGACAACTGTATACTATAGATTGTAGGCTGTACTGTAGACTACTGTATACTGTAGACTGCGGGCTATACTGAGGACGACTGTATACTGTAGACTGCGGGCTGTGCTGTAGGCTACTGTAGACTGTAGGCTGTACTGTAGACTACTGTAGACTGTAGTCCACTGTAGACTGTAGACTGAATTATGCACTGTAGAATACTGTAGACTGTGGACTGTGCTGTAGACTAATGTAGACTGTAGACTGTGTTATGTACTGTAGACTAGTGTCGTGTCTTTGGCTATGCCGGATCAAGTGATATGACATGCTATTCTATAAAATAATTTATCCGTAATTAATATTACCTGATTGAGCTAATCATGTAAATGTAATTAGCTAGAATATTTATGGAGCTGTTATCTTGCGAATAAACTCTTAAAGACCAAGTAATATTTTACATCAATAGCAGTCAATATTAATCGTCATCTTAACTCCGTCTCATCTGAAATTTGTAAATTCTTGTTTATCTGCACGAACCCTGGCTAACAAGTTGAATCAGCAATACAAAATTGGGTTTAATTATTTATTTACTAAATACCTAACTAATCACACAGAATTACACATACACATAATTCAATCATAACTTGATTACAAATTACGTCATAAAGGAAAACGTCCCTAGCGGGCGGAACAGATATGACAGCTGGTTACTCAAAAGAAAAGGGCTGGGTTTGAGTGAAAGAGCGGGAAGACTGAGGAACAAAGGGCGAAGCTGTGCTATCGTAAATACAGAATCTTATGCATTCTAAATTACCGCCCATTTGGAAAAGGAAAATGCAATAAATATTTAGTGGTAGATGGAAGGCCGTGTTGCCAAACCGAGTCCTTTGTCCTTTGAAGAATGTCTCTGGTGGTCAACTGGATACGTTGTAGTAACGTTGTTGTGTGATAGACGGGATACTCTGTCTGTTCCCCCCTAACCCTCGTTTGCATCTGCTGTTGCTTACTCTACAGCTAGGAGGTATCACTTCTATAGTGAATAAGAGTTCAAAGTTCATACCATTCGCAACCAAAGCTCATGCTGATGTTGGCTTCGTTCTGTAGTTATTATCTGAACCATTCTGACATTGGACCGTCGTCCTCACATCCTCGGAACTGGAAGTTATATTGTCGTCAAGGCTTTATATAGGAAGGGAGAGGAGGGCGTGTTTGAAAAGTTTTATAGCCCATGTCCCTTCACAGGGGCTGGCCACTGATTGAGCAGAGCCCTATTTTATGAAAACCCAAATCCCACATTTTAGAAGCTAAAATCACATTCATCCCATCATTAACAATTTCATATTCAAACATTTAAATTGAACAACAATTCCATGTGAATCCGATAACTCTGATGTGTAGACTTTCCACTGTAGAGTTTGTCATCTTATCATTGATGAGAATGTCTCAGATGACAACCGAACTGACATCATATTCATTAAGTACCACCGCATATGTTCCATTGGTCGGATTACCACAATATAGTTCATTTCCCCCCACCTTCTGATGTTCCCAGAATCTCTATGTTAACCAAGGGTTTTGCAAATGTAACGTCAGTAGGGTAGAGAGAGGAAAAAGGGGGAAAGAGGTATTTATGACTGTCATAAACCTATCCCCCAGGCCAACGTCATGACACTAGTGTAGACTAGACTGTACTGTAGACTACTAAAGGCTGTACTGTAGACTGTAGAATGTACTTTTGACTACTGTATACCATAGGCTGTAGACTGTGGCCTATACTGCAGACGACTGTAGACTGTGGGCTGTACTGTAGACTACTGCGGACCAATAATTGTAGACTGTAGGCTGTATTGTAAACTACTGTAGACTTAACTGTACTGTAGACTACTGTAGACTGTAGGCTGTGCTGTATACTGTTGACTGAAGGCTGTACTGTAGACTACTGTAGACCATACACAGTAGAGTGTATACTGTAAATTGTAGACTGTAGTCTGTTCTGTAGACTACTCTACACTATGGGCTGTAGTCTACTGTAGGCTGTACTGTAGACTACTGTAGACTGTAGACTGTACTATAGACTACTGTAGACTTTAGGATGTAATGTAGACAACTGTAGACTGTAGGCTCTATTGTAGACTGTAGACTATAGGCTGTACTGTAGACGACTGTAGACTGTAGGCTCTATTGTAGACTGTAGACTGTAGGCTGTACTGTAGACGACTGTAGAATGTAGTTTAGACTACTGTAGACTGTAGGCTGTACTGTAGACTACTGTAGACTGTAGGCTGTACTGTAGACTGTGGGCTATGGGCTGTACTGTAGACTATTGTAGACTGTAGACTGTGGTCTGTACTGTAGACTACTGTAGACTGTAGGATGTACTGTAGACTACGGTAGAACATAGACTGTAGGCTGTACAATAGACTACTGTAGACTGTAGGCTTTATTATAGACTGTAGACTCTATGCTGTACTGTAGACTGCTGTAGACTGTAGATTGTACTTTAGACTACTGTATACCATAGGCTGTAGACTGTAGGCTGTACTGTAGACTACTAAAAGCTGTACTGTAGACTGTGGGCTGTACTGCAGACTACTGTAGACTGTAGGCTTTATTGTAGACTGTAGGCTGTACTGTAGAATGTGTGCTGTACTACAGACTACTGTACACAATGGGCTGTAGTCTACTGTAGGCTGTACTGTAGACTACTGTAGACTGTAGACTGTGCTATAGACTACTGTAGACTTTAGGATGTAATGTAGACAACTGTAGACTGTAGGCTCTATTGTAGATGGTAGACTGTAGGCTGTACTGTAGACGACTGTAGACTGTAGGCTCTATTGTAGACTGTAGACTGTAGGCTGTACTGTAGACGACTGTAAAATGTAGTTTAGACTACTGTAGACTGTAGGCTGTACTGTAGACTACTGTAGACTGTAGACTGGGTTCTGTACTGTAGACTATTGTAGACTGTAGACTGTGGGCTATGGTCTGTACTGTAGACTACTGTAGACTGTAGGATGTACTGTAGACTACGGTAGAACATAGACTGTAGGCTGTACAATAGACTACTGTAGACTGTAGGCTTTATTATAGACTGTAGACTCTATGCTGTACTGTAGACTGCTGTAGACTGTAGGCTATACTGTAGACTACTAAAAGCTGTACTGTAGACTGTGGGCTGTACTGCAGACTACTGTAGACTGTAGGCTTTATTGTAGACTGTAGGCTGTACTGTAGAATGTGTGCTGTACTGCAGACTACTGTAGATTGTGTGCTGTACTGTAGACTACTGTGGGCTGTACTGTAGACTATAGAATGTATACTGTACTGTAGACTACTTTGGACCATAGAATGTAGACTGTAAACTGTAGTCTGTACTGTAGACCACATTAGGCTGTACTGTAGACTACTGCAGGCTGTACTATAGATTACTGTAGACTGTAGGCTGTACTGTAAACTACTGTGGACCATAGACTGTAGACTGTACTCTGTACTATAGACAACTATAGACTGTAGTCTGTGCTGTAGACTACTGTAGACCATAGGCTGTGGACTGTAGGCTGTACTGTAGACTACTGTAGACTGTAGGCTGTACAGTAGACTGCTGTATAATGTAGGCTGTACTATAGACTATTGTAGAGTGTAGGCTGTACTGTAGACTATTGTAGAGTGTAGGCTGTACTGTAGACTATTGTAGAGTGTAGGCTGTACTGTAGACTATTGTAGAGTGTAGGCTGTACTGTAGACAACTTTGGACCACTATAGACCACTATAGACTGTAGACTGTACTATAGACTAATATTGACTACTGTAGGCTGTACTGTAAACTACTGTAGACTGTAGGCTGTACTGTAGACTACAGTAGATGATAGATTGTAGACTGTATATTGTAGACTGTAATCTGTACTATAGACTGTCGGCTGTACTGTAGTCCATTGTAGGCTGTACTATAGACTACTGTAGACTTTAGATTGTAGGCTGTGGGCTGTACATTAGACTACTGTAGACTTTAGATGACTGTAGACTGTAGGCTATAATCTAGACTACTGTAGATTTTACTCTGTACTGTAGACTGTCGGCTGTACTGTAGTCCACTGTAGACTACTGTAGACTATTGCCTGTATACTGTAGGCTGTATTGTAGTCTACTATAGACCATATACTTTAGACTGTATGCTGTACTATTGAGTACTATAGACTGTAGGCTGCAATGTAGACTAATGTAGAATTTATTGTAGATTACTGTAGACTGTAGAATGTACTGTAGACTGTGGACTGTAGAATATACTACCGACTGTGGACTGTAAAACAATAATAAAAACTCTGTTTCTCTTCAAGTTCATCCCCATGCCAGTGCTGTATGGAGTGTTCCTCTACATGGGCGTGGCCTCTCTTAATGGAGTGCAGGTATTGGCTGATCAGGACCTGAGGGAACCAATGCCTGCATGTCACATTTACAGTTAGATTAGTTACATGTAGCAGAGGCTCTTATCCAGAATGATTTGCAATATGGACTAAACTGAAAATACATAATAGGAGCTTTTTGACTAGGCTTTTGTCTCTCTCTCTCTCTCTCTCTCTCTCTCTCTCTCCCCCCCATCCCAATCCATATCTCTTTCTCTCTCCGTCTCACTCACCGTCATTCTCTCCGTCATTCTCTATCTCTCTCCCCATCCTTCTCTCTCTCATCCCACCTCCCTCTCCATCTCCCTCTCCCCCACCTCCCCCTTCATCTCTCTCTCTCTACGCCTCCTTCCATCTCTCTCTCATCTCTCTCTCCACCCCTCCCCTCTATTTCTCTCTCTCTCTCCCCCACCTCCCCCTCCATCTCTCTCTCTCCCCGCCATCTCTCTTTCTCCCCCTACCCTTCCCTCCATCTCTCTCTAGTTCATGGACCGTCTCCAGCTGCTCCTGATGCCAGCTAAGCACCAGCCTGACCTTGTGTACCTGCGCCATGTTCCTCTGAGGAAGGTCCACCTGTTTACCTTCATCCAGATCCTGTGTCTGGCACTGCTCTGGGTCCTCAAGTCCACCGTGGCCGCGATTATCTTCCCTGTCATGGTGAGTCTCCTCTGATCGTAATGACCAGCTAGCTTCAGATCCTGCTTCTGGTAGTTCTGTTTATGTGCGTGTGAGTTAACAACGTATCCTGTGGTGTCAGATCCTGGCCCTGGTGGCGGTGAGGAAGACAATGGACTACATGTTCTCTCAACACGAGCTGAGCTTCCTGGATGATGTCATCCCCGAGAAGGACAAGAAGAAGAAGGAGGACGCTAAGCAGAAGAAGAAGATGAGGAGCATTGACAGTGACATAGATGATGTGAGCATTTAAAGACATATCACTGTTCTAGATCAGCTTTAGATTCTACCATTGTTGGAATCCAGAGTTAGGTTATATCATTGTTGTAGGTCAGGGTTAGGTTCAATCATTGTTCTAGATTAGGGTTAGGTTCTAACATTGTTGTAGCTTTAGATTATATAATTGTTCTAAATCAGTGTTATGTTGTGCCATTGTTGTAAATCAGCTTTAGATTCTATCATTGTTGGAATCCAAAGTTAGGTTATATCATTGTTGTAGATCAAGGTTAGGTTCTATCATTGTTGTAGATCAGGGTTAGGTTCAATCATTGTTCTAGATCAGGGTTAGATTCTATCAGTGTTCAAAATCAGGGTTAGGTTCTATCTTTGTTCTAAATCAGCTTCAGATTCTAACATTGTTCTAAATCAGGGTTTGGTTCTATCGTTGATCTAGATCAGTGTTGTATCATGGTTGAAGATCAGGGTAAGGTTCTTTCACTGTTCTAAATCAGGGTTAGGTTCTATAATTGTTCTATATCAGGGTTAGATTCCATCATTGTTGTAGATCAGCTTTAGATTACATCATTGATGTAGATCAGCGTTAGGGAATGTCATTGTTGTAGATCTGCTTTAGATTCTGTCATTGTTCTAAATCAGGATTAGGTTCTATCATTTTTGGATAGCAGGGTTTGGTTCTATCACTGTTGCTGATCAGCTTTATATTCTGTCATTGTTCTAAATCAGAATAGGCTCAATCATTGTTCTAGATTAAGGTTAGGTTCTATCATTGTCATAGATCAGTTGTAGATTCTGTCATTGTTCTAAATCAGGGATAGGTTATATCATTGTTCTAGATCAGGGTTAGGTTCTATCATTGTTCTACATAAGCTTTAGATGCTATCATTGTTCCAGATCAGTGTTATGTTGTATCATTGTTGTAAATTAGCTTTATATTCTGTCATTGTTCTAAATCAGGGATAGGTTATATCATTGTTCTAGATTATCTTTAGATTCTATCATTGTTCTAGATCAGTGTTATGTTGTACCATTGTTGTAAATCAGCTTTCGATTCTATCGTTGTTCTAAATCAGGGTTAGGTTATATCACTGTTCTAGATCAGCTTTAGATTCTACCATTGTTGGAATCCAGAGTTAGGTTATATCATTGTTGTAGGTCAGGGTTAGGTTCAATCATTGTTCTAGATTAGGGTTAGGTTCTAACATTGTTGTAGATCAGGGTTAGATTATATCATTGTTCTAGATCAGTGTTATGTTGTGCCATTGTTGTAAATCAGCGTTAGATTCTATCATTGTTGGATTCCAAAGTTAGGTTATATCATTGTTGTAGATCAAGGTTAGGTACTATCATTGTTGTAGATCAGGGTTAGGTTCTATCATTGTTGTAGATCAGGGTTAGGTTCAGTCATTGTTGTAGATCAGCTTTAGATTCTATCCTTGTTGTAGATCACCTTTAGATTCTGTCATTGTTCTAGGTTAGGGTGAGGTTATACCATTGTTGTAGATCAGGGTTAGGTTCAATCATTGTTCTAGATCAGGGTTAGATTATATCATTGTTCTAAATCAGCTTCAGATTCTAACATTGTTCTAAATCAGGGTTTGGTTCTATCGTTGATCTAGATCAGTGGTGTATCATTGTTGTAGATCAGGTAAGGTTCCTTCACTGTTCTAAATCAGGGTTAGGTTCTATAATTGTTCTATATCAGGGTTAGGTTCCATCATTGTTGTAGATCAGCTTTAGATTACATCATTGATGTAGATCAGCGTTAGGGAATGTCATTGTTGTAGATCTGCTTTAGATTCTATCATTGTTCTAAATCAGGATTAGGTTATATCATTGTTGGATAGCAGGGTTTGGTTCTATCATTGTTGCTGATCAGCTTTATATTCTGTCATTGTTCTAAATCAGGGATAGGTTATATCATTGTTCTAGATCAGGGTTAGGTTCTATCATTGTTCTACATAAGCTTTAGATGCTATCATTGCTCCAGATCAGTGTTATGTTGTATCATTGTTGTAAATCAGCTTTAGATTCTGTCATTGTTCTAAATCAGGGATAGGTTATATCATTGTTCTAGATCAGGGTTAGGTTCTATCATTGTTGTAGATTAGCTTTAGATTCTATCATTGTTCTAGATCAGTGTTATGTTGTACCATTGTTGTAAATCAGCTTTAGATTCTATCGTTGTTCTAAATCAGGGTTAGGTTCTATCATTGTTGTAGATCAGGGTTAGGTTCAATCATTGTTCTAGATTAGGGTTAGGTTTTATCATTGTTCTATATCAGGGTTAGATTCCATCATTGTTGTGGATCAGCTTTAGATTACATCATTATTGTAGATCAGCGCTAGGTTATATCATTGTTGTACAGCTGCTTTAGATTCTATCATTGTTCTAAATCAGGATTAGGTTCTAACATTGTTATATATCAGCATTAGATGATCATTGTTGGAGATCAGAGTTAGGTTCTTTCATTGTTGTAGATCAGGGTTATGTTCTATCATTGTTGCAGATCAGCTTTAGCTTTATAAACCAGGATTAGGCTAAATCATTGATCTAGATTAGGGTTAGGTTCAATCATTGTTTAAAATCAGAATTAGCTTCTATTGTTGTTCTTGATCATGGTTAGATTCTATCATTGTAGGAGATCAGGGATAGGTTATATCATTGTTGTAAATAAGCTTTAGATTCTATCATTGTTCTACATCATGATTAGGTTCTATCATCGTTCTAAATTAAGGTTAGGGTCAATCGTTGTTGTAATCAGCTTTAGATTCTATCATTGTTCTACATCATTGTTCTAAATCCGGATTAGGTTCTATCATTGTTCTAGGTCAGTGTTATGGTTTAAATCTAAATCTGTTCTAAATTGAAATCTGTTCTAAATTAGGGTTAGGTTATATCATTGTTCTAAATCAGGGTTAGGTTTAATCTTTGTTCTAAGTAAGGGTTAGGCTCTAATTGTTGTTAATCAGGGTTAGTTTCTATCATTGTTCTACGTCAATGTTCGTTTCTATAGCTATTCTTAACCTTTCTGATCTCCCCATCCCGGATCCGGGATCGTGAATACAGACTCAAGCTCATTACCATAACGCAACGTTAACTATTCATGAAAATCGCAAATGAAATGAAATAAATATGCTAGCTCTCAAGCTTAGCCTTTTGTTAACAACACTGTCATCTCAGATTTTCAAAATATGCTTCTCAACCATTGCAAAACAAGCATTTGTGTAACAGTATTGATGGCTAACGTAGCATTTAGCATTAGCATTCAGCTGGCAACATTTACACAAAAAAACAGAAAAGTATTCAAATAAAATCATTTACCTTTGAAGAACTTCAGGTGTTTTCAATGAGGAGACTCTCAGATAGCAAATGTTCAGTTTTTCCTGAAAGATTATTTGTTTAGGACAAATCGCTCCGTTTTCTGCGTCACGTTTAGCTATGAAAAAACCCCTGTATCCAGGATTGTGTAAATCTATCAGCAAGCTCATTAGCATAACACAACGTTAACTATTCATGAAAATCGCAAATGAAATGAAATAAATATGCCATCTCTCAAGCTTAGCCTTTTGTAAACAACACTGTCATCTCAGATTTTCAAAATATGCTTCTCAACCATAGGAAAACAATAATTTGTGTAAAAGTAGCATTTAGCGTTAGCATTTAGCGTTAGCATTTAGCGTTAGCATTAGCGTTAGCATCCAGCACGCAACATTTCAACAAAAACATAAAAGCCTTCAAATAAAATCATTTACCTTTGAAGAACTTCTGATGTTTTCAATGAGGATACTCTCAGTTAGATAGCAGATGCTCAGTTTTTCCAAAAAGATTCTTTGTGTATTAGAAATAGCTCCGTTTTATACATCACATTTGGCTACCAAAAAAAATCCGAAAATTCAGTCCTCAAAACGCGAACTTTTTTCCAAATTAACTCCATAATATCGACTGAAAACATGGCAAACGTTGTTTAGAATCAATCATCAAGGTGTTTTTCACATATCTCTTCATTGATACATCGTTCTTGGACACATGGTTTCTCCCCTATATCAAATGGAAAAGTACGAGCAGCTGGCAATTGCGCACCGAATTCCACGCAGGACACCAGGCGGACACTTGGAAAATGTAGTCTCTTATGGTCAATCTTCCAATGATATGCCTACAAATACGTCACAATGCTGCTAAGACCTTGGGCGAACGACAGAAAGTGTAGGCTCATTCCTTGCGCAATCACAGCCATATAAGGAGACAATGGAAAACAGAGCTTCAGAAATTCTGCTAATTCCTGGTTGATGCATCATCTTGGTTTCGCCTCTAGAATGAGTTCTGGGGCACTTACAGACAAAATCTTTGCAGATTCTGAAACTTCAGAGTGTTTTCTTTCCAAAACTGTCAAGAATATGCATAGTCGAGCATCTTTTCGTGACAAAATATCGCGCTTAAAACGGGAACGTTTTTTATCCAAAAATGAAATAGCGCCCCTAGAGATCTAACAGGTTAATCAGGGTAAGATTCTAGCGTTTTTCAAAATCAGGGTTAGATTCCATCATTTTTGTAGATCAGCTTTAGATGATTTCATTGTTGTAGATCAGGATTAGGTTCTATCATTGTTCTAAATCAGGATTAGGCTCTATCATTGTTGGATATCAGGGTTTGGTTCTATCGTTGTTGGAGATCAGCTTTAGATGATATAATTGTTGGAGATCAACTTTAGATGACATCATTTTTGTAGATCAGGGTTAGGTTTTATCATCGTTGTAGATCAGGGAATAGGTGCTATCGTTGTTGTCGGTCATCTTTAGATTATATCATTGTTGTATATCAGGATTAGGTTATATCATTGTTGGAGATCAGAGTTAGGTTATATCATTGTTGCAGATCAGCTTTATATTCTGTCATTGCTCTAAATCAGGATTAGGCTCAATCATTGTTCTAGATTAAAGTTAGGTTCTATCATTGTTGTAGATCAGTTTTAGATTATATTGTTCTAAATGTGCTTTAGATTCTATCATTGTTCTAAAACAGGATTAGGTTCTATCGTTGTTCAAGATCATGGTTAGGTTCTATCATTGTTGGAGATCAGGGTTAGGTCTTGGATTGTTCTGGATTTGGGTTAGATTATATAATTGTTCTAAATCAGGATTTGGTTAAATCATTGCTGTAGATCAGGATTAAGTTCAATCATTGTTGTAGATCAGGTTTAGATTCTATCATTGTTCTAGATCAGCGTTAGGTTCTATTGTTGTTGTAAATCATGATTAGGTTCAATCATTATCCTAGATTAAGGTTAGGTTCTATCATTGTTGTAGTCAGTTTTAGATTCTAGCATTGTTTTAAATCATTATTAGGTTCTATCATTGTTCTAGATCAGAGTTAGGTTCTATCATTGTTGGAGATCAGGGTTAGGTTCTATTATTGTTCTTGATCATTGTTATGTTTTATCATTGTTCTAAATTAGCTTTAGATTATATCCTTGTTCTAGATTAGTGTTATGTTGTTTCATTTTTATAAATGTTCTAAATCAGGTTTAGGTTTTACAATTGTTTCAGATCAGCTTGAGATTCTACCATTGTTCTAAATCAGGTTTAGATTCTATAATGTTTCTAAATCAGGAGTAGGCTCTATCATTGTTCTAGATCAGGGTTAGGTTCTGTCATTGTTGTAGATCATGGTTAGAGTCCATCATTGTTCAATATCAGCTTTAGATGCCTTCATTGTTCTGTATCAGGGTAAGGTCATTGTTCTAGATCAGGGTTAGGTTCTATCAGCAGCTTTAGATTATGTCATTGTTCTAAATCAGGATTAGGTTCTGTCATGTTTGGAGATCAGGGTTAGGTTCTATCATTGTTGGAGATCAGGGTTAGGTTATATCATTGTTGGAGATCAGGGGTAGGTTGTATCATTGTTGCAGATCAGGGTTAGGCTCAATCATTGTTGTAGATCTGCTTTAGATTCGATCATTGTTGGAGATCAGTGTTAGGTTAAATCGTTGTTGTAGATCAGCTCTAGATTCTGTCATTGTTCTAAATCTGTGTTATGTTGTATCATTGTTCTAAGTCACCTTTGTTCTAGATCAGCTTTAGATTCTACATTTGTTGGAAATTGTGTGTTATGTTATATCATTGTTGTAGATAAGGGTTTGGTTCTATCATTGTTGTAGATCAGGGTTAGGCTCAATCATTGTTGTAGATCAGGGTAATGTCATGTCATTGTTGTAGATCAGCTTTAGATTCTGTCCTTGATGTAGTTTGCCTTTAGATTCTATCATTGTTCTAAATCAGAATTAGGTACAATCATTGATCAGGTTAATGATTAAGTTCCATCATTGTTTGAGATCAGGGTTAGGTTATATCATTGTTGTAGATCAGTTTTCGATTCTATCATAGTTCTAAATTAGCTTCAGATTCTATTATTGTTCTTAATCAGGATTAGGTTCTATCATTATTCAAGATTATGGTTAGATTCTATCATTGTTGGAGATCAGGGAAAGGTTATATCAATGTTGTAGATCAGCTTTAGATGCTATCTTTGTTCTAGATCAGTGTTATTTTGTATCATTGTTCTAAATCATGATTAGGTTCTATCATTGTTGGATGTCAGGTTTTTTTGTTCTATCATTGTTGGACATCAGCTTTAGATGATTTCATTGTTGGAGATCAGCTTTAGATGATTTAATTATTGGAGATCAGCTTTAGATGATTTCATTGTTGGAGATCAGCTTTAGATGATATCATTGTTCTAACTCTGGATTAGGTTCTATCGTTGTTCCAGATCACGGTTAGAATCTACCATTGCTGGAGATCAGGGTTAGGTTATATCATTGTTATAGACTAGGTTTAGATTCTATCATTGTTCTATATCAGTGTTAAATTGTATCATTGTTCTAAATCAGCGTTAGATTATATCATTGTTCTAAATCAGGGTTAGGTTCTGTCATTGTTCTCAATAAGGGTTATGTTCTATCATTTTTCTTAATCAGGGTTAGTTTCGATCATTGTTCTAAATCAAGGTTAGGTTCTATAGTTGTTCTAATCAGGGTTAAGTTATATCGTTCAAAATTAGGGTTAGATTCCATCATTGTTGTAGATCAGCTTTAGATTCTAACATTGTTCTAGATCAGGATTAGGTTCTACCATTGTTGGACATCAGGGTTTGGTTCTATCATTGTTGGAGGTCAGCTTTAGAATGTCATTGTTGGAGATCAGCTTTAGATTCTATCATTGTTTTTGATCAGTGTTATGTTGTATCACTGTTCTAAATCAGGGTTAGGTTATATCATTGTTCTAAATCAGGGTCAGATTCTGTCATTGTTCTTAATCAGGGTTAATTTCTATCATTATTCTAAATCAGGGTTAGATTCTATCGTTGTTCAAAATCAGGGTTAGATTCTATCATAGTTGGAGATCAGCTTTGGATGATATCATTTTTGTAGATCAGGGTTAAGTTTCATCATCATTTTAGTCAGGGTTAGGTTCTATCATTATTGGAGATCAGCTTTAGATTCTATCATTGTTCTAACTCAGGTTCAGGCTCAGTCATTGTTCTATTTTAGGGTTAGGTTCTGTCATTGTTGTAGACCAGCTTTAGATTCTAACATTATTATTGATCAGTGTTATGTTGTATCACTGTTCTAAATCAGGGTTAGGTTATATCATTGTTCTATATCAGGGTTAGATTCCATCATTGTTGTGGATCAGCTTTAGATTACATCATTATTGTAGATCAGCGCTAGGTTATATCATTGTTGTACAGCTGCTTTAGATTCTATCATTGTTCTAAATCAGGATTAGGTTCTAACATTGTTATATATCAGCATTAGATGATCATTGTTGGAGATCAGAGTTAGGTTCTTTCATTGTTGTAGATCAGGGTTATGTTCTATCATTGTTGCAGATCAGCTTTAGCTTTATAAACCAGGATTAGGCTAAATCATTGATCTAGATTAGGGTTAGGTTCAATCATTATTTAAAATCAGAATTAGCTTCTATTGTTGTTCTTGATCATGGTTAGATTCTATCATTGTAGGAGATCAGGGATAGGTTATATCATTGTTGTAAATAAGCTTTAGATTCTATCATTGTTCTACATCATGATTAGGTTCTATCATCGTTCTAAATTAAGGTTAGGGTCAATCGTTGTTGTAATCAGCTTTAGATTCTATCATTGTTCTACATCATTGTTCTAAATCCGGATTAGGTTCTATCATTGTTCTAGGTCAGTGTTATGGTTTAAATCTAAATCTGTTCTAAATTGAAATCTGTTCTAAATTAGGGTTAGGTTATATCATTGTTCTAAATCAGGGTTAGGTTTAATCTTTGTTCTAAGTAAGGGTTATGCTCTAATTGTTGTTAATCAGGGTTAGTTTCTATCATTGTTCTACGTCAATGTTAGTTTCTATAGCTATTCTTAATCAGGGTAAGATTCTAGCGTTTTTCAAAATCAGGGTTAGATTCCATCATTGTTGTAGATCAGCTTTAGATGATTTCATTGTTGTAGATCAGGATTAGGTTCTATCATTGTTCTAAATCAGGATTAGGCTCTATCATTGTTGGATATCAGGGTTTGGTTCTATCGTTGTTGGAGATCAGCTTTAGATGATATAATTGTTGGAGATCAACTTTAGATGACATCATTTTTGTAGATCAGGGTTAGGTTTTATCATCGTTGTAGATCAGGGAATAGGTGCTATCGTTGTTGTCGGTCATCTTTAGATTATATCATTGTTGTATATCAGGATTAGGTTATATCATTGTTGGAGATCAGAGTTAGGTTATATCATTGTTGCAGATCAGCTTTATATTCTGTCATTGCTCTAAATCAGGATTAGGCTCAATCATTGTTCTAGATTAAAGTTAGGTTCTATCATTGTTGTAGATCAGTTTTAGATTATATTGTTCTAAATGTGCTTTAGATTCTATCATTGTTCTAAAACAGGATTAGGTTCTATCGTTGTTCAAGATCATGGTTAGGTTCTATCATTGTTGGAGATCAGGGTTAGGTCTTGGATTGTTCTGGATTTGGGTTAGATTATATAATTGTTCTAAATCAGGATTTGGTTCAATCATTGCTGTAGATCAGGATTAAGTTCAATCATTGTTGTAGATCAGGTTTAGATTCTATCATTGTTCTAGATCAGCGTTAGGTTCTATTGTTGTTGTAAATCATGATTAGGTTCAATCATTATCCTAGATTAAGGTTAGGTTCTATCATTGTTGTAGTCAGTTTTAGATTCTAGCATTGTTTTAAATCATTATTAGGTTCTATCGTTGTTCTAGATCAGAGTTAGGTTCTATCATTGTTGGAGATCAGGGTTAGGTTCTATTATTGTTCTTGATCATTGTTATGTTTTATCATTGTTCTAAATTAGCTTTAGATTATATCCTTGTTCTAGATTAGTGTTATGTTGTTTCATTTTTATAAATGTTCTAAATCAGGTTTAGGTTTTACAATTGTTTCAGATCAGCTTGAGATTCTACCATTGTTCTAAATCAGGTTTAGATTCTATAATGTTTCTAAATCAGGAGTAGGCTCTATCATTGTTCTGGATCAGGGTTAGGTTCTGTCATTGTTGTAGATCATGGTTAGAGTCCATCATTGTTCAATATCAGCTTTAGATGCCTTCATTGTTCTGCATCAGGGTAAGGTCATTGTTCTAGATCAGGGTTAGGTTCTATCAGCAGCTTTAGATTATGTCATTGTTCTAAATCAGGATTAGGTTCTGTCATGTTTGGAGATCAGGGTTAGGTTCTATCATTGTTGGAGATCAGGGTTAGGTTATATCATTGTTGGAGATCAGGGGTAGGTTGTATCATTGTTGTAGATCAGGGTTAGGCTCAATCATTGTTGTAGATCTGCTTTAGATTCTATCATTGTTGGAGATCAGTGTTAGGTTAAATCGTTGTTGTAGATCAGCTCTAGATTCTGTCATTGTTCTAAATCTGTGTTATGTTGTATCATTGTTCTAAGTCACCTTTGTTCTAGATCAGCTTTAGATTCTACATTTGTTGGAAATTGTGTGTTATGTTATATCATTGTTGTAGATAAGGGTTTGGTTCTATCATTGTTGTAGATCAGGATTAGGCTCAATCATTGTTGTAGATCAGGGTAATGTCATGTCATTGTTGTAGATCAGCTTTAGATTCTGTCCTTGATGTAGTTTGCCTTTAGATTCTATCATTGTTCTAAATCAGAATTAGGTACAATCATTGATCAGGTTAATGATTAAGTTCCATCATTGTTTGAGATCAGGGTTAGGTTATATCATTGTTGTAGATCAGTTTTCGATTCTATCATAGTTCTAAATTAGCTTCAGATTCTATTAGTGTTCTTAATCAGGATTAGGTTCTATCATTATTCAAGATTATGGTTAGGTTCTATCATTGTTGGAGATCAGGGAAAGGTTATATCAATGTTGTAGATCAGCTTTAGATGCTATCTTTGTTCTAGATCAGTGTTATTTTGTATCATTGTTCTAAATCATGATTAGGTTCTATCATTGTTGGATGTCAGGTTTTTTTGTTCTATCATTGTTGGACATCAGCTTTAGATGATTTCATTGTTGGAGATCAGCTTTAGATGATTTCATTATTGGAGATCAGCTTTAGATGATTTCATTGTTGGAGATCAGCTTTAGATGATATCATTGTTCTAACTCTGGATTAGGTTCTATCGTTGTTCCAGATCACGGTTAGATTCTACCATTGCTGGAGATCAGGGTTAGGTTATATCATTGTTATAGACTAGGTTTAGATTCTATCATTGTTCTATATCAGTGTTAAATTGTATCATTGTTCTAAATCAGCGTTAGGTTATATCATTGTTCTAAATCAGGGTTAGGTTCTGTCATTGTTCTCAATAAGGGTTATGTTCTATCATTTTTCTTAATCAGGGTTAGTTTCAATCATTGTTCTAAATCAAGGTTAGGTTCTATAGTTGTTCTAATCAGGGTTAAGTTATATCGTTCAAATTAGGGTTAGATTCCATCATTGTTGTAGATCAGCTTTAGATTCTAACATTGTTCTAGATCAGGATTAGGTTCTACCATTGTTGGACATCAGGGTTTGGTTCTATCATTGTTGGAGGTCAGCTTTAGAATGTCATTGTTGGAGATCAGCTTTAGATTCTATCATTGTTTTTGATCAGTGTTATGTTGTATCACTGTTCTAAATCAGGGTTAGGTTATATCATTGTTCTAAATCAGGGTCAGATTCTGTCATTGTTCTTAATCAGGGTTAATTTCTATCATTATTCTAAATCAGGGTTAGATTCTATCGTTGTTCAAAATCAGGGTTAGATTCTATCATAGTTGGAGATCAGCTTTGGATGATATCATTTTTGTAGATCAGGGTTAAGTTTCATCATCATTTTAGTCAGGGTTAGGTTCTATCATTATTGGAGATCAGCTTTAGATTCTATCATTGTTCTAACTCAGGTTCAGGCTCAGTCATTGTTCTATTTTAGGGTTAGGTTCTGTCATTGTTGTAGACCAGCTTTAGATTCTAACATTATTATTGATCAGTGTTATGTTGTATCACTGTTCTAAATCAGGGTTAGGTTATATCATTGTTCTATATCATGGTTAGGTTATATCATTGTTCTATATCATGGTTAGGTTATATCATTGTTCTATATCATGGTTAGGTTATATCATTGTTCTTATCTTCTCTTGGATATGTGGGATGATAGCGTCCCACCTCTCCAACAGCCAGTGAAATTGCATGGCGCCAAATTCAAAACAAGAGAAAGCCCATAATTTAAATTCCTCAAATATGCAAGGATTTTACACCCTTTTAAAGATAAACCTGTTGTAAATCCAGCCACAGTGTCCAATTTAAAAAAGGCTTTACTGCGAAAGCACACCAAACGATTATGTTTGGTCACGGCCTAGTCACAGAAAAACACAGCCATTTTTCCAGCCAAAGAGAGGAGTCACAAAAATTCAGAAATAGAGATCAATTAATCACTAACTTTTGATGATCTTCATCAGATGACACTCATAGGACTTCATGTTACACAATACATGTTTGTTTTGTTCGATAAAGTTCACATTTACATCCAAAAATCTCAGTTTACATTGTCACGTTATTTTCAGTAGTTCCAAAACATCCGGTGATTTTGCAGAGACCCACATCAATTTACAGAAATACTCATAATAAACATTGATAAAAGATAAAGAAGTGTTATGCATGGAATTTCAGATTCACTTCTCCTTAATGCAACCGCTTTGTCAGATTTAAAAAAAGCTTGATGGAAAAAGCACACCATGCAATAATCTGAGTACAGCGCTCAGACACAAAAACAAGCCAGATATCCGCCATGTTGTGGAGTCAACAGAAGTCAGGAATAGAATTATAAATATTCACTTACCTTTGATGATCTTCATCAGAATGCACTCCCAGGAATCCCAGTTCCACAATAAATGTTTGTTTTGTTCGATTATGTCCAAATACCTCCTTGTTGTTAGCGCATTTAGCCCAGTAATCCAAATTCATGAGGTGCTACACTAGGTCCAGACGAAAAGTCAAAAAGTTCCGTTACAGTCCGTAGCAACATGTCAAATGATATGTAGAATCAGTCTTTAGGATGTTTTTAACATAAATCTTCAATAATGTTTCATCCAGAGAATTCCTTTGTCTGTAGAAATGCAATGGAACGCAGGTTGCTCTCACGTGTGCGGGCGTGATCAGCTCATGGCACTCTGCCAGACCTCTGGCTCAATCAGCTCTCATTCCCCCCTCCTTCACAGTAGAAGCCTCAAACAAGGTTCTAAAGACTATTGACATCTAGTGGAAGCCTTAGGAAGTGCAATATGACCCCATAGACACTGTATATTCGATAGGCAATGAGTTGAAAAACTACAAACCTCAGATTTCCCACTTCCTGGTTGGATTTTTCTTTCAGGTTCTTGCCTGCCATATGAGTTATGTTATACTCACAGATATCATTCAAACTGTTTTAGAAACTTCAGAGTGTTTTCTATCCAAATCTACTAATAATATGCATAATCTAGCTTTTATGGCTGCGTAGCAGGCAGTTTACTCTGGGCAACTTTTTATCCAAGCTGCTCAATACTGCCCCCAGTCCCAAAGAAGTGTCAGATTCTGTCATTGTTCTTAATCAGGGTTAGTTTCTATCATTATTCTAAATCGGGGTTAGATTCCATCGTTGTTGATGATCAGCTTTAGATTCTATCATGGTTCCAAATCAGGATTAGGTTCTATCATTGTTGGAGATCAGGTTTAGGTTATATCATTGTTGTAGATCAGGGTTAGGTTCTATCATTGTTGGAGATCAGGTTTAGGTTATATCATTGTTGTAGATCAGGGTTAGGTTCTATCATTGTTGGAGATCAGGTTTAGATTCTATCATTGTTCAAAATCAGGATTAGGTTCTATCATTGTTCTAGATTAGGGTTTGTTTCTGTCATTGTTCTACATCAGCTTTAGATGCTATCATTGTTCGAAATCAGCGTCCGGTTCTATCATTGTTCTAGATCAGAGTTAGGTTATATTATTGTCGTAGATCGGGGTTAGAATACAACATTGTTCTAAATCAGCTTTAGATGCCTTAATTGTTTTAAATCAGGGTTTGGTCATTGTTCTAGGTCAGGGTTAGGATCTATTATTGTTCTAGATCAACTTTAGATACTATCATTGTTATAAATCAGGGTTATGTTATATCATTGTTCTATATCTGGGTTAGGTTATATCATTGTTCTAGATTAGGGTTAGGTTCTATTATTGTTGTTGTTCAGGGTTAGGCTATATCATTGTTCTAGATCAGCTTTAGATTGTATCGTTGTTTTAGTCAGGGTTCAAATGAAAATTAAATCAAATTGTATTTGTCACATGCGCTGAATACAACATGTCTTCACCTTACAGTGAAATGCTTACTTACAATTAACTCACTTCCCTTAACCAAAAATGTAGTTTTAAGAGAAATAACTATTTACATGTTTTTTTTACAAATAATTAAGGAACAGTAGTAAAGCTATGTTATATCATAAATATTAGTCAACATTTAACTATACTACCATTCTAGATCCACATTGGATTCTACTAACATTCTAGATCAGCATTAGAGTCTACTAACATTCTAGATCAGCATTTGATTCTACCAGTGTTCCAGATCAGCATGAAAGGGATTGTTCACCTAAATTACGAAATGACATCCTTGCCCTATAAGCAGTGTATGACTGAAATCTATGATTTAGTTTTGTTTCCACATGCTAACGTTTTAGCATTGGCACAAATCCCATTCATGTCATGGGACCGATATTAGCATTTTTCGCACATGTCCAAATCATCTGACATGATTGTGCAGGTCAACAAAGTCACTTATAGATGATTCGAACATGATGAGCACATTATTTGTATATATATGTCCCATGACTTGAATGGGATTCATGTCACAAATGAACTATCCCTTTAAGTTCTAACAATGTTCCACACTGAACAAAAATATAAGCGCAACATGTAAAGTGTTGGTCCTATGTTTCATGGGCTGAAATAAAACATTACAGAAATGTTACATCCCCTTTAGTGAGCATTTCTCCTTTGCCAAGATAATCCATCCACCTGACAAGTGTGGCATAATAAAGAATCTGATTAAACAGCATGATCATTACACAGGTGCATCTTGTGCTGGGGACAATAAAAGGCCACTCTAAAATGTGAAGTTTTGTCACAAAACGCAATGCCACAAGTTTTGAGCGAGCATGCAATTGGCATGCTGACTGTAGGAATGTCCACCAGACCTGTTGAAGAACTGTATGTTAATTTCTCTACCATAAGCCGCCTCCAACATTGTTTTAGAAAATTTGGCAGTATGTCCAAATGGCCTCACAATGGCGTTGTGTAGGCGAATGGCGTTGTGTAGGCGAGTGGTTTGCTGATGTCAACGTTGTGAACAGAGTGCCCCATGGTGGCAGTGGGGCTATAGTATGGGCAGGCATAAGCTACGGACAACAAACACAATTGCATTTCATCAATGGCTATTTGAATGCACAGAGATACTGTGACGAGATCCCACCATAACTTCATGTTTCAGCATGATATTGCACAGCCCCATGTCGCATGGATCTGTACACAATTCCTGGACGCTGAACATGTCCCAGTATTTCCATGGCCTGCATACTCACCAGACATATCACCCATCAAGCATGTTTGGGATGCTCTGTATTGACGTGTATGACAGCGTGTTCCAGTTGCCACCAATATCCAGAAACTTCGCACAGCCATTGAAGAGGAGTGGGACAACATTCCACAGGCCACAATCACCAACCAGATCAACTCTATGTGAAGGAGATGTGTCGTGCTGCATGAGGCAAATGGTGGTCAAACCAGATACTGACTGGTTTTCTGATCCACGCCCCTACCTTTTTTAAAAGGTATCTGTGACCAACAATCAGTCGTGAAATACATAGATTAGGACCTAATGAATTCATCTCAATTGACCGATTTCCTTAAATTAACTCAGTAAAAAATTTGATATTGTTGCATGTTGTGTTTATATTTTTGTTCAGTATAGATCAACGGTAGATTCCACCAACATTCTAGATCAGTGTTAGGTTCTACCACCGTTCTAGATGGTCAGCTTTCTCATGGGTCTAATCCTTTTCTTTTATGTTTTACTGTGTTCTGGTGTTCAGCTGAGTTAGACTGTAGCATCACAGCACCAGTGAACCACAGTCAGACTGAAGCATCAAAGGACCAGAGAAACACAGTTAGACTGTGTCATCACACGACCAGAGAAGCACAGTTAGACTGTATCATCACAGGACCAGAGAAACACAGTTAGACTGTATCATCACAGGACCAGAGAAACACCGTTAGACTGTATCATCACAGGACCAGAGAAACACAGTTAGACTGTATCATCACAGGACCAGAGAAACACCGTTAGACTGTGTCATCACAGGATGAGAGAAGCAAAGTTAGACTGTATCATCACAGGACCAGAGAAACACAGTTAGACTGTATCATCACAGGACCAGAGAAACATAGTTAGACTGTGTCATCACAGGACCAGAGAAACAACGTTAGACTGTGTCATCACAGGTCCAGAGAAACACAGTTAGACTGTATCATCACAGGACCAGAGAACCACAGTTAGACTGTATCATCACAGGACCAGAGAAACACAGTTAGACTGTATCATCACAGGACCAGAGAACCACAGTTAGGCTGTATCATCACAGGACCAGAGAAACACCATTAGACTGTGTCATCACAGGACCAGAGAAACACAGTTAGACTGTATCATCACAGGACCAGAGAAACACAGTTAGACTATATCATCACAGGATCAGAGAAACACAGTTAGACTGTGTCATCACAGGACCAGAGAACCACAGTTAGACTGTATCATCACAGGACCAGAGAAACACAGTTAGACTGTATCATCACAGGACCAGAGAAACATAGTTAGACTGTGTCATCACAGGACCAGAGAAACACAGTTAGACTGTATCATCACAGGACCAGAGAAACACATTTAGACTGTGTCATCACAGGACCAGAGAACCACAGTTAGACTGTATCATCACAGGACCAGAGAAACACCGTTAGACTGTGTCATCACAGGACCAGAGAAGCACAGTTAAACTGTATCATCACAGGACCAGAGAAACATAGTTAGACTGTGTCATCACAGGACCAGAGAAACAACGTTAGACTGTGTCATCACAGGACCAGAGAAACACAGTTAGACTGTATCATCACAGGACCAGAGAACCACAGTTAGACTGTATCATCACAGGACCAGAGAACCACAGTTAGGCTGTATCATCACAGGACCAGAGATGCACAGTTAGACTGTATCATCACAGGACCAGAGATACACAGTTAGACTGTATCATCACAGGACCAGAGATACACAGTTAGACTGTATCATCACAGGACCAGAGAAATGCAGCAGCCAAGCAGAACTGTCACTTTGAATTCAGTGAGATTGAAATGGGAAACACAGAATTGCCTTACATGTCTGCTGAGTGTTCACAATACACCCGAGCAGGAAATGGACATGCAGGTCTTTACATTTCCTCTCTTGAATGCTATTTACTCTAGAGCGAGACTACCTCTAAAATGAGAATGTTGCTATGTCCCCTACAGTCAGAGTATTTATTACTGTTTCCCCTACAGTCAGAGTATCTGTTGCTATGTCCCCTACAGTCCGAGTTTCTGTTGCTATGTCCCCTACAGTCCGAGTATTTATTAAAATCTCCCTGACAGTCAGAGTATCTGTTTCTATGTCCCCTACAGTCCGAGTTTCTGTTGCTATGTCCCCTACAGTCAGAGTATTTATTAAAATGTCCCCGACAGTCAGAGTATCTGTTGCTATGTCCCCTACAGTCAGAGTACCTATGTCCCCTACAGTCAGAGTGTCTGTTGCTATGTCCCCTACAGTCAGAGTATGTATTACTATGTCCCCTACAGTCAGAGTTTCTGTTGCTATGTCCCCTACAGTCCAAGTTTCTGTTGCTATGTCCCCTACAGTCAGAGTATTTATTAAAATGTCCCCGACAGTCAGAGTATCTGTTGCTATGTCCCCTACAGTCAGATAATCTGTTGCTATGTCCCCTACAGTCAGACTCTGTTGCTATGTCAACTACCGTCAGAGTACATGTTGCTAGGTACAATCACACTCTGTTGCTCTGTCCCCTACAGTCAGAGTATTTATTACTATGTCCCCAACGTTCAGAGTGTTGCTATGTCCCCTACAGTCAGACTCTATTGCTAGGTCTCTACAGTCAGATGATATGTTATTTTTTCCCAACAGTCAGAGTTTCTGTTGCTATGTCCCCTACAGTCTGATTATCTGTTACAATGGCACATACAGTCAGATCATCTGTTGCTATGTACAGTCAGAGTTTATGTTGCTATGTACATTTAGACTATGTTGCTCTGTCCCCTACAGTCACTATTTGTTGCTATGTCCCCTACAGTCTGACTTCCCCTACACTGAGAATGTCCCCAGCATTAAGATCCCCATGGACATGATGGAGCAGGAACCTTTCTTAGGTAATAAAGCATCCGCCAGTGAGTAGAGCTGTCCTGTCTGACGGATGGAAGAACCTCTTCCTCATCTTTCACTCCTACTCTGCTCTGCAGTCTCTCTCTCTCTCTCTGCCTTCAGAGGTTTTAGTGGGGGAGGTGTCCGTCTGTCACTTATTGATTCTCTCTGCATGCCTCTAAAGTCTCTCTCTCTCTCTCTCTCTCTCTGTTGTCCCCCTCCCCCTCTCTCTTTCTCACTCTCTCTCAATTCAGGTAAATAATATACAAAAGTGAAACAAACAATAAAAATTAACAGTAAACTTTACACATACAGAAGTTTCAAAACAATAAAGACATTACACATGTCATATTACGTAAATATACAGTGTTGTAACGGTGTGCAAATGGTTAAAGTACAAGAGGGAAAATAAATAAGCATAAATATGGGTTGTATTTACAATGGTGTTTGTTCTTCACTGGTTGCCCTTTTCTTGTGGCAACAGGTCACAAATCTTGCTGCTGTAATGGAACACTGTGGTATTTCATCCAGTAGATATGGGAGTTTATCAAAATTGGGTTTGTTTTTTGAATTCTTTATGGATCTGTGTAATCTGAGGGAAATATGTGTCTCTAATATGGTCGTACATTGGACAGGAGGTTAGGAAGTGCAGCTCAGTTTCCACCTAATTTTGTGTCTTCTCTTGAGAGCCAGGTCTGACTACGGTGGCCTTTCTCAATGGCAAGGCTATGCTCACTGAGTCTGTACATAGTCAAAGCTTTCCTTAAGTTTGGGTCAGTCACAGTGGTCAGGTATTCTGCCACTGTGTACTCTCTGTTTAGGGCCAAATAGCATTCTAGTTTGCTCAGTTTTTTTGTTAATTCCTTCCAATGTGTCAAGTAATTATCTTTTTTGTTTTCTAATGATTTGGTTGGGTCTACTCTCTCCCTCTCTCTCTCAATTCAATTCAATTTAAATGTAATGGGTTTTATTGGCATGGGAAACTTATGTTTACATTGCCAAAGCAAGTGAAATAGATAATATACAAACATGAAGGTAAACAATAAAAAAATGTTCATTACATACAAAAGATCGAAAGAATAACGATGTACAAATGGTTAAAGTACAAAAGGGAAAATCTATAAACATAAATATGAGTTGTAATTACAGAGGTGTTTGTTCTTCACTGGTTGCCCTTTTCTTGAGGCAAATCACAAATCAAATCAAATCAAATTTTATTTGTCACATACACATGGTTAACAGATGTTAATGCGAGTGTAGCGAAATGCTTGTGCTTCTAGTTCCGACAATGCAGTAATAACCAACGAGTAATCTAGCTAACAATTCCAAAACTACTACCTTATAGACACAAGTGTAAGGGGATAAAGAATATGTACATAAAGATATATGAATGAGTGATGGTACAGAGAGGCATAGGCAAGATACAGTAGATGGTATTGAGTACAGTATATACATATGAGATGAGTATGTAAACAAAGTGGCATAGTTAAAGTGGCTAGTGCTGCTGGGATTTCACACTGTTGTCACGTTCTGACCTTAGTTCCTTTGTTTTTGTCTTTGTTTTAGTATGGTCAGGGCGTGAGTTGGGGTGGGCAGTCTATGTTTGTTTTTCTATGTTCATTTTTGAGTTGGGCCTAGTATGGTTCTCAATCAGAGGCAGCTGTCAATTGTTGTCCCTGATTGAGAATCATACATAGGTAGCCTGGGTTTCAGTTTTGGGTTGTGGGTGTTTTTCTTCCGTGTCAGTGTTTGTCGCCACACGGGACTGGTTCGTTTATTTCACGTTTATTGATTTGTATTTCGTAGTGTTCAGTTTATGTTTTTATTAAACATTATGGACACTTACCACGCTACGAGATCCGTTACAGAAACACCCACCACAAAAGGACCAAGCAGCATGATAACGGGCAGCAGCAGCGATTGCAGAACTCCTGGACTTGGGAGGAGATTCTGGATGGTACCATGGGCACAGGCTGGAGAATATCGCCGCCCCAAGGTTGAGCTGGAGGCAGCGAAAGCCGAGAGGCGGTGGTATGAGGAGGCAGCACGGCGGCGAGGCTGGAAGCCTGAGAGGCAGCCCCAAAAAGTTATTGGGAGGGGCACACGGGGAGTGTGGCGAAGTCAGGTAGGAGACCTGCGCCAACTTCCCGTGCTTACCGGAGAGAGAGAGAGGGACCGGGCAGGCACCGTGTTATGCTGTGGAGTGCACGGTGTCCCCGATGCGTGTGCATAGCCCGGTGCGCTACATCCCAGCTCCCCGTATCGTCCGGGCTAGAGTGGGCATTGAGCCAGGTGCCATGAAGCCGGCTCTGTGCATCTGGTCTCCAGTGTGTCTCCTCGGGCTGGCGTACATGGCACCAGCCTTACGCATGGTGTCCCCGGTTTGCCAGCACAGCCCAGTGCGGGCTATTCCACCTCGCCTCACTGGCCTGGCTACGGGGAGCATTCGACCAGGTTAAGGTTTGGCAGGCTCGGTGCTCAAGAGCTCCAGTGCACCTTCACGGTCCGGTCTATCCGGTCCCACTTCCACGTACATGCCCTCCCTCCAGTGGCAGCCCCCCGCACCAGGCTGTCTCTCCGTCTTCTCCCTACAGGTGCTCCCACCTGTCAAGTGCTGTCAGAGCCTTCCTCCTCTCCAGCACTGCCAGAGTCTCCCATCTGTCCTGAGCTGCCAGAGTCTCTCGTCTGTCCTGAGCTGCCAGAGTCTCTCGTCTGTCCTGAGCTGCCAGAGTCTCCCATCTGTCCTGAGCTGCCAGAGTCTCTCGTCTGTCCTGAGCTGCCAGAGTCTCCCGTCTGTCCTGAGCTGCCAGAGTCTCTCGCCTGTCCTGAGCTGCCAGAGTCTCCCGTCTGTCCTGAGCTGCCAGAGTCTCCCATCTGTCCTGAGCTGCCAGAGCCGCCAGTCTGTCCTGAACTGCCAGAGCCCCCAGTCTGTCCTGAGCTGCCAGAGCCGCCAGTCTGTCCTGAGCTGCCAGAGCCGCCAGTCTGTCCTGAGCCGTCAGTCAGCCAGGAGCTGCCAGAGCCGTCAGTCAGCCAGGGGCTGCCAGAGCCGTCAGTCAGCCAGGAGCTGCCAGAGCCGTCAGCAAGCCAGGAGCTGCTAGAGCCGTCAGCAAGCCAGGAGCTGCCAGAGCCGTCAGTCAGCCAGGAGCTGCCAGAGCCATCAGTCAGCCAGGCGATGCCAGAGCCATCAGTCAGCCAGGCGATGCCAGAATCTCCCGCCTGGAGTCTCCCGCCTGTCCGGCGCTGCCGGAATCTCCAATCCATTCGGGACCCGTGGCGTGGGTCCCCAGTCCAAGGTCGGTGGCGAGGGTAGCCGCTCTAAAGAGGCCACGGAGGCGGGCTAAGAGGCGCAATAAAACTATGGTGAAGTGGGGTCCACGTCCCGCGCCAGAGCCGCCACCGCGGACAGACGCCTACCCAGACCCTCCCCTATAGGTTCAGGTTTTGCGGCCGGAGTCCGCACCTTTGGGGGGGGGGGGGGGTACTGTCACGTTCTGACCTTAGTTCCTTTGTTTTTGTCTTTGTCTATGTTGTATTTATCTTTCTGTTTTCTCATGACTTGGTTGGGTCTAATTGTGTTGCTGTCCTGGGGCTCTGTGGCGTCTGTTTGTGAACAGAGCCCAGGACCAGTTTGCTTAGGGGACTCTTCTCCAGGTTAATCTCTCTGTAGGTGATGGCTTTGTTGGAAGGTTTGGGAATCGCTTCCTTTTAGGTGGTTGTAGAATTTAACGGCTCTTTTCTGGATTTCGATAATTAGTGGGTATCGCCCTAATTCTGCTCCTCATGCATTATTTCGTGTTTTACGTTTTACACCCAGGATATTTTTGCAGAATACTTTCATTTGGTGTTTGTCCCATTTTGTGAATTCTTGGTTGGTGAGCAGATCCCAGACCTCACAACTATAAAGGGCAATGGGTTCTATAACTGATTCAAGTATTTTTAGCCAGATCCCAGTTGGTATGTCGAATGATATGTTCCTTTTGATGGCATAGAAGGCCCTTCTTGCCTTCCCTTCTTGATTGGGGACAGAAGCACCAGATCATCAGCAAACAGTAGACATTTTGCTTTGGATTCTAGTCAGGTGAGGCCAGGTGCTCCAGACTGTTCTAGTGCCCTTGCCAATTCATTGATTTATACAGTATCTTGAAGAGGGTGGGGCTCAAGCTGCACACTGTGAGGAACGCAATAGATATTTTCTTTATTTTTACTATTTTCTACATTGTAGAATAATAGTGAAGACTTCACAACTATAAAATAACACCTGTCCCCCACGTGCCCCATATTCTGTAGTACAAACATGGCCTGCTTTCCCTTATGTAAGGAATTAGACACTTTCTCATGTTTACTATAGTATGTATTGTAGACTGCCCATTAGCCTAAACAAATAAACACATTTCGTTAATAAAATAAAAAATACTCTTTCAATATGCAGATGTTGATTTAGTTATGGATCCATAATGAATTACTATGGGAATAAATATCACTGATTTACAGAAATATTGGAACAAAGTTGTCTAATGAAGGCAAACAATTCAGAATCGTCCAATCCTGTAGCCTACTCCCGACCGTCACGTTGTACAGCGCCATATTTTCCATTCAATCCTAATGGAAACCCTGAGGGTTTCGTTTTTCATTTTTCTCTGAATAGAAACACCATAATATTAATCAAATTATTTAAGCCAAATTTCTTAAAATCAATCCCATATACCATGTTATTGCAAAAAAAGGTTTTAAATTCTCTGGTAATGCCAATACAGAATACTGTCAAATGCTTCTCAAAGATGCCCTCTGGTGGTCCAACTAGCAATAACTTGCAGTAACAGAAAAAAATGGCTGACAATTATATGACATGCCACAGAATTCTGCAGTTGCATGCAAGGTGTACCACAGTATGACACAACTTTTAAAGGAGGAACCACTGTAGATGTGTGGTACTAGAGTAGTGGCCTAAGGGCACACACTTAATGTGTTGTGAAATCTGTTGTGAAATGTAATGTTTTTATTTATTTGTAACTGCCTTAATTTTGTTGAACCCCTGGAAGAGTAGCTGCTGCCCTGGCAGGAACTAATGGGGACCCATAATAAATAAAAAAAATACAAATATATTACCCGCTAATGTTCAGTCCCTGGACAATAAAGTACACGAGCTGAGGGTCATGGCTCTCTCCAGATATACTGTTCCAGGAGTTCTCTGTCCATCCCGTGGACAGGAAGAAAGAACTCTCCGGGAAAAAGAAAGGTGGAGGTGTGTGTTGATTAACTACTTAGGGTGTGATTGGTGTTACGTACAGGACCTCAAGTCTTTTTGTTCTACAAATCTGGAATACCTCACCATCAAAATGGAGACAGCAGAGAATTATCTTTGGTCATCACGGCCGTATATATTCCCGCTCAAGTCGACACCGTAACGGATCTCAAGGAACTGCACTAGACTTCGTGTAAAATGGAAACCGCATATCCTGAGGTCGCATTTATTTTAGCTGGGGACTTCAGTAAAGGAAAACTGAGGAAAACGCAACCGAAGCACAACCGAAACACAAGCATATTGTTAGGTATTTCTCTACTGTTAGAGCTAGAAACACAAGCATATTGGTAGGTATTACTCTACTGTTGGAGCTAGAAACACAAGCATATTGCAAGGTATTACTGTACTGTTGGAGCTAGAAACACAAGCATATTGTTAGGTATTACTGTTGGAGCTAGAAACACAAGCATATTATTAGGTATTACTCTACTGTTGGAGCTAGAAACACAAGCATATTGTTAAGTATTACTGTTGGAGCTAGAAACACAAGCATATTGTTAGGTATTTATCTACTGTTGGAGCTAGAAACACAAGCATATTGTTAGGTATTACTCTACTGTTGGAGCTAGAAACACAAGCATATTGCTAGGTATTACTGTACTGTTGGAGCTAGAAACACAAGCATATTGTTAGGTATTACTGTTGGAGCTAGAAACACAGAAGCATATTGCTAGGTATTACTGTTGGAGCTAGAAACACAAGCATATTGCTAGGTATTACTGTACTGTTGGAGCTAGAAACACAAGCATATTGTTAGGTATTACTGTATTGTTGGAGCTAGAAACACAAGCATATTGGTAGGTGTTACTCTACTGTTGGAGCTAGAAACACAAGCATATTGTTAGGTATTACTGTACTGTTGGAGCTAGAAACACAAGCATATTGTTAGGTATTACTCTACTGTTGGAGCTAGAAACACAGAAGCATATTGCTAGGTATTACTGTTGGAGCTAGAAACACAAGCATATTGCTAGGTATTACTGTACTGTTGGAGCTAGAAATACAAGCATATTGTTAGGTATTACTGTACTGTTGGAGCTAGAAACACAAGCATATTTTTAGGTATTACTGTTGGAGCTAGAAACACAGCATATTGTTAGGTATTACTCTACTGTTGGCGCTAGAAACACAAGCATATTGTTAGATATTACTGTACTGTTGGAGCTAGAAACACAAGCATATTGGTAGGTGTCACTCTACTGTTGGAGCTAGAAACACAAGCATATTGTTAGGTATTACTGTTGGAGCTAGAAACACAAACATATTGTTAGGTATTACTGTTGGAGCTAGAAACATAAGCATATTGTTACTGTGTGGTCCTCTGTTAGCTGGGCTGTGTGTTCCTCTGTTAGCTGGGCTGTGTGTTCCTCTGTTAGCTGGGCTGTGTCTCCCTCTGTTAGCTGGGCTGTGTCTTCCTCTGTTAGCTGGGCTGTGTCTTCCTCTGTTAGCTGGGCTGTGTCTCCCTCTGTTAGCTGGGCTGTGTCTTCCTCTCTTACCTGGCTGTGTCTCCCTCTGTTAGCTGGGCTGTGTCTCCCCCTGTTAGCTGGGCTGTGTCTCCTACTGTTAGCTGGGCTGTGTCTCCTACTGTTAGCTGGGCTGTGTCTCCCACTGTTAGCTGGGCTGTGTTTCCCTCTGTTAAGTGGGGTGTGTCTCCCACTGTTGGCTGGGCTGTGTCTCCCTCTGTTAGCTGGGCTGTGTCTCCCTCTGTTAGCTGGGCTGTGTCTCCTTCTGTTAGCTGGGCGGTGTGGTCCTCTGTTAGCTGGGCTGTGTGTTCCTCTGTTAGCTTTGCTGTGTCTCTGTTAGCTGGGCTGTGTCTCCTTCTGTTAGCTGGGCGGTGTGGTCCTCTGTTAGCTGGGCTGTGTGTTCCTCTGTTAGCTTTGCTGTGTCTCTGTTAGCTGGGCTGTGTCTCCTTCTGTTAGCTGGGCTGTGTCTCCCTCTGTTAGCTGGGCTGTGTCTCCCTCTGTTAGCTGGGCTGTGTCTCCATCTGTTAGCTGGGCTGTGTGGACCACTGTAAGCTGGGCTGTGTCTCCCTCTGTTAGCTGGGTTGTGTGTTCCTCTGTTAGCCGGGGTGTTTCTCCCTCTGTTAGCTGGGCTGTGTTTCCCTCTGTTAAGTGGGGTGTGTCTCCGTCTGTTAGCTGGGCTGTGTCTCGATCTGTTAGCTGGGCTGTGTCTCCCTCTTTTAGCTGTGCTGTGTCTCCCTCTGTTAGCTGGGCGGTGTGGTCCTCTGTTAGCTGGGCTGTGTGGTCCTCTGTTAGCTGGGCTGTGTCTCTGTTAGCTGGGCTGTGTCTCCCTCTGTAAGCTGGGCTTTGTGGACCTCTGTAAGCTGGGCGGTGTCTCCCTCTGTTAGCTGGGCTGTGTCTCCCTCTGTTAGCTGGGCTGTGTCTCCCTCTGTTAGCTGGGCTGTGTGGACCACTGTAAGCTGGGCTGTGTCTCCCTCTGTTAGCTGGGCTGTGTCTCCCTCTGTTGGCTGGGCTGTGTGGTCCTCTGTTAGCTGGGCTGTGTGTTCCTCTGTTAGCTGGGCTGTGTGTTCCACTGTTAGCTGGGCTGTGTGGTCCTCTGTTAGCTGGGCTGTGTCTCCCTCTGTTAGCTGGGCTGTGTGGTCCTCTGTTATGTGGGCTGTATGGTCCTCTGTTAGCTGGGCTGTGTCTCTGTTAGCTGGGCTGTGTCTCCCTTTGTTAGCTGGGCTTTGTGGACCTCTGTAAGCTGAGCGGTGTCTCCTTCTGTTAGCTGGGCTGTGTCTCCCTCTGTTAGCTGGGCTGTGTGGTCCTCTGTTAGAAGGGCTGTGTCTCCCTTTGTTAGCTGGGCTGTGTGGTCCTCTGTTATGTGGGCTGTGTGGTCCTCTGTTAGCTGGGCTGTGTCTCTGTTAGCTGGGCTGTGTCTCCCTCTGTTAGCTGGGCTTTGTGGACCTCTGTAAGCTGGGCGGTGTCTCCCTCTGTTAGCTGGGCTGTGTCTCCCTCTGTTAGCTGGGCTGTGTCTCCCTCTGTTAGCTGGGCTGTGTGGACCACTGTAAGCTGGGCTGTGTCTCCCTCTGTTAGCTGGACTGTGTCTCCCTCTGTTGGCTGGGCTGTGTGGTCCTCTGTAAGCTGGGCTGTGTGTTCCTCTGTTAGCTGGGCTGTGTCTCCCTCTGTTACCTGGGCTGTGTCTCCCTCTGTTACCTGGGCTGTGTCTCCCTCTGTTAGCTGGGCTGTGTGGACCACTGTAAGCTGGGCGGTGTCTCCCTCTGTTGGCTGGGCTGTGTGGTCCTCTGTAAGCTGGGCGGTGTCTCCCTCTGTTAGCTGGGCTGTGTGTTCCTCTGTTAGCTGGGCTGTGTGTTCCACTGTTAGCTGGGCTGTGTGGTCCTCTGTTAGCTGGGCTGTGTCTCCCTCTGTTAGCTGGGCTGTGTGGTCCTCTGTTATGTGGGCTGTGTGGTCCTCTGTTAGCTGGGCTGTGTCTCCCTCTGTTAGCTGGGCTGTGTCTCCCTCTGTTAGCTGGGCTGTGTCTCCCTCTGTTAGCTGGACTGTGTCTCCCTCTGTTAGCTGGGCTGTGTCTCCCTCTGTTAGCTGGGCTGTGTCTCCCTCTGTTAGCTGGGCTGTGTGGTCCTCTGTTAGCTGGGCTGTGTCTCGCTCTGTTAGCTGGGCTGTGTGGTCCTCTGTTAGCTGGGCTGTGTGGTCCTCTGTTAGCTGGGCTGTGTCTCTGTTAGCTGGGCTGTGTCTCCCTCTGTTAGCTGGGCTGTGTCTCCCTCTGTAAGCTGGGCGGTGTCTCCCTCTGTTAGCTGGGCTGTGTCTCCCTCTGTTAGCTGGGCTGTGTCTCCCTCTGTTAGCTGGGCTGTGTCTCCCTCTGTTAGCTGGGCTGTGTCTCCCTCTGTTAGCTGGGCGGTGTCTCCCTCTGTTAGCTGGGCGGTGTCTCCCTCTGTTAGCTGGGCTGTGTCTCCCTCTGTTAGCTGGGCTGTGTGGACCACTGTAAGCTGGGCTGTGTCTCCCTCTGTTAGCTGGACTGTGTCTCCCTCTGTTGGCTGGGCTGTGTGGTCCTCTGTAAGCTGGGCGGTGTCTCCCTCTGTTAGCTGGGCTGTGTGTTCCACTGTTAGCTGGGCTGTGTGTTCCTCTGTTAGCGGTGGTGTGTCCCCTTCTGTTAGCTGGGCTGTGTGTTCCTCTGTTAGCTGGGCTGTGTCTCCCCCTGTTAGCTGGGCTGTGTCTCCCTCTGTTAGCTGGGCTATGTCTCCCTCTGTTAGCTGGGCTGTGTCTCCCTCTGTTAGCTGGGCTGTGTCTCACTCTGTTAGCTGGGCTGTGTCTCACTCTGTTAGCTGGGCTGTGTGGTCCTCTGTTATGTGGGCTGTGTGGTCCTCTTTTAGCTGGGCTGTGTCTCTGTTAGCTGGGCTGTGTCTCCCCTGTTAGCTGGGCTTTGTGGACCTCTGTAAGCTGGGCGGTGTCTCCCTCTGTTAGCTGGGCTGTGTCTCCCTCTGTTAGCTGGGTTGTGTCTCCCTCTGTTGGCTGGGATGTATGGTCCTCTGTTAGCTGGGCTGTGTGGTCCTCTGTTAGCTGGGCTGTGTCTCCCTCTGTTATGTGGGCTGTGTGGTCCTCTTTTAGCTGGGCTGTGTCTCTGTTAGCTGGGCTGTGTCTCCCCTGTTAGCTGGGCTGTGTGGACCACTGTAAGCTGGGCTGTGTCTCCCTCTGTTAGCTGGGCTGTGTCTCCCTCTGTTGGCTGGGCTGTATGGTCCTCTGTAAGCTGGGCGGTGTCTCCCTCTGTTAGCTGGGCTGTGTGTTCCTCTGTTAGCTGGGCTGTGTGTTCCACTGTTAGCTCGGCTGTGTGTTCCTCTGTTAGCTGGGCTGTGTCTCGCTCTGTTAGCTGGGCTGTGTGGTCCTCTGTTATGTGGGCTGTGTGGTCCTCTGATAGCTGGGCTGTGTCTCTGTTAGCTGGGCTGTGTCTCCCTCTGTTAGCTGGGCTGTGTCTCCCTCTGTAAGCTGGGCGGTGTCTCCCTCTGTTAGCTGGGCTGTGTCCCCCCCTGTTAGCTGGGCTGTGTCTCCCTCTGTTAGCTGGGCTGTGTCTCCCTCTGTTAGCTGGGCGGTGTCTCCCTCTGTTAGCTGGGCGGTGTCTCCCTCTGTTAGCTGGGCTGTGTCTCCCTCTGTTAGCTGGGCTGTGTGGACCACTGTAAGCTGGGCTGTGTCTCCCTCTGTTAGCTGGACTGTGTCTCCCTCTGTTGGCTGGGCTGTGTGGTCCTCTGTAAGCTGGGCGGTGTCTCCCTCTGTTAGCTGGGCTGTGTGTTCCACTGTTAGCTGGGCTGTGTGTTCCTCTGTTAGCGGTGGTGTGTCCCCTTCTGTTAGCTGGGCTGTGTGTTCCTCTGTTAGCTGGGCTGTGTCTCCCCCTGTTAGCTGGGCTGTGTCTCCCTCTGTTAGCTGGGCTATGTCTCCCTCTGTTAGCTGGGCTGTGTCTCCCTCTGTTAGCTGGGCTGTGTCTCCCTCTGTTAGCTGGGCTGTGTCTCACTCTGTTAGCTGGGCTTTGTGGTCCTCTGTTATGTGGGCTGTGTGGTCCTCTTTTAGCTGGGCTGTGTCTCTGTTAGCTGGGCTGTGTCTCCCCTGTTAGCTGGGCTTTGTGGACCTCTGTAAGCTGGGCGGTGTCTCCCTCTGTTAGCTGGGCTGTGTCTCCCTCTGTTAGCTGGGTTGTGTCTCCCTCTGTTGGCTGGGATGTATGGTCCTCTGTTAGCTGGGCTGTGTGGTCCTCTGTTAGCTGGGCTGTGTGGTCCTCTGTTATGTGGGCTGTGTGGTCCTCTTTTAGCTGGGCTGTGTCTCTGTTAGCTGGGCTGTGTCTCCCCTGTTAGCTGGGCTGTGTGGACCACTGTAAGCTGGGCTGTGTCTCCCTCTGTTAGCTGGGCTGTGTCTCCCTCTGTTGGCTGGGCTGTATGGTCCTCTGTAAGCTGGGCGGTGTCTCCCTCTGTTAGCTGGGCTGTGTGTTCCTCTGTTAGCTGGGCTGTGTGTTCCACTGTTAGCTCGGCTGTGTGTTCCTCTGTTAGCTGGGGTGTGTCTCCCTCTGTTAGCTGGGCTGTGTCCCCCTCTGTTAGCTGGGCTGTGTGTTCCTCTGTTAGCTGGGCTGTTTCTCCCCTTGTTTGCTGGGCTGTGTCTTCCTCTCTTAGCTGGGCTGTGTTTCCCGCTTTTAAGTGGGGTGTGTCTCCCACTGTTAGCTATGCTGTGTCTCCCTCTGTTAGCTGGGCTGTGTCTCCCTCTGTTAGCTGGGCTGTGTCTCCCTCTGTTAGCTGGGCGGTGTGATCCTCTGTTAGCTGGGCTGTGTGGTCCTCTGTTAGCTGGGCTGTGTTTCCCTCTGTTAGCTGGGTGGTGTGATCCTCTGTTAGCTGGACTGTGTCTCCCTCTGTTAGCTGGGCTTTGTGGACCTCTGTAAAATGGCCGGTGTCTCCCTCTGTAAGCTGGGCTGTGTCTTCCTCTCTTAGCTGGGCTGTGTTTCCCTCTTAAGTGGGGTGTGTCTCCCACTGTTAGCTGGGCTGTGTCTCCCTCTGTTAGCTGGGCTGTGTCTCCCTCTGTTAGCTGGGCTGTGTGTTCCTCTATTAGCTGGGCTGTGTTTTCCTCTGTTAAGTGGGGTGTGTCTCCCTCTGTTAGCTGGGCTGTGTCTCCCTCTGTTAGCTGGGCTGTGTCTCCCTCTGTTAGCTGGGCGGTGTGGTCCTCTGTTAGCTGGGCTGTGTGTTCCTCTGTTAGCTGGGCTGTGTGTTCCACTGTTAGCTGGGCTGTGTGGTCCTCTGTTAGCTGGGCTGTGTCTCCCTCTGTTAGCTGGGCTGTGTGGTCCTCTGTTATGTGGGCTGTGTGGTCCTCTGTTAGCTGGGCTGTGTCTCTGTTAGCTGGGCTGTGTCTCCCTTTGTTAGCTGGGCTTTGTGGATCTCTGTAATCTGGGCGGTGTCTCCCTCTGTTAGCTGGGCTGTGTCTCCCTCTGTTAGCTGGGCTGTGTCTCCCTCTGTTAGCTGGGCTGTGTCTCCCTCTGTTAGCTGGGCTGTGTGGTCCTCTGTTATGTGGGCTGTGTGGTCCTCTGTTAGCTGGGCTGTGTCTCTGTTAGCTGGGCTGTGTCTCCCTCTGTTAGCTGGGCTTTGTGGACCTCTGTAAGCTGGGCGGTGTCTCCCTCTGTTAGCTGGGCTGTGTGTCCCTATGTTAGCTGGGCTGTGTCTCCCTCTGTTAGCTGGGCTGTGTGGACCACTGTAAGCTGGGCTGTGTCTCCCTCTGTTAGCTGGACTGTGTCTCCCTCTGTTGGCTGGGCTGTGTGGTCCTCTGTAAGCTGGGCGGTGTCTCCCACTGTTAGCTGGGATGTGTGTTCCTCTGTTAGCTGGGCTGTGTGTTCCACTGTTAGCTCAGCTGTGTGTTCCTCTGTTAGCTGGGCTGTGTCTCCCCCTGTTTGCTGGGCTGTGTCTTCCTCTCTTAGCTGGGCTGTGTTTCCCTCTGTTAGCTGGGTGGTGTGATCCTCTGTTAGCTGGGCTGTGTGGTCCTCTGTTAGCTGGGTGGTGTGATCCTCTGTTAGCTGGACTGTGTCTCCCTCTGTTAGCTGGGCTTTGTGGACCTCTGTAAAATGGGCGGTGTCTCCCTCTGTAAGCTGGGCTGTGTCTTCCTCTCTTAGCTGGGCTGTGTTTCCCTCTTAAGTGGGGTGTGTCTCCCACTGTTAGCTGGGCTGTGTCTCCCTCTGTTAGCTGTGCTGTGTCTCCCTCTGTTAGCTGGGCTGTGTGTTCCTCTATTAGCTGGGCTGTGTTTTCCTCTGTTAAGTGGGGTGTGTCTCCCTCTGTTAGCTGGGCTGTGTCTCCCTCTGTTAGCTGGGCTGTGTCTCCCTCTGTTAGCTGGGCTGTGTCTCCCTCTGTTAGCTGGGCGGTGTGGTCCTCTGTTAGCTGGGCTGTGTGTTCCTCTGTTAGCTGGGCTGTGTGTTCCACTGTTAGCTGGGCTGTGTGGTCCTCTGTTAGCTGGGCTGTGTCTCCCTCTGTTAGCTGGGCTGTGTGGTCCTCTGTTATGTGGGCTGTGTGGTCCTCTGTTAGCTGGGCTGTGTCTCTGTTAGCTGGGCTGTGTCTCCCTTTGTTAGCTGGGCTTTGTGGATCTCTGTAAGCTGGGCGGTGTCTCCCTCTGTTAGCTGGGCTGTGTCTCCCTCTGTTAGCTGAGCTGTGTCTCCCTCTGTTAGCTGGGCTGTGTCTCCCTCTATTAGCTGGGCTGTGTGGTCCTCTGTTATGTGGGCTGTGTGGTCCTCTGTTAGCTGGGCTGTGTCTCTGTTAGCTGGGCTGTGTCTCCCTCTGTTAGCTGGGCTTTGTGGACCTCTGTAAGCTGGGCGGTGTCTCCCTCTGTTAGCTGGGCTGTGTGTCCCTCTGTTAGCTGGGCTGTGTCTCCCTCTGTTAGCTGGGCTGTGTGGACCACTGTAAGCTGGGCTGTGTCTCCCTCTGTTAGCTGGACTGTGTCTCCCTCTGATGGCTGGGCTGTGTGGTCCTCTGTAAGCTGGGCGGTGTCTCCCACTGTTAGCTGGGCTGTGTGTTCCTCTGTTAGCTGGGCTGTGTGTTCCACTGTTAGCTCGGCTGTGTGTTCCTCTGTTAGCTGGGCTGTGTCTCCCCCTGTTTGCTGGGCTGTGTCTTCCTCTCTTAGCTGGGCTGTGTTTCCCTCTGTTAGCTGGGTGGTGTGATCCTCTGTTAGCTGGGCTGTGTGGTCCCCTGTTAGCTGGGCTGTGTCTCCCCCTGTTAGCTGGGCTGTCTCCCTCTGTTAGCTGGGTGGTGTGATCCTCTGTTAGCTGGGCTGTGTGGTCCTCTGTTAGCTGGGCTGTGTCTCCCTCTGTTAGCTGGGCTGTGTCTCCCTCTGTTAGCTGGGTGGTGTGATCCTCTGTTAGCTGGGCTGTGTCTCTGTTAGCTGGACTGTGTCTCCCTCTGTTAGCTGGGCTTTGTGGACCTCTGTAAGTTGGGCGGTGTCCCCTCTGTTAGCTGGGCTGTGTGTTCCTCTGTTAGCTGGGCTGTGTGTTCCTCTGTTAGCTGGGCTGTGTGGTCCTCTGTTAGCTGGGCTGTGTGGTCCTCTGTTAGCTGGGCTGTGTGTTCCTCTGTTAGCTGGGCTGTGTGTTCCTCTGTTAGCTGGGCTGTGTCTCGCTCTGTTAGCTGGGCTGTGTCTCCCTCTGTTAGCTGGGCTGTGTGGACATCTGTAAGTTGGGCGGTGTCTCCACCTGTTAGCTGGGCTGTGTGTTCCTCTGTTAGCTGGGCTGTGTCTCTGTTCGCTGGGCTGTGTCTCCTTCTGTTAGCTGGGCTGTGTGGACCACTGTAAGCTGGGCTGTGTCTCCCTTTGTTAGCTGGGCTGTGTCTCCCTCTGTTAGCTGGGCTGTGTCTCCCTCTGTTGGCTGGGCGGTGTCTCCCTCTGTTAGCTGGGCTGTGTGGTCCTCTGTTAGCTGGGGTGTTTCTCCCTCTGTTAGCTGGGCTGTGTCTCCCTCTGTTGGCTGGGCTGTGTGGACCTCTTTAAGCTGGTTGGTGTCTCCCTCTGTTAGCTGGGCTGTGTGGTCCTCTGTTAGCTGGGCTGTGTGTTCCTCTGTTAGCTGGGCTGTGTGTTCCGCTGTTAGCTGGACTTTGTGGTCCTCTGTTAGCTGGGCTGTGTGTTCCTCTGTTAGCTGGGCTTTGTGTTCCGCTGTTAGCTGGGCTGTGTGTTCCTCTGTTAGCTGGGCTGTGTCTCTGTTCGCTGGGCTGTGTCTCCTTCTGTTAGCTGGGCTGTGTGGACCACTGTAAGCTGGGCTGTGTCTCCCTTTGTTAGCTGGGCTGTGTCTCCCTCTGTTAGCTGGGCTGTGTCTCCCTCTGTTGGCTGGGCGGTGTCTCCCTCTGTTAGCTGGGCCGTGTGGTCCTCTGTTAGCTGGGCTGTGTCTCCCTCTGTTAGCTGGGCTGTGTCTCCCTCTGTTAGCTGGGCTGTGTGGTCCTCTGTTATGTGGGCTGTGTGGTCCTCTGTTAGCTGGGCTGTGTCTCTGTTAGCTGGGCTGTGTCTCCCTCTGTTAGCTGGGCTTTGTGGACCTCTGTAAGCTGGGCGGTGTCTCCCTCTGTTAGCTGGGCTGTGTGTCCCTCTGTTAGCTGGGCTGTGTCTCCCTCTGTTAGCTGGGCTGTGTGGACCACTGTAAGCTGGGCTGTGTCTCCCTCTGTTAGCTGGACTGTGTCTCCCTCTGTTGGCTGGGCTGTGTGGTCCTCTGTAAGCTGGGCGGTGTCTCCCTCTGTTAGCTGGGCTGTGTGTTCCTCTGTTAGCTGGGCTGTGTGTTCAACTGTTAGCTCGGCTGTGTGTTCCTCTGTTAGCTGGGCTGTGTCTCCCCCTGTTTGCTGGGCTGTGTCTTCCTCGCTTAGCTGGGCTGTGTTTCCCTCTGTTAGCTGGGTGGTGTGATCCTCTGTTAGCTGGGCTGTGTGGTCCTCTGTTAGCTGGGCTGTGTCTCCCCCTGTTAGCTGGGCTGTGTCTCCCTCTGTTAGCTGGGTGGTGTGATCCTCTGTTAGCTGGGCTGTGTCTCCCTCTGTTAGCTGGGCTGTGTCTCCCTCTGTTAGCTGGGCTGTGTCTCCCTCTGTTAGCTGGGTGGTGTGATCCTCTGTTAGCTGGGCTGTGTCTCTGTTAGCTGGACTGTGTCTCCCTCTGTTAGCTGGGCTTTGTGGACCTCTGTAAGTTGGGCGGTGTCCCCTCTGTTAGCTGGGCTGTGTGTTCCTCTGTTAGCTGGGCTGTGTGTTCCTCTGTTAGCTGGGCTGTGTGGTCCTCTGTTAGCTGGGCTGTGTGGTCCTCTGTTAGCTGGGCTGTGTGTTCCTCTGTTAGCTGGGCTGTGTGTTCCTCTGTTAGCTGGGCTGTGTCTCGCTCTGTTAGCTGGGCTGTGTCTCCCTCTGTTAGCTGGGCTGTGTCTCCCTCTGTTAGCTGGGCGGTGTGGTCCTCTGTTAGCTGGGCTGTGTGTTCCTCTGTTAGCTGGGCTGTGTCTCTGTTCGCTGGGCTGTGTCTCCTTCTGTTAGCTGGGCTGTGTGGACCACTGTAAGCTGGGCTGTGTCTCCCTTTGTTAGCTGGGCTGTGTCTCCCTCTGTTAGCTGGGCTGTGTCTCCCTCTGTTGGCTGGGCGGTGTCTCCCTCTGTTGGCTGGGCGGTGTCTCCCTCTGTTAGCTGGGCTGTGTGGTCCTCTGTTAGCTGGGGTGTTTCTCCCTCTGTTAGCTGGGCTGTGTGGACCTCTTTAAGCTGGTTGGTGTCTCCCTCTGTTAGCTGGGCTGTGTGGTCCTCTGTTAGCTGGGCTGTGTGTTCCTCTGTTAGCTGGGCTGTGTGTTCCGCTGTTAGCTGGACTTTGTGGTCCTCTGTTAGCTGGGCTGTGTGTTCCTCTGTTAGCTGGGCTTTGTGTTCCGCTGTTAGCTGGGCTGTGTGTTCCTCTGTTAGCTGGGCTGTGTCTCTGTTCGCTGGGCTGTGTCTCCTTCTGTTAGCTGGGCTGTGTGGACCACTGTAAGCTGGGCTGTGTCTCCCTTTGTTAGCTGGGCTGTGTCTCCCTCTGTTAGCTGGGCTGTGTCTCCCTCTGTTGGCTGGGCGGTGTCTCCCTCTGTTAGCTGGGCCGTGTGGTCCTCTGTTAGCTGGGCTGTGTCTCCCTCTGTTAGCTGGGCTTTGTCTCCCTCTGTTGGCTGGGCTGTGTGGACCTCTTTAAGCTGGTTGGTGTCTCTCTCTGTTAGCTGGGCTGTGTGGTCCTCTGTTAGCTGGGCTGTGTGTTCCTATGTTAGCTGGGCTGTGTGTTCCGCTGTTAGCTGGACATTGTGGTCCTCTGTTAGCTGGGCTGTGTGGTCCTCTGTTAGCTGGGCTGTGTGGTCCTCTGTTAGCTGGGCTGTGTGGTCCTCTGTTAGCTGGGCTGTGTCTTCCTCTGTTAGCTGGGCTGTGTGTTCCTCTGTTAGCTGGGCTGTGTCTCCCTCTGTTGGCTGGGCTGTGTGGACCTCTTTAAGCTGGGCGGTGTCTCCCTCTTTAAGCTGGGCTGTGTGGTCCTCTGTTAGCTGGGCTGTGTGGTCCTCTGTTAGCTGGGTTGTGTGTTCCACTGTTAGCTGGGCTGTGTGTTCCGCTGTTAGCTGGGCTTTGTGGACCTCTGTTAGCTGGGCTGTGTGTTCCTCTGTTAGCTGGGCTGTGTGGTCCTCTGTTAGCTGGGCTGTGTGGTCCTCTGTTAGCTGGGCTGTGTGGTCCTCTGTTAGCTGGGCTGTGTCTCCCTCTGTTAGCTGGGCTGTGTGGTCCTCTGTTAGCTGGGCTGTGTGGTCCTCTGTTAGCTGGGCTGTGTGTTCCTCTGTTAGCTGGGCTGTGTGTTCCTCTGTTAGCTGGGCTGTGTGGTCCTCTGTTAGCTGGGCTGTGTCTTCCTCTGTTAGCTGGGCTGTGTGTTCCTCTGTTAGCTGGGCTGTGTCTCCCTCTGTTGGCTGGGCTGTGTGGACCTCTTTAAGCTGGGCGGTGTCTCCCTCTGTTAGCTGGGCTGTGTGGTCCTCTGTTAGCTGGGCTGTGTGTTCCGCTGTTAGCTGGGCTTTGTGGTCCTCTGTCAGCTGGGCTGTGTGGTCCTCTGTTAGCTGGGCTGTGTGGTCCTCTGTTAGCTGGGCTGTGTGGTCCTCTGTTAGCTGGGCTGTGTCTTCCTCTGTTAGCTGGGCTGTGTCTCCCTCTGTTGGCTGGGCTGTGTGGACCTCTTTAAGCTGGGCGGTGTCTCCCTCTGTTAGCTAGGCTGTGTGGTCCTCTGTTAGCTGGGCTGTGTTTTCCGCTGTTAGCTGGGCTTTGTGGCCCTCTGTTAGCTGGGCTGTGTGTTCCTCTGTTAGCTGGACTGTGTCTCCCACTGTTAGCTGGGCTGTGTGGTCCTCTGTTAGCTGGGCTGTGTGGTCCTCTGTTAGCTGGGCTGTGTGGTCCTCTGTTAGCTGGGCTGTGTGTTCCTCTGTTAGCTGGACTGTGTCTCCCACTGTTAGCTGGGCTGTGTGGTCCTCTGTTAGCTGGGCAGTGTGTTCCTCTGTTAGCTGGGCTGTGTCTCCCTCTGTTAGCTGGGCTGTGTGGTCCTCTGTTAGCTGGGCTGTGTGGTCCTCTGTTAGCTGGGCTGTGTGTTCCTCTGTTAGCTGGGCTGTGTGGTCCTCTGTTAGCTGGACTGTGTCTCCCTCTGTTAGCTGGGCTGTGTGGTCCTCTGTTAGCTGGGCTGTGTGTTCCTCTTTTAGCTGGGCTGTGTGGTCCTCTGTTAGCTGGGCTGTGTGTTCCTCTGTTAGCTGGACTGTGTCTCCCACTGTTAGCTGGGCTGTGTGGTCCTCTGTTAGCTGGGCTGTGTGTTCCTCTGTTAGCTGAACTGTGTCTCCCTCTGTTAGCTGGGCTGTGTGTTCCTCTGTTAGCTGGGCTGTGTGTTCCTCTGTTAGCTGGGCTGTGTGGTCCTCTGTTAGCTGGGCTGTGTGGTCCTCTGTTAGCTGGGCTGTGTGGTCCTCTGTTAGCTGGGCTGTGTGGTCCTCTGTTAGCTGGGCTGTGTGGTCCTCTGTTAGCTGGGCTGTGTGTTCCTCTGTTAGCTGGACTGTGTCTCCCTCTGTTAGCTGGGCTGTGTGGTCCTCTGTTAGCTGGGCTGTGTGGTCCTCTGTTAGCTGGGCTGTGTGGTCCTCTGTTAGCTGGGCTGTGTGGTCCTCTGTTAGCTGGGCTGTGTGGTCCTCTGTTAGCTGGGCTGTGTGTTCCTCTGTTAGCTGGACTGTGTGGTCCTCTGTTAGCTGGGCTGTGTGGTCCTCTGTTAGCTGGGCTGTGTGGTCCTCTGTTAGCTGGGCTGTGTGTTCCTCTCTCTGCTCCTTAAGTTCTCTCACCTCAGTATGGAGTAATGCCGGCTCTCTCTTACAGTCTTCTATCTCCCTCTCCAGGTCTTGTTGGGTGGGTGTTTTGTTATTCTGTTCTGTCTGGAGTGACTGGACTAGCTGTCTGAGCTCCACCATTTCTTTCTCTAGCTCTCTGAATATATATTTCTCAACAAGGGAGGAGCAGTGCAGTTGTGGGACCTGGGTTTGTTCAGTGCTGTGAGGGTGACTTACCTCATCTGCAGGGCAGTTTTAAGAGGAGGTATTATCAGACTCCTTCGGGGTGGGGGAGTCATCACCAAGTGAGAGCTTCTCCTGTGGTGCTCTCTCTTTGATTCTATGGAAGTCCTGCTGAAAGGGTTTAAAGCTGCCCTGCACCACCACTGTTCTATTGTTGTACAGGTTGACAGAAGGTGTCTCAGTCTCAGGGTCCTCGTTTTACACTATTCTGGGGTTCCACCCTCCACCAATGGCCTCTCTCTTAAAAGGGGGATAGTGTGCTCTTATAGCTGTGTGCCATGCCCAGGGATGGTCTGTGTGGAAGATTTAAATTGTTTACATTCCCATTTTTGTATCAGTCAGCAAAAAGTGTCTCTGGATTGTCATTTTTTCTAAACCATGTAAGTCCGTTAAGAACACTATCTTATTTACAATGACCGCCTACCCCAGCCAAACCCTAACCTGGGCGACACGGGTGTTACGATTCTCGTTGCACGGCCTGGACCAAAACGCTGCATGGTAAGTGTTCATAATTCTTTATTACTCATAAACACTCAAACAAAATAACAAAGTGAAAAAATGAACAGTACTGTAAGGCAAATAAACTATACAGAAAACAACTACCCACCAAACACAGGTGGGAAAAAGGCTGCCTAACTATGATTCCCAATCAGAGACAACGATAGAAAGCTGCCTCTGATTGGGAACCACACTCGGCCAAAAACAAAGAAATAGAAAACATAGATATAAAGAAACTAGAATTCCCACCTTAGTCACACCCTAGTCTAACCAAAATAGAGAATAAAAGCCTCTCTATGGCCAGGGCGTGACAACGGTGCCAATTGTGCACCGCCCTACGGGACTCCCAATCACTGCCGGTTGTGATACAGCCTGGAATCGAGCCAGGGTCTGTAGTGACACCTCTAGCACTGAGATGCAGTGCCTTAGACCCCTGCGCCACTCGGGAGCCCTTGGGAGTCCATGAGGAGCTCTTTATACTCATTCCATGCCTTGTCATTTTTAATATCCAAGGGGTACTGTACTGTGGTGACCTCTGCACAGGACAATGCCATGGAGCAGGGGGCCAAAGATGCCTCTGCATTTTCATAGGTGAGGTACTCTGCTGCCATTGTTAGGCTCAGGGGCTTCACACCTCTCACTTTACACCTCAGTGCTAATTAATGTTGCTGCCGGGTCTGTTCTTTCCTAGCTTGGTAGCCTTTAAACTTAGCAGTCAGTCTTTATAAAGTTAAATAGCTATAGATTATTGTAACATTATTTTCCTTCTAGGCTTTAGAAGTAGCTTCATACTGAACATTACATTCTCAGTTCCCGGTTGGATGATATTTTTAGGTTCTGTTCTGCTTCATTTGCTGGTTGCTGGTTTTTCAGACAGTTTGCTGGCTAGTCCTTGGCAGTAAGCATCCTTGGTAGTAAGAATTCTTCCAAGTAATTTTGTCCAAAAATCAGATTTGGAGTGAAGGTTATGTTGTGGAGGGTAGTATTGTGTATATGTCCTGGTGACATAGTGAAGGTTATGTTGTTGAGGGTAGTATCCTCTATATGTCCTGGTGACATAGTGAAGGTTATGTTGTGGAGGGTAGTATCCTGTATATGTCCTGATGACATAGTGAAGGTTATGTTATAGAGGATAGTATTGTGTATATGTCCTGGTGACATAGTGAAGGTTATGTTGTTGAGGGTAGTATCCTCTATATGTCCTGGTGACATAGTGAAGGTTATGTTCTGGAGGGTAGTATCCTGTATATGTCCTGTTGACATAGTGAAGGTTATGTTGTGGAGGGCAGCATCCTGTATATCTCCTGGTGACATAGTGAAGGTTATGTTGTGGAGGGTAGTATCCTGTATATGTCCTGGTGACATAGTGTTGTAGAGGGTAGTATCCTGTATATGTCCTGGTGACATAGTGTTGTGGAGGGTAGTATCCTCTATATGTTCTGGTGACATAGTGAAGGTTATGTTGTGGAGTGTAGTATCCTGTATATGTCCTGATGACATAGTGAAGGTTATGTTATAGAGGATAGTATTGTGTATATGTCCTGGTGACATAGTGAAGGTTATGTTGTGGAGGGTAGTATCCTGTATATGTCCTGGTGACATAGTGTTGTGGAGGGTATTATCCTGTATATGTCCTGGTGACATAGTGTTGTGGAGGGTAGCATCCTGTATATGTCCTGGTGACATAGTGTTGTGGAGGGTAGTATCCTCTATATGTCCTGGTGACATAGTGTTGTGGAGGGTAGAATCCTCTATATGTCCTGGTGACATAGTGTTGTGGAGGGTAGTATCCTGTATGTCCTGGTGACATAGTGTTGTGGAGGGTATTATCCTGTATATGTCCTGGTGACACAGTGTTGTGGAGGGTAGCATCCTGTATATGTCCTGGTGACATAGTGTTGTGGAGGGTAGTATCCTCTATATGTCCTGGTGACATAGTGTTGTGGAGGGTAGAATCCTCTATATGTCCTGGTGACATAGTGCTGTGGAGGGTAGTATCCTCTATATGTCCTGGTGACATAGTGAAGGTTATGTTGTGGAGGGTAGTATTGTCTATATGTCCTGGTGACATAGTGAAGGTTATGTTGTGGAGGGTAGTATCCTGTATATGTCCTGGTGACATAGTGAAGGTTATGTTGTGGAGGGTAGTATCCTGTATATGTCCTGGTGACATAGTGAAGGTTATGTTGTGGAGGGTAGTATCCTGTATATGTCCTGGTGACATAGTGAAGGTTATGTTGTGGAGGGTAGTATCCTCTATATGTCCTGGTGACATAGTGAAGGTTATGTTCTGGAGGGTAGTATCCTGTATATGTCCTGTTGACATAGTGAAGGTTATGTTGTGGAGGGCAGCATCCTGTATATCTCCTGGTGACATAGTGAAGGTTATGTTGTGGAGGGTAGTATCCTGTATATGTCCTGGTGACATAGTGTTGTAGAGGGTAGTATCCTGTATATGTCCTGGTGACATAGTGTTGTGGAGGGTAGTATCCTCTATATATCCTGGTGACATAGTGAAGGTGATGTTGTGGAGGGTAGTATCCTCTATATGTTCTGGTGACATAGTGAAGGTTATGTTGTGGAGGGTAGTATCCTCTATATGTTCTGGTGACATAGTGAAGGTTATGTTGTGGAGGGTAGTATCCTCTATATGTCCTGGTGACATAGTGAAGGTTATGTTGTGGAGGGTAGTATCCTCTATATGTTCTGGTGACATAGTGAAGGTTATGTTGTGGAGGGTAGTATCCTCTATATGTCCTGGTGACATAGTGAAGGTTATGTTGTGGAGGGTAGTATCCTCTATATGTCCTGGTGACATAGTGAAGGTTATGTTGTGGAGGGTAGTATCCTCTATATGTTCTGGTGACATAGTGAAGGTTATGTTGTGGAGGGTAGTATCCTGTATATGTCCTGTTGACATAGTGAAGGTTATGTTGTGGAGGGTAGTATCCTCTATATGTCCTGGTGACATAGTGAAGGTTATGTTGTGGAGGGTAGTATCCTCTATATGTCCTGGTGACATAGTGAAGGTTATGTTGTGGAGGGTAGTATCATCTATATGTCCTGGTGACATAGTGAAGGTTATGTTGTGGAGGGTAGTATCCTCTATATGTCCTGGTGACATAGTGTTGTAGAGGGTAGTATCCTGTATATGTCCTGGTGACATAGTGTTGTAGAGGGTAGTATCCTGTATATGTCCTGGTGACATAGTGTTGTAGAGGGTAGTATCCTGTATATATCCTGGTGACATAGTGTTGTAGAGGGTAGTATCCTGTATATGTCCTGGTGACATAGTGTTGTAGAGGGTAGTATCCTGTATATATCCTGGTGACATAGTGTTGTAGAGGGTAGTATCCTGTATATGTCCTGGTGACATAGTGAAGGTTATGTTGTGGAGGGTAGTATCCTGTATATGTCCTGGTGACATAGTGAAGGTTATGTTGTGGAGGGTAGTATCCTGTATATGTCCTGGTGACATAGTGAAGGTTATGTTGTGGAGGGTAGTATCCTCTATATGTCCTGGTGACATAGTGAAGGTTATGTTGTGGAGGGTAGTATTCTCTATATGTCCTGGTGACATAGTGAAGGTTATGTTGTGGAGGGTAGTATCCTCTATATGTTCTGGTGACATAGTGAAGGTTATGTTGTGGAGGGTAGTATCCTCTATATGTCCTGGTGACATAGTGAAGGTTATGTTGTGGAGGGTAGTATCCTCTATATGTCCTGGTGACATAGTGAAGGTTATGTTGTGGAGGGTAGTATCCTCTATATGTCCTGGTGACATAGTGAAGGTTATGTTGTGGAGGGTAGTATCCTCTATATGTTCTGGTGACATAGTGAAGGTTATGTTGTGGAGGGTAGTATCCTGTATATGTCCTGTTGACATAGTGAAGGTTATGTTGTGGAGGGTAGTATCCTCTATATGTCCTGGTGACATAGTGAAGGTTATGTTGTGGAGGGTAGTATCCTCTATATGTCCTGGTGACATAGTGAAGGTTATGTTGTGGAGGGTAGTATCCTCTATATGTCCTGGTGACATAGTGTTGTAGAGGGTAGTATCCTGTATATGTCCTGGTGACATAGTGTTGTAGAGGGTAGTATCCTGTATATGTCCTGGTGACATAGTGTTGTAGAGGGTAGTATCCTGTATATATCCTGGTGACATAGTGTTGTAGAGGGTAGTATCCTGTATATGTCCTGATGACATAGTGTTGTAGAGGGTAGTATCCTGTATATATCCTGGTGACATAGTGTTGTAGAGGGTAGTATCCTGTATATGTCCTGGTGACATAGTGAAGGTTATGTTGTGGAGGGTAGTATCCTGTATATGTCCTGGTGACATAGTGAAGGTTATGTTGTGGAGGGTAGTATCCTGTATATGTCCTGGTGACATAGTGAAGGTTATGTTGTGGAGGGTAGTATCCTCTATATGTCCTGGTGACATAGTGAAGGTTATGTTGTGGAGGGTAGTATCCTCTATATGTCCTTGTAAAAGAAAAAAAAGCATGTTTATCCAACTCTAAATCTATCTTTTTGTAGACAAACGCTGAAAGATTCAGTAGTTCATCTGCTCATGACCTGCTCTTTCTCTCTCTCCTCCCTTCAATCTCATATTGTGCAAGTGAACAGCAAACTTGGTTTCAAAAACAAATAAAGCACCTCACAACACAATGCCTCTCCGTATGTGACCTACTTGTGTGTATGTACTGACATGTATGTGTAACTGATAGATGCTAAGTCTTTTGTCTGTAATGTCATTTTCATTATGTGTAGTACTCAAGTTAGACAAGCTGTTGCCATTGACCGACTAATGGGGATCATAATACATCTAATCAAAAACCTCACTCTCTCACTCACTCACTCACTCACTCACTCACTCACTCACTCACTCACTCACTCACTCACTCACTCACTCCTCTCTCACTCTGTCCCTCTCACTCACTCACTCACTCACTCACTCACTCACTCCTTCTCTCTCATTCTGTTCCTGTCTCTCTCATTCACCCCCTGCTCTCTCTCTCATGTTAGTCCTCTGCGGTCTCTGCTGCTCTTAACGTAAATTAATCTGTGTTTGATCTTTACTTCTCTCTGTCTATTCACCTAACCCTGTTCACTTCTAGTCATTCATCTGAAGCACCATCACATGTGCCTGTAAGGTGCTTCAGATGTTTTCAAAGGCTTTGGGATATTTCCACCTTTTCTTCCTGCTTGGTCTAATACACTGTTTTAAAGCTGGCATATTGGTGATTCTGGGGTGTTGTGTATAGAGAACTCTGCTTCCATGTTGATAAGCCGACCTCCTTCATACAAACCATATTTGATGTTTGGCAATGCTGGAACACCGGCCAGAATTCAATCATAGGCACATTGTCGACAAGCGCACCTCATTTGACTTTTGAAGGTAATTTATTCTGGAACCAAGATCTGCAGTGTTCACGGTGAATTGGATCTCCGAGAACATAGGGTACCATATGAAGGGTGCATCAAGGCAGTGGGCCTTTGATTGAATCCTGGCCATCCTCTTGATGTTCATAACATCTGCGTTTGTGGTAGCAACAGAAAAGCACATATTGGGATTCATTAGCAATAACTTACTGCATTACTAAACTCAAAGCATGCATTACTACAAAAATGCACTCTTCACAGTGATAATGTTGTTTTCAACAAAAATAATCCTAGAAGAAATAGTCAAAATCCGCTTTGTCAGTTTACGAGTTGTGATGTGAAGCCAGGTGTGATGTAATGACGGATATGGTATGATGGCTTAATGTCTGTCTGACTGTCTGTCTGACTGTCTGTCTGTCTGTCTGTCTGTCTGTCTGTCTGTCTGTCTGTCTGTCTGTCTGTCTGTCTGTCCTCCCCAGGAGATAAATCCTCATCATTCCTGGATCGACACTCATCGTGCTGAGCAGCTGCTCTTCTACCAGGCCAACTGTCAGTCAAGGTGAGACCTCATTTACAGAGGACTGTGTGTGTAGTGGTTGGATGGTGGATGCTGAGGTCACATGGTAACATCGTAGACTTAGAAAGACGTCACATCATTGTATCTGTACCATTATGGCGTCTGTGAGAGCATGGGCAGCGCCATTGAGGCAAACAAACTGAAAGGGTGCATACTGCCACCTGGAGGGTGTTGTTTGAACAGGTTTAAAGCCATGGTTGGTGATTTAATGCCCCCGGAGTTATGAAATATTTCCTCACCAGTATAATTCATTGGCTGATCCCTCCTGAAGACCTGGATGGAATCATGTGGTCCTTCCCGTAAGATATCCCACTCCATTGACCACTTCAAAATGTGAATCTATGAATTAACATGAGTTAATGTGATGTTATTAAAAAAAGTTATGTCTGTCTGTTTGTGTCACAGTCCAGAGATGAGTCCACTCAACGTGCCTCAGATTAGAATTGAGATGGACCCTGATGACAACGGTTACCGCTGGAAGAGCCGAGGGTCTGAGACCTCTCTGTAGCCCCTACTTCTCAACAGCCCCAAGACCCTCGTCCATGCCCCAAGACCCTCGTCCACGCACTAAGACCCTAGTCCACGCCTCAAGACCCTCCTCGATGCCCTGGGACCCTACTCCAGGACCCAAGACCCTCGTCCATGCCCCGATACCCTCCTCCTTGCCCCGAGACCCTCCTCCATGCACCAAGACCCTACTCCATGCCCCAAGACCCTCCTCCATGGCCCAAGACCCTCCTCCATGCCCCGAGACCCTCCTCCATGCCCGAGACCCTCCTCCATGCTCCTCCATGCCCCGAGATCCTCCTCCATGCACCGAGACCCTCCTCCATGCCATGACACCCTCCTCCATGCCCCGAGACCCTCCTCCATGCCCCAAGACCCTCCTCCATGCCCCAAGACCCTCCTCCATGGCCCAAGACCCTCCTCCATGCCCCGAGACCCTCCTCCATGCCCCGAGACACTCCTCCATGCTCCTCCATGCCCCGAGACCCTCCTCCATGCCCCGACACCATCCTCCATGCCCCGACACCCTCCTCGATGCCCCGAGACCCTTCTCCATGCACCAAAACCCTCCTCCATGCTCCGACACCCTCCTCCATGCCCCGAGACCCTTCTCCATGCCCCAAGACCCTCCTCCATGCCCTGGGACCCTCCTCCATGCCCCAAGACCCTCCCCCATGCCCCAAGACCCTCCTCCATGCCCCAAGACCCTCCTCCATGCCCTGGGACCCTACTCCATGCACAAAGACTATCCTCCATGCACCAAGACCCTCCTTCATGCCCTGGGACCCTCCTCCATGCCCCAAGACCCTCCTCCATGCGCTGGGACCCTCCTCCATGTCCCGAGACACTCCTCCATGCCCTGGGACCCTCCTCCATGCACCAAGACCCTCCTCCATGCCCCAAGACCCTCCTCCATGCCCCTGGACCCTACTCCATGCACCAAGACTATCCTCCATGCCCCAAGACCCTCCTCCATGCCCCAAGACCCTCCTCCATGCCCAGAGACTATCCTCCATGCGCCAAGACCCTCCTCCATGCACCAAGACCCTCCTCCATGCCCCAATACCCTCCTCCATGCCCCGAGACCCTCCTCCATGCCCCGAGACCCTCCTCCATGCCCCGAGACCCTCCTCCATGCCCCAAGACCCTCCTCCATGCCCCAAGAGCCTCCTCACACAAACACTCAACACCAACAATACTCACACTTGAAATGTTTTAAACAATTATTATTTGCTTTATGTTTTCCAAAAGCCAATAATGAAAACTAGTGATTATCTGAAACTTGACTTGGTCAATCGAGGAGTTGAGCCTCCCAGGGATCAACCAATAGGAAGAGGACAACATGGTTTCATCGCTAAATCCTAACCAATAGGAAGAGGAGAACATTGTTTCATCACTAGGTCTTTCAGTTTTCACAGCTACTACTGTAGGTTCATCTGTCTTCCTTATTCTGAAGTGTCTGACACATCTAACCCCTTTCTGCTGTTCTACTGTTCTATGGTTCTACAGTTCTTATACTGTTGTATGGTTCTTTGGTTCTACTGTTCTATGGTCCTACTGTTCTACGGCTCTATGGTTCTGCTGTTCTACTGTTCTTCTGTTCTACGTTTCTGTTGTTCTTTGTAATTCATCCACAGTTGTGTTCTCATTATTAGAGAAGCATGTAGAACCCATTCTGCTCTTTTTTTATATGTAGTTCTTCGTCTCAATTATTAGAAGTAGAAAAGGAATTGCGGAAAAGAATAGTTTGATTGGTTCTGTAGCTCTACATCTTATTTTAGCTGCCAGACGGTGTGAGTTCATTTCTCTAGATGGACACAGCATGGAATATAGTTAATATGTCTTCTGTTCTTTTACGTCTTGTAAAATATATTCAAGAGATTAAATATAATATAACATCAGAGAAATACATGTGACATAGAAATATAATATAATTATTGCAATATAAGTTCATTCACTTTTAACCTCTGTTTGGTATTTTGTTTGTCTAGATGCAGATTTTATATCACTTTTTCCCACTGGAGTTGTGATTGCAACACTTTACTGTTAACTGTAATGACACACGGATACTGCAGCACTCAGTGAGACTTCATTTCAATGTCCTATTTCATTGGTCAGACATAAGGCTGCTCTGCAACATGTCAGATCCAACCAAACTGAAGCTATTCTTCCTCTATTTTGAACAATTATTATTTTGTACTTGTATTAAATATCCATGTTTGATAAGGGGAAGAGGTTTCAGACTCCAGTCTTCCCAATGTAACCTGCACGTCGTACTAATAACTGGTCTACTCCAGACTCCAGTCTTCCCAATGTAACCTGCACGTCGTACTAATAACTGGTCTACTCCAGACTCCAGTCTTCCCAATGTAACCTGCATGTCAGACTAAGACCTCCATCCCAAAGTCTGAAGGTCATACCATCTGACCACAGAACATTGGCCTCCATTTTCTTTCAATTTCCTGAGAGTTCTACATGTGGAATTGTCAGAGTTAGTGGATACCCAGCATGTGATCTATTGTTCATGGCTGACATTTGTTATGGTGTGCCCTGTCCTTTACAGAGAGAGTTTGGACAGCGGTTCAGCTGACATAGTGATGCTGTTTCTGAACACCACCCATTCATAATGATGGCTGTTTTATCTAATAGCATCATAATGTTGACTGATTGTTTAAATGACTGTCTGGCTGACTGACTAACCGACTGTGTACATAACCGTTTGACTGACTGTCTAAATTACTATCTGACTGGCTAAATGACTGTTTAAAGGACTGACTGACTGTCTAAATTACTGTCTGACTGACTTACGGACGGACTATCTAAATATTTGTCTGACTGATGGACGGACTGTCTAAATGATTGTCTGACTGACTGTTTAAAGTACTATCTGACTGTCTAAATGACTGTTTAAAGGACTGACTGACTGTCTAAATAACTGTCTGACTGACTGTCTAAATAACTGTCTGACTGACTGTCTAAATGATTGTCTGATTGACGGACAGACTGTCTAAATGACTGTCTGACTCACTGTCTAAATGACTGTCTGACTGACTGCCTGTCTTTATTGTGTTCCTTGTCCTTTGCAGAGGATGTTTAGACAGCGGTTCAGGGGACACAGTGATGCTGTTTCTGAACGCAACCCATTGATAATGATGGTTGTTTATCTAATAGCATCATAATGTTGACTGACTGTCTAAATAACTGTCCGACTGACTGACTGTCTAAATTAATGTCTGACTGACTGACGGACGGACTGTCTAAATTACTGACTGACTGTCTAAATGACTCTCCGACTGACTGTCTAAATGACTCTCCAACTGACTGTCTAAATTACTCTCTGACTGACTGTCTAAATTACTCTCTGACTGACTGTCTAAATTACTGTCTGATTGACTGACTGTCTGACTCTAAATGACTCTGACTGACTAACTAAATGACTGACTGGCTGTCTAAATGACTGTCTAACCGACTGACTGTCTAAATTACTTTCTGACTGACTGTTTGACTGTCTGGCTGTCTGGCTGACTGTCTAAATGACTGTCTAACCGACTGACTGTCTAAATTACTTTCTGACTGACTGTTTGACTGTCTGGCTGACTGTCTAAATGACTGTGCACGTTCGAGCGGTTCACTTTTATCAAGTTTTCGTTAGTCAGTCAGACAGTAATTTAGAAAGATCCTGCAGCCATCACATGCATTGAGGGTGGGTCTATTGTCAACCAATCATTAGGGTGTTTTTGTTTCACCCACGCCAACATGACAAAGGACGTGACTGAAACAGGAACCAACTTTTCCACGATTCATGTATAAAGTGTATATTTAAGTGATAATGCCTGAGAAGTCGATGCTTGGATGGGTGTTGTTAACGTGCCAAAATATCCTCCAAACACCGGCTTCAAGGCCATTATCACTTTTATATAACAGGTTACCAACACATTCATATAATGATTGACATTTTAATTAAAAACTTTATTTTGATGAATTTATTTATACCTTCATCCTTCCATGAGATAAAGTCCAGACGCAAATCTAAGGTTGCTACCCAAGCCGTCTGGTCGTTCGTTCTTTCGTTTCGGTTGCCAGAGACGCGACCCAATCGTTGAGTCTTTATGTTCTGTATGTTTTTGTTCTAAATGTTCCACTGCCATACTGGCTGGAAACGTTCTTATCCCTTGCTTGCTAGCTAACCAAATACAGCTAACTCACAGTTATGTCAAACAGTACAGCCAGAATAACATCAAAGTAGCTGCAATTACGTTTGTTTAAGCTATTTTTAGTGACATTTATTTGGATACATCCATTGCAATGAACTAATGGTGAGCTATTTCGCCTGGAATAGAAAATGTGCTCTCTCGTCAAGACACTGTTGTTCAGAGTAGCTTCAAAGACTGCAAACTAGCTGCTTTTCGTTTCGTTTTACCTGTTTTCTATTGACATTTCTCAGCATATATCCATAAAATGATGCCAGCTGATTCATGACTGAGAAAAGCTGCCTGCCTGCCTGTCTGTCTCGTCCTGACTCCCGACACGTTCAATACTATGGGACATCTGGAGATTGAATTTAACATTGAAACAATGTTGCAAATTTCAGAGTGACAGACAGCAAGGTTTATACAAATCTCCACTGTTGAAATCTAAATGTCAGTCTAAAAGACATGAGAGATAATGTCTAGATGCTTTTTATACTGGAGATCAAGTTTATAAATTGCCGGCTGGGCTGATGAGACAGTGGATGGCGCAGTCAGATGGAACAGAGTAAATAGGCGTTTTAACGTCCTAGCGTTGGCCGCTGGTAACTTGTGGAATAGACAACGTCTAGAATGTGGTTTTAACCAATCAGCATCCAGGATTAGAACCACCTGTTGTATAAGTACAATTGTATATATTTCGGGCTCTCTTTCACCAATTGATAGCACAATGTAAACACATATATTTACAGTTTGTGAGTGTGTGATATGGGGGTTGGAGAAATGTTTATCTCAACATTATAAAGAGCAACTTTTATAAACAATGGCAACACTGCCATGTTGTACTGAGCTTTGCTGTCCTAAAACTACATCCGTGTCTGACTCCAACTTCACTCCTCAACTTTCGTCTACAGTCGGTTGCTTTCACCTTACCACAAACGAGCCCACTTTCTGACTGACTGACTGACTGTCTGACTGGCTGTCTGACTGGCTGACACTGTCTGTCTGTCTGTTTGTCTGTCTGACTTCACTGCTCAAGCTCACTCTGTATCCAGTCAGTCTTGACCAGTGAGTCTGGCCCCATATTCAGAAAGCATCTCAGAGTAGGAGTGCTGATCTAGGATCAGTTCCTTCCAGTGTACGTTATCCTATTAATTATGATGGACAAACCGATTAGATTAGTAGTCCTACTGTGAGATCCATTCCAGTGTATGTTATCCTATTAATTATGATGGACAAACTGATCCTAGATCAGTAGTCCTACTCTGAGATCCTTTATGAATACGGTCCAGGTTTCTCCTCTATATATCTGTACATACATAACCGCATGTTGGACCACCAAGATGCAATAGGTAAACTTTTATCTTTGTCAATGTGTTCATTTGTTTCTTTCAAGATATCTGTAGATCAACACGTAACAGTATGCTACATACTGTATTTTCAGAATCACTGTTTTAACCATAGTCAGTGGAAATGAGTGTCACTTATGTCTGGGACATATTATGGAGGAAGTTAGTTAAATTTGATTGAAGTACATTAAGCATGATTCTAAAACATGTAACATGCAAAAAAGTGTTAAATTAAAAAGTTAATTTTAGTTTGTTCCATACTAACCATTTTTAATTGAATTTTGTGATTTTTAGGACAAAACCGGTGAAATTACTAATTTTAGAATTTATATTTTTCAAATGAAATGCATATTAAAAATAAACTGAATTTATCAAAAGAGCATGGTATGTTTTCTTAAATCTTTACGAAGCAATGTGTACATGTTTGTTCAAATCCAGCACTGCCACTAGGAGTGGCAGGTGCACTAGTGGTTGGCCCATTGTGCCAGTAACTGAGAGGTTGCTGGTTTGAATCCCTGAGCTGACAAGGTACAAATCTGTTGTTCTGCTCCTGAACAAAGCAGTTAACCCACTGTTCCTAGGCCGTCATTGTAAATACTAACTTGTTCGTATCTGACTTGCCAAGTTAATTAAATAAATAAAAAACACTAAAATTCAACAACTAGTCAGCAATGCCTTGATTAGATGAAACAGGTGAGTAAATGCTGGGCTGGAACAAAAACATACACTCAAGGATGGATTGAGAAAAAATACTTACATAACACTAATAGGATGTTAAACACCATACAATGCATACTGTACACTAGTGCACATTATACACCACACATACAGTGCCTTGCGAAAGTATTCGGCCCCCTTGAACTTTGCGACCTTTTGCCACATTTCAGGCTTCAAACATAAAGATATAAAACTGTATATTTTTGTGAAGAATCAACAACAAGTGGGACACAATCGTGAAGTGGAACGACATTTATTGGATATTTCAAACTTTTTTAACAAATCAAAAACTGAAAAATTGGGCGTGCAAAATTATTCAGCCCCCTTAAGTTAATACTTTGTAGCGCCACCTTTTGCTGCGATTACAGCTGTAAGTCGCTTGGGGTATGTCTCTATCAGTTTTGCACATCGAGAGACTGAATTTTTTTCCCATTCCTCCTTGCAAAACAGCTCGAGCTCAGTGAGGTTGGATGGAGAGCATTTGTGAAAAGCAGTTTTCAGTTCTTTCCACAGATTCTCGATTGGATTCAGGTCTGGACTTTGACTTGGCCATTCTAACACCTGGATATGTTTATTTTTGAACCATTCCATTGTAGATTTTTCTTTATGTTTTGGATCATTGTCTTGTTGGAAGACAAATCTCCGTCCCAGTCTCAGGTCTTTTGCAGACTCCATCAGCTTTTCTTCCAGAATGGTCCTGTATTTGGCTCCATCCATCTTCCCATCAATTTTAACCATCTTCCCTGTCCCTGCTGAAGAAAATCAGTCCCAAACCATGATGCTGCCACCACCATGTTTGACAGTGGGGATGGTGTGTTCAGGGTGATGAGCTGTGTTGCTTTTACGCCAAACAAAACGTTTTGCATTTTTGCCAAAAAGTTCAATTTTGGTTTCATCTGACCAGAGCACCTTCTTCCATATGTTTGGTGTGTCTCCCAGGTGGCTTGTGGCAAACTTTAAACGACACTTTTTATGGATATCTTTAAGAAATGGCTTTCTTCTTGCCACTCTTCCATATAGGCCAGATTTGTGCAATATACGACTGATTGTTGTCCTATGGACAGAGTCTTCCACCTCAGCTGTAGATCTCTGCAGTTCATCCAGAGTGATCATGGGCCTCTTGGCTGCGTCTCTGATCAGTCTTCTCCTTGTATGAGCTGAAAGTTTAGAGGGACGGCCAGGTCTTGGTAGATTTGCAGTAGTCTGATACTCCTTCCATTTCAATGTTATCGCTTGCACAGTGCTCCTTGGGATGTTTAAAGCTTGGAAAATCTTTTTGTATCCAAATCCGGCTTTAAACTTCTTCACAACAGTATCTCGGACCTGCCTGGTGTGTTCCTTGTTCTTCATGATGCTCTCTGCGCTTTTGACGGACCTCTGAGACTATCACAGTGCAGGTGCATTTATACGGAGACTTGATTACACACAGGTGGATTGTATTTATCATCATTAGTCATTTAGGTCAACATTGGATCATTCAGAGATCCTCACTGAACTTCTGGAGAGAGTTTGCTGCACTGAATGTAAAGGGGCTGAATAATTTTGCACACCCAATCTTTCAGTTTTATGATTTGTTAAAAAAGTTTGAAATATCCAATAAATGTCGTTCCACTTCATGATTGTGTCCCACTTGTTGTTGATTCTTCACAAAAAAAATACAGTTTTATATCTTTATGTTTGAAGCCTGAAATGTGGCAAAAGGTCGCAATGTTCAAGTGTTCCAAATACTTTCGCAAGGCACTGTAGTGCATACTATACACTACATACAGTACCAGTGCATACTATACACTAAACTACATAGTAGTGTATATAAATCACTAGTGCATACTATGAACTACAATGCACTATATACTAGGGCATCTTCTACACTACACACGTGACAAATTTGATTTGATTTTGTAACCGTAAAAGCCTTGGTTTCATGCATGTTGACATTAGAAGCCTCCTCCCTAAGTTTGTTTTACTCACTAATTTAGTACACTGCCAACCCGGATGTCCTAGCCGTGTTTGAATCCTGGCTGAGGAAGACCACCAAAAACCCTGAAATTTCCATCCCTAACCATAAACATTTTCGACAAGATAGATCTGCCAAAGGGGGCGGAGTTGCAATATACTGCAGAGATAGCCTGCAGAGTTTTGTCATACTATCCAGGTCTTTGTCCGAACTATTTGAGCTTCTACTTTTAAAAATCCACCTTTTCAGAAACAAGTCTCTCACCATTGCCGCTTGCTATAGACCACTTTCTGCCCCCAGCTGTGCCCTGGACACCATATGTGAATTGATTGCCCCCATCTATCTTCAGAGCTAGTGCTGTTAGATGACCTAAACTGGGACATGCTTAACACCCCGGACGTCCTAGAATCTAAGCTAGATGCCCTCAATCTCACACAAATTATCAATGAACCTAACAGGTACAACCCCAAATCCGTAAACATGGACACCCTCATAGATATCATCCCCAACCTGCCCTCCAAATACACCTCTGCAGTCTAAAACCAGGATCTCAGCGATCACTGCCTCACTGCCTGTGTCCGTAATGGGTCTGCGGTCAAACGACCACCACTCATCAGCGTCAAACGCTCCCTAAAACACTTCAGCGAGCAGGCCTTTCTAATCGACCTGGCCCGGGTATCCTGGTTGGATATTGACCTCATACCGTCAGTGGAGGATGCCTGGTTATTCTTAAAAAGTGCCTTCCTCAACATCTTAAATAAGCATGCCACATTCAAAAAATGTAGAACCAGGAACAGAAAAAGGCCTTGGTTCACTCCAGACTTCACTGTTCATGACCAGCACAAAAACATCCTGTGGCGTACTGCATTAGCATCGAATAGCCCCCACGATATTCAACTATTCAGGGCAGTTAGGAACCAATATACACAGGCAATTAGGAAAGCAAAGGCTTGCTTTTTCAAACAGAAATGTTTATCTTGTAGCACAAACTCAAAAACGTGCACTGCAAACTCCAAAAGTGCAAGTCCACTGCACTGAGGCTAGGAAACACCAATAATTGAGAGTTTCAATAAGCATTATTCTACGGCTGGCCATGCTTTCCACCTGGCTACCCCGATCAAAAGCTAAAAGCCAAGTTAACAAACATCACCGACCATTTCGAATCCCACCGTACCTTCACCACTATGTCTGGTTTCCGAGCTGGTCATGGGTGCACCTCAGCCACTCTCAAGGTCCTAAACTATATCATAACCGGATAAGAGACAACATAAGAGACAAGAGACAATAGTGTGAAACAATACTGTGCAGCTGCTTTCATCGACCTGGCCAAGACTTTCGACTCTGTCAACCACCACATTCTTATCGGCAGACTCAACATCCTTGGTTTCTCAAATGACTGCCTTGCCTGGTTCACCAACTACTTCTCAGATAGTTTAGTGTGTCAAATCTGTTGAATCCTGTTGTCCGGACCTCTGGCAGTCTCTATGGGGGTGCCACAGTGTTCAATCCTCAGGCTGACTCTCTTCTCTGTCTACATCAATGATGTCACTCTTGCTGCTGGTGATTCTCTGATCCATCCTCCAGGTCATCTATAAGTCTTTGCTAGGTAAAGCCCCGCCTTATCTCAGCTCACTGGTCACCATAGTAGCACCCACCCGTAGCATGCGCTCCAGCAGGTATATTTCACTGGTCACCCCCAAAGGCAATTCCTCGTACGGCCGCCTTTCCTTCCAGTTCTCTGCTGCCAATGACTGGAACAAACTGCAAAAATCACTGAAGCTGGAGACTCATATCTCCCTCACTAGTTTTAAGCACCAGCAGCTCACCAGCAGCTCACAGATCACTGCACCTGTACACAGCCCATCTGTAAATAGCCCATCCAACTACCTCATCCTCATACTGTTATTTATTTTTCTCCTTTAAAACCCATGATCTCTACATGCACTTGCACACTCATCTTCTGCACATCTATCACTCCAGTGTTTAATTGCTATATTGTAATTATTTTGCCACTATGGCCTATTTATTGCCTTACCTCACATATCCTACCTCATTTGCACACACTGTATAGATACTTTTTCTATTGTGTTATGTCGTGGAAATTTCCTCTATTTACCAAATCATGGGAGCAAACCACACACAAGTCAGAGTTAGTTATCAAAGTCCATCTTTAATTATATCAGCTCTATCACAATCCTGTGACTCTCAGGCAATTCAGTGTCTAACCATGAATTCTCTGAGAGCCCCTTCTACATTTCAAATGAGGTCCTTTATAGCAAAGACACACACAGGATAAGACAGCATCGGCATAATTCATCGTTCAGCTTTGTCTCCTTTCTCAAACTCAGAACCATAAACCAACCCTCCATATCAACAGGCATATATCAAATTGTCATTTAGATACAACCAACTCTAAATACAACCAATCCTATCTTGACAAGATCACAGAGACACCCTGACTGGCACACAGACATTGTGGAGCCAAGAGATATGTTTACACATGATGATACTTTGACCTCTCCCCTCTCTGCGGCCCATGCAACTTAGTCTTGACATAGAACAGATACTGCAAACCCTGCCACAGTATTATACAAAAATAACGCCATTTGGACATGCTTCACTTACTTTTGGGTTCGGAAGCCGACTTCCTATGATCATTTATGGCAAATGGACATAACATCCTGATTTGGTACTTTCAATACTTATAAATGCCATTGTTACCTTCCCCAGTTTCTGTGTTGTTTGGGGTTTGTATATGTTTATGTTTGGAAATGGCTTCCTGAAGTCCAAAGCACCTAATTGGTCCTTCAAGAGGTGTGCGTAAAAGCCATATACACATTTCTTATGCCATTTGGATATGCTACACTGACTTTTGGGTTCGGAATCCAACTTCCTATGATTATATATTACAAAATGGACATAACATCCTGATTTGGTACTATCAATACCTATTTACGCAATTTGGAAATTTCTTATGCCATTGGAGATGGTTCACTTACTTTTGGGTTCGGAAGCCACCTTCCAATGATCATATATGGCAAATGGACATAACATCTTCATTTGGTACTATAATTACTTATATATGGCATTTGGACATTTCTTATTCCATTTGGACATGGTTCACTGACTTGGTAGTTCTAACCTTAAATATGTCTGGGAGAAGTGTCAAGAATAAGAATGCCTTGGTCCTCCTTTCTTTTTGAATACTTAAATATGCCATTTGGACATTTCTTTTGCCATTTGGACATGCTTCACTGACCTTTTGGGTTCGAAAGCAAACTTCCTATGATCATGTATGGCAAATGGACATAACATCCTGATTTGGTAATTTCAATACTTAAATATGCCATTTGGACAGTTCTTAGGCCATTTGGACATGGTTCACTGACTTTGGGTTCGGAAACTGACTTTCTATGATTATATATGGCAAATGGACACAACATACAACATAAGTTCCTTTTTATAGACAAACTCAATAAAACATCTATATATATTTTTATGAGGTTATAAAATGTATGATTTTTGGGGGGATTTTGAAAATTTCACCCTTGAGACCTTACTTTGTGACCATTTCCCATATGGAAATCTATGGTGGAGCGTGATCGCCCCTATGGGATTTTTGGTTTCTTACACTTGGCATTTGTAATGTTCCGGTTGCAATATGGTTTTGATGAACTGCCACCCATTTGAGTGGTATTTGCGATTGTGTACGTGATTCGCCCAATGCCAATAAGATGCCATTCATTTTTGTTCATTTCATGAGGGTCTTCCCTTACGGGATGGAGCGGTCTGTAGGAGAATGCTGATTGAGCTTCAAAGTGGTCAGCCCACCTCATCAAGATCTGGTTTTGGTCCTTCAAGAGAGTCAGACCATCAGCTGTTTTTATGGGGGTGATGGAGAGACTTCTAGGGCCGTAGATAGGTTTAGTTAAGTTGTAGAAATTGTGCATGCCATTTTGGTCGGCATAAATTTGGATTTCCTGTGCCATATTCGTCCACCATTTGTTGTGCAGAGCACGCAATGTGGTTTGCACTTCCTTGCGCGATGCACGCCATTACTTGCGAAGGGTATCAGATGGGGGCTGTTGAGATTAGCCCTGTGCGCTTTGTTCATATTGTCCAGTAAGGTTGTTATGGTGTCAGAGTTCTCATCGAACCAGTCTTCGTTTCCTAGCTCTACAGCCAATGGAGTTAGCCTCTTCCTGATAGATACCCACTTCTGGTCCATGGGGTCCTCTGTGCTCAGAAGAGCCTCAGTCTCCCTCAGCCTTTCAGCGAGAGAGTGACGGAACTCACCCTTACCGCAGCTTTCTCAAGCCGGATACAGTACAGGTACCTCTCACTGGACTTCTGCAGGCGTTGGTGGGGACGTATTCTCACCTGGAGTTTAACCAGTACCACACAGTGATCTGTCCAGCATTCTGCACCCATCAAAGCACGCATCAGCAGGACGTCATTAGTGTCAGAAAGTTTCACAATGACGTAGTCAATCAGGGGCCAGTGTTTGGAGCGTGGGGGCATCCATGATGTAGTCAATCAGGGACCAGTGTTTGGAGCGTGGGGGCATCCATGATGTAGTCAATCAGGTACCAGTGTTTGGAGTGTGGGGGCATCCATGATGTAGTCAATCAGGTACCAGTGTTTGGAGCATGGGGGCATCCATGATGTAGTCAATCAGGGGCCAGTGTTTGGAGCGTGGGGGCATCCATGCTGTAGTCAATCAGGTACCAGTGTTTGGAGCATGGGGGCATCCATGATGTAGTCAATCAGGTACCAGTGTTTGGAGCGTGGGGGCATCCATGATGTAGTCAATCAGGTACCAGTGTTTGGAGCGTGGGGGCATCCATGATGTAGTCAATCAGGTACCAGTGTTTGGAGCGTGGGGGCATCCATGATGTAGTCAATCAGGTACCAGTGTTTGGAGTGTGGGGGCATCCATGATGTAGTCAATCAGGTACCAGTGTTTGGAGCGTGGGGGCATCCATGATGTAGTCATTCAGGTACCAGTGTTTGGAGCATGGGGGCATCCATGATGTAGTCAATCAGGTACCAGTGTTTGGAGCGTGGGGGCATCCATGATGTAGTCAATCAGGTACCAGTGTTTGGAGCGTGGGGGCATCCATGATGTAGTCAATCAGGGGCCAGTGTTTGGAGCGTGGGGGCATCCATGATGTAGTCAATCAAATCAAATCAAATTTTATTTGTCACATACACATGGTTAGCAGATGTTAATGCGAGTGTAGCGAAATGCTTGTGCTTCTAGTTTTGACAATGCAGTAATAACCAACAAGTAATCTAGCTAACAATTCCAAAACTACTACCTTATAGACACAAGTGTAAGGGGATAAAGAATATGTACATAAAGATATATGAATGAGTGATTGTACAGAGCGGCATAGGCAAGATACAGTAGATGGTATTGAGTGCAGTATATACATATGAGATGAGTATGTAAACAAAGTGGCATAGTTAAAGTGGCTAGTGATACATGTATTACATAAAGATGCAGTAGATGATATAGAGTACAGTATATACGTATACATATGAGACAAATAATGTAGGGTATGTAAACATTATATTAGGTAGCATTGTTTAAAGTGGCTAGTGATATATTTTACATCATTTCCCATCAATTCCCATTATTAAAGTGGCTGGAGTTGAGTCAGTGTGTTGGCATCAGCCACTCAATGTTAGTGGTGGCTGTTTAACAGTCTGATGGCCTTGAGATAGAAGTTGTTTTTCAGTCTCTCGGTCCCAGCTTTGATGCACCTGTACTGACCTCGCCTTCTGGATGATAGCAGGGTGAACAGGCAGTGGCTCGGGTGGTTGTTGTCCTTGATGATCTTTATGGCCTTCCTGTGACATCAGGTGGTGTAGGTGTCCTGGAGGGCAGGTCGTTTGCCCCCGGTGATGCGTTGTGCAGACCTCACTACCCTCTGGAGAGCCTTACGGTTGTGGGCGGAGCAGTTGCCGTACCAGGTGGTGATACAGCCCGACAGGATGCTCTCGATTGTGCATCTGTAGAAGTTTGTGAGTGCTTTTGGTGACAAGCCGAATTTCTTCAGCCTCCTGAGGTTGAAGAGGCGCTGCTGCGCCTTCTTCACGATGCTGTCTGTGTGGGTGGACCAATTCAGTTTGTCTGTGATGTGTACGCCGAGGAACTTAAAACTTACTACCCTCTCCACTACTGTTCCATCGATGTGGATAGGGGGGTGTTCCCTCTGCTGTTTCCTGAAGTCCACAATCATCTCCTTAGTTTTGTTGACGTTGAGTGTGAGGTTATTTTCCTGACACCACACTCTGAGGGCCCTCACCTCCTCCCTGTAGGCCGTCTTGTCGTTGTTGGTAATCAAGCCTACCACTGTTGTGTCGTCCGCAAACTTGATGATTGAGTTGGAGGCGTGCGTGGCCACGCAGTCGTGGGTGAACAGGGAGTACAGGAGAGGGCTCAGAACGCACCCTTGTGGGGCCCCAGTGTTGAGGATCAGCGGGGTGGAGATGTTGTTGCCTACCCTCACCACCTGGGGGCGGCCCGTCAGGAAGTCCAGTACCCAGTTGCACAGGGCGGGGTCGAGACCCAGGGTCTCGAGCTTGATGACGAGCTTGGAGGGCACTATGGTGTTAAATGCCGAGCTGTAGTCGATGAACAGCATTCTCACATAGGTATTCCTCTTGTCCAGATGGGTTAGGGCAGTGTGCAGTGTGATTGAGATTGCATCGTCTGTGGACCTATTTGGGAGGTAAGCAAATTGGAGTGGGTCTAGGGTGTCAGGTAGGGTTGAGGTGATATGGTCCTTGACTAGTCTCTCAAAGCACTTCATGATGACGGAAGTGAGTGCAACAGGGCGGTAGTCGTTTAGCTCAGTTACCTTAGCTTTCTTGGGAACAGGAACAATGGTGGCCCTCTTGAAGCATGTGGGAACAACAAGACTGGGATAGGGATTGATTGAATATGTCCGTAAACACACCAGCCAGCTGGTCTGCACATGCTCTGAGGGCGCGGCTGGGGATGCCGTCTGGGCCTGCAGCCTTGCGAGCGTTAACACGTTTAAATGTTTTCCTCACGTCGGCTGCAGTGAAGGAGAGTCCGCATGTTTTGGTTGCGGGCCGTGTCAGTGGCACTGTATTGTCCTCAAAGCGGGCAAAAAAGTTATTTAGTCTGCCTGGGAGCAAGACATCCTGGTCCGTGACGTGGCTGGTTTTCTTTTTGTAATCCGTGATTGACTGTAGACCCTGCCACATACCTCTTGTGTCTGAGCCGTTGAATTGAGATTCTACTTTTTCTCTATACTGACGCTTAGCTTGTTTGATTGCCTTGCGGAGGGAATAGTTACACTGTTTGTATTCGGTCATGTTTCCGGTCACCTTGCCCTGATTAAAAGCAATGGTTCGCGCTTTCAGTTTCACGCGAATGCTGCCATCAATCCACGGTTTCAATCAGGTACCAGTGTTTGGAGCGTGGGGGCATCCATGATGTTTTATATTTGTTCTTCAGCTGGAACAAGGTGTTAGTGACGATGAGATCGTGATCAACACAGAGTTAGCAGGCTCATGTCATTCTCATTGACCTGGCCAATACCATGCCTACCCAGCACTCCGCTCCATATTCTGTTGTTCTGTCTCACCCTAGCAATGAAGTCACCCAGCAAAAAGAGCTTCTCCTTCCAGGGGATGTGGTGAAGGGCCTCATCTAGTGACTGGTAGAAACAGTCCTTTGCCTCATTTTCAGATGGTAACGTTGGTGCATATGCACTGAGAAGAGTAGCATAACGCATCTTGGCTTGGGGGATATGGAGAGACATGAGTCTTTCACTTATGCCGACAGGTGTTTCTGTGAGGCTGGCTAGAATGCTGTTCTTAATTGCCAGTCCCACACCGTCCTGATGTTATCCACCTGGAGGGAACCTTTCCAGAAGGTGTAACCTTCTATCTCCTCTATCAGGGACCCTTCATCCAGGAACCTGGTCTCACTCAGGGCAACAATGTCAATGTTGTAGCGCCTTAGTTCTGTAGCAATCAAAGCTGTTCTCTGATGGGGTCTATCACTATTATCGTCAGTGTCCAAAAGAGTTCTGATGTTCCATGTTGCCAGTTTCAGGTTAATGATTTACTTTCACATGTTTTCACTGCTGAGTGGAACTCTTGATAGGTGCGGTAGCCTAACCCTACCTCGCACCGCCAGAACACTCTTTATCTCTCAGGGTGACCTCCCCTAGCCCATGTCCTACCAGACTAACCCACAAGGCTGCGGGACAGTGGTTGATGGCTACCCAATTCACCACAAGGACTAGCAGGCGGCAGCAAGCTGTAAGCAAAGTATGCAAGCACGTGCAACTAACCTCTACAAAGGCACTACTGTACCAGACACATCACATGCACCCTGCGGATGTCAGCCGACACATACTATACACTACACACTAGTGCACACTATTTACTAAACTACACTATACACTAGTGCATACTGTACACTTCATACTGGTAAATACTATACTCTACACAACACTACTTATTTGTGCATACTATACACTACACTAGAATAAATACTAGTGCATACTATTTACTAAACTTCACTGCATACTATACACTACACTAGAATACATACTAGTGCATACTATTTACTAAACTACACTGTATACTATACTGTACACTACAATAAATACTGGTGTATGCTATTTACTCAACTACACTGCGTGCTATACACTACACTAGAATACAAGTGTTGTCTCTTTCCCTTTACCTCTCCATCTTTGTAACAAGTCATATTGTGTTAGTCCACTAGGGACCTGTCATTTTGTGTCAGTCCACTAGGGACCTGTCATTTTGTGTTAGTCCACTAGGGACCTGTAATATTGTGTTAGTCCACTAGGGACCTGTCATATTGTGTTAGGCCACTAGGGACCTGTCATTTTCTGTTACTCCACTAGGGATCTGTCATATTGTGTTAGTCCACTAGGGACCTATCATATTGTGTTAGTCCACTGGGGACCTGTCATATTGTGTTAGTCCACTAGGGACCTGTCATATTGTGTTAGTCCACTAGGGATCTGTCATATTGTGTTAGTCCACTGGGGACCTGTCATATTGTGTTAGTCCACTAGGGACCTGTCATATTGTGTTAGTCCACTGGGGACCTGTCATATTGTGTTAGTCTACTAGGGATCTGTCATATTGTGTTAGTCTGATAGGAACCTGTTTCCATTGTATTAAGTTTCTAATCAATAACCTATACCGTGTGTGTTTCCATCGTATTAAGTTTCTAATCAATAACCTATACCGTGTGTGTGTATCCTGTGTTATCATTTAGTTAGTTAGTAAATTAATGTGTGTGGTACGGGAGGATCAGTAAGACTTCAAGAAGCCTGCGATGTTCAGAATGAGACTGATATGAGGTAATGATTAAAAAGTTACTGTTATCGATATAACATATCGTAAGAGTTTAATTCTGGAGATGGTAACTCTATAAACAACTTCTTCCGTGGTGCCCCATATTCCTAATGAGTTCATTGTTACATGATTAAGATAATCTGGTAACAATTAAACACAGTTAGTTGATTCAATAAATAATAGTCATCACATTAATGAGTCACGACTTTTATAATTGTAAAAATTGGTAACTGTAATACATTATGTTAACAACAAAAATATTGTATTTAGATTACGTTTGAAAAACTAGATGATTACGCTGAGCATTACTTTTAAATTCAGAAAGAATGTTTGCGAAAAACATCTTTGACACTTCTCTGTTTTCACAATGACATTCAAATCATCATTGAAAAAATGCGCAAGTTTAAGTTCATTCCACCTGAGTGAGTCTGACCACAAGGCAGAGACCACTATGATGACACCAAATGTGTTTGATGGATTGTGGGAAAAGAGCAGGAATAGGCTTTTGTAGGCTACAGTCCAAGCTATGTCTTCCAAAGATTATCCAACTTGAATAAACACTTGGAGGTAAGGATGACAGCAGAGTTGTAGTCTACGGCAATACGGGTATCAAGTATTATTGATATCTACATTGATGTGAATCACACTGCTGCTCTCTCATTTAGCTATTTGCTCCTTAGGTATATATTAGATATAAATTAATCGTATTATTAAATGTAGTAGAAAGTGTTGGGTTAGAAGAAGCCTACATAACCAAACCATAAAGTAAAATGTAACATTATATATGGCCAGCTATGTAAACATTAACATACATTTTTATCTTCTTCTAATGCCTCTGAAGGGGAATGTCATCTAAAAGTAACTGAATGTAATCAGATTACGTTACTGAGTTTGGGTAATCTAAAAGTTATGTTACTGATTACAATTTTGGACAGGTAACTAGAAAGTAACCTACCCAACCCCGATCGCACATTATATGTCATGAAGCTAATGGTAAAATATATGTCATGAACCTAATGGTATATTATGTCATGAAAATAATGGTACACTTTCAGTCATGAAGCTAACGGTACATTATATATACAGTATATCATGAAGCTAACAGTACATTATATATACAGTATGTCATGAAGCTAACGGTACATTATATATACAGTATGTCATGAAGCTAATGGTACATTTGTTACAGGCTTTGGTTTTTACATTTTTGTTTTGATGTTTGACATTAGCATGTATAGCTTGTTCGCACGTAGGGGGCACCGATTGGTGTCACCTCATTAGTCGGTAAGTGTTACACCTGTGCTGGTTGCCATCTCGTTAGTGGGTAGGTGTTTCACCTGTGGTGGCCCAGGTGCTATTTAAGAGTGGCTGGCACAGGTCTCCAGGGCTGGCCCAGTGCTCCAGTGCACCTTTAGTTGGCGCTCCCTATTTTGATTTCTAGACCAACAATTCTTTATTTGTAACAAGCTGCAAAAACACTAAAAGTGGACTGTTTTGTCTCCATCTATTCATTCAAAGACTCATTCATGGACACGCTTACTCAGAGTTGTGACTGCTTCACGTGATGTATTGTTGTTCCTACCTGCACTTTGTGCTGTTGTCTGTGCCCAATACTGTTTGTACCATGTTTTGTGCTGCTATCATATTGTGCTGCTGCCATGTTGTGCTGCTGCCATGTTGTGTTGCTACCATGTTGTTGTCATGTTGTGTTGCTACCATGATATGTTGTCGTCTTAGGTCTCTGTTTATGTTGTGTTGTCTCGTAAATCAAATCAAACTGTATTTGTCACATGAGCCGAATACTACAGGTGAAGAACTTGCAATGAAATGCTTAATTACATGCCCTTAACCAACAACGCAGTTAAGAAAAACACCTACAAAATAAGAAATAAAAGTAACAAATAATTAAAGAACAGCAGCAAAATAACAATAGTGAGGTTAATTACAGGGGTACTGGTTTTGCGTCAATGTGCAGGGGCCCCGGTTAGTCGAGGTAATTGAAGTAATATGTCCATGTAGGTACAGCTATTAAAGTAACTGCATGGATAATAAGAGAGTAGCAGCAGCATAAAAGAGAGGGGTCTGGGTAGACTTTTGATTAGATATCCAGGAGTCTTATGGCTTGGGGGTAGAAGCTGTTTAGAAGCCTCCTGGACCTAGACTTGGCGCCCCGGAACCGCGTGCGGTAGCAGAGAGAACAGTCTATGACTAGGGCGGCTGGATTCTTTGACCATTTTTAGGGCCTTCCTCTGACACCACCTGGTATAGAGGTCCTGGATGGCAGGAAGCTTGGCCCCAGTGATGTACTGGACAGTACGCACTACCCTCTGCAGTGACTTGCGGTCGGAGGCCGAGCAGTGATGCAACCTGTCAGGATGCTCTCGAAGGTGCAGCTGTGGAACTTTTTGAGGATCTGAAGATCCATGCCAAATCTTTTCAGTCTCCTGGGGGGGAATAGGTTTTGTCATGCCCTCTTCACGACTGTCTTGGTGTGCCTGGACTATGTAAGTTTGTTGGTGATGTGGACACCAAGGCACTTGAAGATCTCAACCTGCTCCACTACAGCCCCGTCGATGAGAATGGGGACGTTCTCGGTCCTCCTTTTCCTGTAGTCCACAATCATCTCCTTTGTCTTGATCACATTGAGGGAAAGGCTGTTGTCCTAGCACCACACGGCCAGATCTCTGACCTCCCTATAGGCTGTCTCGTCGCTGTCGGTGGCCTACCACTGTAGTCATCGGAAAACTTAATGATGGTGTTGGAGTTGTGCCTGGCCGTGCATTCACGAGTGAGCAAGGAATACAGGAGGGGACTGACCACACACCCGAGGGGCCCCCGTGTTGAGGATCAGTGTGGCGGATGTGTTGTTACCTACCCTTACCAGCTGGGGGCGGGATCCAGTTGCAGAGGGAGGTGTCTAGTCCCAGGGCCCTAGCTTACTGATGAGCTTTGAGGCCACTATGGTGTTGAACGCTGAGCTGTGGTCAATGAACAGCATTCTCATATAGGTGTTCCTTTGTCCAGGTGGGAAAGGGTAATGTGGAGTGCACTAGAGATTGCATCATCTGTGGATCTGTTGGGGCGGTATGCAAATTGGAGTTGGTCTGTAGTTTCTGGGATAATGAAAGTAGCATTTCATGGCTACAGACGTGAGTGCTATGGGTCAGTTGTCATTTAGGCAGGTTATCTTAGTGTTCTTGGGCACAGGGACTATGGTGGTCTGCTTGAAGCATGTTGGTATTACAGACTCAATCAGGGACATGTCAGTGGAGACACTTCCAGTTGGTCCGAGCATGCTCGGAGTACACGTCCTGGTAATCCGTCTGGCCCTGTGGCCTTGTGAATCTTGACCTGTTTAATGGTCTTACTCACGTTGTCCGTAACAGCTGATGCTCTCATACATGTTTCAGTGTTACTTGCCTCAAAGCGAGCATAGAAGTTATTTAGCTTGTCTGGTAGGCTCGTGTCACTGGGCAGCTCACTGCTGTGCTTCCCTAATCAATAATAGTTTGCAAGCCGTGTCCCATCCAACAAACATTGGAGCCAATGTAGTACGATTCGATCTTAGTCCTGTATTGAAGCTTTGCCTGTTAAATAGTACCCGCAAAAACACCAGTCTCAACGTCAACAGTGAAGAGGCGACTCAGGGATGCTGGCCTTCTAGGCAGAGTTGCAAAGAAAAAAACATATCTCAGACTGGCCAATAAAAATAAAAGATTGAGATGGGCAACAGAACAAACAATGGACAGAGGAACTCTGCCTAGAAGGCCTACATTCCAGAGTAGCCTCTTCACTGTTGACGTTGAGACTGGTGTTATGTGGGTACTATTTAATGAAGCTGCCAGTTGAAGACTTGTGAGGAGTCTGTTTTTCAAACTAGACACTAATTTAGTTGTCCTCTTGCTCAGTTGTGCACCGGTTACTCCCACTCTTTCTATTCTGGTTAGCGCCAGTTTGCACTGTTCTGTGGGAGTAGTACACAGTGTTGTACAATATTTTTAGTTTCTTGGCAATTTCTCGCATGGAATAGCCTTAATTTCTCAGAACAAGAATAGACTGACGAGTTTCAGAAGAAAGTTATTTGTTTCTAGCCATTTTGAGCCTGTAATCGAACCCACAAATACTGATGCTCAAGATACACAACTAGTCTAAAGAAGGACAGTTTTATTGCTTCTTCAATCAGGACAACAGTTTTCAGCTGTGCTGACATAATTTAAAAATGGGTTTTCTAATGATTAATTAGCCTTTTAAAATGATAAACTTGGATTAGCTAACTCAACATGCCATTGGAACAGAGTGATGGTTGCTGATAATGGGCCTCTGTACGCCTATGTAGATATTCCATAAAAAATCTGCCGTTTCCAGCTACAATAATAATTTACAAAATTAACAATGTTGACAAATGTGCTCTACTTTCAAAAACAAGGATGTTTCTAAGTCACACTACTGTTAAAAAGTTTGTGGTATGTTATGAAAATAGCAGTATATTACATGCATGTCATGAAGCTAATAGGACTGCATGTTTGTCATGAAGCTAATGGCATGTGTACAGTGCATTCAGAAGGTATTCAGTCCCCTTGACATTTTCCACATTTTATTCTAAAATGGATTACATTTTTTCCCCTCAATCAACACACAATGTTCCATAATGAAAAATCAAATACGGGTTTAGACATTTTAGCTAATTCAATAAAAAACAACAAAAACACCTTTATTTACATACAGTATGCATTCAGACGCTCTGCTATGAGACTCGAAATTGAGCTCAGGTGCATCCAGTTTCCATTGATCATCCTTGAGATGTTTCTACAACTTGGAGTCCACCTGTGGTAAATTTAATTGATTGGACACGATTTGGAAAGGCACACACCTGTCTACATAAGGTCCCACAGTTGACAGTGCATGTCAGAGCAAAAATCAAGCCATGAGGTCGAAAGAATTGTACGAAGAGCTCTGAGACAGGATTGTGTAGAGGCACAGATCTGGGGAAGAGTACTGAAACATTTCTGCAGCATTGAAGGTCCCCAAGAACACATTGGCCTCCATCATTCTTAAATAGAAGATGTTTGGAACCACCAAGACTCTTACTAGAGCTGGCCGCCCGACCAAATTGAGAAATCGGGTGAGAAGGGCCTTGGTCAGGGAGGTGACCAAGAATCCGATGGTCACTCAGACAGAGCTCCAGAGTTCCTCTGTGGAGATGAGAGAACTGTCCAGAAGGACAACCATCTCTGCAGCACTCCACCAATCAGGCCTTTATGGTAGAGTGGCCAGATGGAAGCCTCTCCTATGTAAAAAGCACATGACAGCCCGCTTGGAGTTTGCCAAAAGGCACCTAAAGGACTCCCAGACCATGAGAAACAAGATTCTCTGGACTGATGAAACCACGATTGAATACTTTGGTCTGAATGCCTAGTGTCACATCTAGAGGAAACCTGGCACCATCCCTACGGTGAAGCATGGTGGTGGCAGCATCATGCTGTGGGGATGTTTTTTAGCGGCAGGGACTGGGAGACTAGTCAGGATCGAAGGAAAGATGAACGGAGCAATGTACAGAGAGATCATTGATGAAAACCTGCTCCAGAGCGCCCAGGACCTCAGACTGAGGCTAAGGTTCACGTTCCAACAGGACAAAGACAATGCAGGAGTGGCTTCGGGAAAAGTCTCTGAATGTCCTTGATTGATGGGCTGGTGGACACTTACAAGGCCCTCCACTGACGTGGAACCACAGGGTGCGGGAAAGCACATCATTCAACATCCTTGTTTCCAGGCAGTAATCCTCCTCTCAGACCAGGAGATTATGGAGTTGGAGCCACGGATGACTTTGTGCACGGGTGGGGAGGTTATGAGAAAGGGAAGGCTTTCCTGGTGCTTGGGTCCTACAGTGAGAGTGAGTTGAGTTGTGACGTGCATCATACTTCCGGCTCCCAATGGTTGCATATCCAACGCTTGGACTGGAAATGGAGAGGAGCGCAGGTATGAGGTGATCTGTAGGGAGGAGTCAAGGGCCTGATGTAATTATTTCCCCATGGCACCGGAATCCACGAGCTGTAGAAACAATAGATGAGGGACAGCCAGCTAGTGAATCGATACTAAAAAGGGTTTGGAGGAATGTGATGGATTACTAACCCAGGAGAAGGATTATCTTGAGGCTATCGGTCTGCTCTCATGTATCCCGGGTTAGGACATAGTGAACACCATTGAAGTTGGTGGCCCTCCTGTCCACAATAGGGACAGAACCCCAACTGTCTCCGACGGCGTCGCTCAGCCGCAGAGAGGCATGTGGCCCTTGTATTCAGTGCCTCTTGAAAAAGGTTATCCAAACAGATGGCCATTGCGATAAGTGTGTCCAAGGATAGGTTGTCTTTTCAAGTATGCCAACTCAGTCTGGACCTCTTCTCGTAATCCTCTTCTGAAAAGGGTGCAGAGCATTCCATCCACTGGATGCTGCCACTGTAAAAAATGTGAGCACGTACTCCACCATCGTTTGGCCATCCTGCTGTAGTTGTAGTAGGAACCCAGGTTCTCCTCTCCTCTCTCCCATACGGCGGTAGCCAACTCCAATGCACGTCGAGTCAGCAAGGAAATAACTGTGGTAACCTTGGACCTCTCGGTTGTGGGGGCTCCCATCTGGTGGGAGTAGGACGCACAGGAGTAGGACGCCACAGCATTTGGATGGAGTCCTGGAGGGAAAAATGGCCGATGCTGACCTGGGCGGACTGTTGGATGGGCTGGGATGCTGGCTCGCTGGGTCAACTTTTGGTAGAGCATCCTCTGCTTGTTGGAGGTGACTCCCCTCGGGGAATGTTGAGATGTTGAAGAACTCAGAGAACCTCATCCATAGCCGTCCCCAGTTGTGCCAGCTGGTCATGGTGTTGGCGAAGGTGTCCCTGTTCGTTGACCATCTGAGAGATGTCCTGATTAACTGCTGGTTCCATTTGGTGCGGAAGTATTCTGTAACATTTACGCAGGGAGTCAGGAAGCAGGTGCAGTTTGTGAGTTTAATAACAATGAACATAGAACAATACACATTTAGGGAACCGTCGGGCAAGGAAACATAACCAATACTGTCTGAAGAGTGATGCGTGATGCTAGGGAGTTCTAGATAAAGAGGGAGTAATCAGTGTAGTGATAGAGTCCAGGTGTGCCTCACGATGGGTTGCTGGTGTGGTAATGAGGGTTGCCAGGTGTGGTAATGAGGGTTGCCAGGTGTGGTAATGAGGGTTGCCAGGTGTGCGTAATGATGGATCCCAGGACCAGTGGTTAGTAGACTGGCGTCGTCAAATGCCAGAGAGGACGCCACGGCACGGAGTAGACACTTATTAAGGAAGCCCCTGATAATTATTTTTCAGTCTTTACATTCTTCTTTTGTTTCTCGTTGTAAGGGTCTGTACATTATTTGTAATAAGGGGTGTATGGAGAAAATCGGGCCTCTCAGAAATGAAAATGGATGACCTTTCTATAAAGCCTACATAGCCCAAGGTTTTGATTCATGAGGAAATTAACGCTATTATGTGGCCGATGGTCATTCCAGAACAATTTAGGTAATAGACCTAGTGTCTGATTATCAAGTGTTGATTTTTTGTGGATAGAAAAAAATGTGATCTGAGAAAAGTCTTAGGTGAAATGACAGTATATCGGTAGCTCTACCATTTTAAACCACTAGAGGGCAGCCGTGTGTAGTGTTTAATTCTTTCCACAGTATTGGGAAGCATTGCATACTTGGCTCCAGCAGGCTATTTAATAAAAATGTATTTCACCTTTATTTAACCAGGTAGGCTAGTTGAGAACACCTTTATTTAACCAGGTAGGCCAGTTGAGAACAAGTTCTCATTTACAAATGCGACCTGGCCAAGATAAAGCAAAGTAGTGCAACAAAAACAACAACACAGAGTTACACATTGGATAAACAAACACACAGTCAATAACACAGTAGAAAAATCTGTATACAGTGTATGCAAATGAAGTAAGGAGGTCAGGCAATAAATAGGCCAATAGTGGCGAAGTAATTTAGCATTTACACTGGAGTGATAGATGTGCAGAGGAGGATGTGCAAGTAGATTAATGCAAATAATGGTGTGCAAAAGAGCAGAAAAACAAAAGCAAATATGAGGGAATCTCCCAAATTACAAGTAGCTCCATTAACAGCCTGTTCAATGTCCACCTGCTGCTTGCTTGCCATAACCGTGCATGCCACCTGCCTACCTGTATACCTGTCTGTCGGTCTGTCTGCCAGGCTCCTTTTCTGCCTATACCTCTCTGCCTACCTTTCTGGCTATAACTTTCTGCCTACCTGTATACCTGCCTGTCTGTCTGCCTGCCTACCTGTATACCTGCCTGTCTGTCTGCCTGCCTACCTGTATACCTGCCTGTCTGTCTGCCCGCCTACCTGTATACTTGCCTGTCTGTCTGCCTGCCTAACTGTATACCTGCCTGTCTGTCTGCCTGCCTACCTGTATACCTGCCTGTCTGTCTGCCTGCCTACCTGTATACCTGCCTGTCTGTATACCTGCCTGCCTACCTGTATACCTGCCTGTCTGTATACCTGCCTGTCTGTCTGCCTGCCTGCCTACCTGTATACCTGCCTGTCTGTCTGTCAGCCTGCCTGCCTACCTGTATACCTGCCTGTCTGTCTGCCTGCCTACCTGCCATGCTAGACAGCCAGCAGAGAGCACCCAAAGAGCAGTGAGCTCTGAACCAACATGTCATGTTTAGAGTGATGTATTGAAACCACCATTTAAATCTCCTTTAGCATAATGAAAAGCTAAAAGAAAGGACATGCAAATAGCCCATCAACAGGGTCATCCACATTTGCATTCCCTGACATCAGAAACTTTGTTGATGATGTCATACTAACACACAGCTGTCTTCACAAGTCCTTTATTTGGTTGAACATGAAAAGCATACAAAAAATATTTTCAAATCAAATTTTTGTCATGTGCCGAATACAATGGGTGTAGACTTTACCGTGAAATGCTTGTTTACGAACCCTTCCCATCGATGCAGAATTTAACAATAATAATACAAATAGTAACACAAGAGTACTAAAGTATACAGAATGAAGCTATATACTGGAAGTACAGGTACCAGACCAAAGTGCAGAGGTATTTGAGGTAGATATGTACATGAAGGCAGGGTAAAGTGACTAGGCATCAGGATAGATAATAATGTATTTGAGGTAGATATGTACATGAAGGCAGGGTAAAGTGACTAGACAGGATAGATAATAATGTATTTGAGGTAGATATGTACATGAAGGCAGGGTAAAGTGACTAGGCATCAGGATAGATAATAATGTATTTGAGGTAGATATGTACATGAAGGCAGGGTAAAGTGACTAGGCATCAGGATAGATAATAATAAGGTATTTGAGGTAGATATGTAAATGAAGGCAGGGTAAAGTGACTAGGCATCAGGATAGATAACAATAAGGTATTTGAGGTAGATATGTACATGAAGGCATGGTAAAGTGACTAGACAGGATAGATAATAATGTATTTGAGGTAGATATGTACATGAAGGCAGGGTAAAGTGACTAGGCATCAGGATAGATAATAAGGTATTTGAGGTAGATATGTACATGAAGGCAGGGTAAAGTGACTAGACAGGATAGATAATAATGTATTTGAGGTAGATATGTACATGAAGGCAGGGTAAAGTGACTAGACATCAGGATAGATAATAATAAGAGTAAAATAATAAACAGAGTAGCAGCATAAGGTGAAAGCTATGATCCCTTATTGATGTCACCTGTTAAATCCACTTCAATCATATGAGAAAATTGAGACATGGATTGTGTATGTGTGCCATTCTGACGGTGAATGGACAGGACAAAATATTTAAGTGCCTTTGAATGGGGTATGGTAGTAGGTGCCAGGCGCACTGGTTTGAGTGTGTCAAGAACTGCAAAGCTAATGGGTTTTTCACGCTCAACAGTTTCCCGTGTGTATCAACAATGGCCCACCACCCAAAGGACATCCAGCCAACTTGACACAACTGTGGGAAGCATTGAAGTCAACATGGGCCAGCATCCCTGTGGAACGCCCTCGATACCTTGTAGTCCTTGCCCTGACAATTGAGGCTGTTTTGAGGGCAAAAGCGGGTGAAACTCAATATTAAATCAAATCAAATCAAATCAAATTTTATTTGTCACATACACATGGTTAGCAGATGTTAATGCGAGTGTAGCGAAATGCTTGTGCTTCTAGTTCCGACAATGCAGTAATAACAAGTAATCTAACTAACAATTCCAAAACTACTGTCTTGTACACAGTGTAAGGGGATAAAGAATATGTACATAAGGATATATGAATGAGTGATGGTACAGAGCAGCATAGGCAAGATACAGTAGATGGTATCGGGTACAGTATGTACAAATGAGATGAGTATGTAAACAAAGTGGCATAGTATAGTATAAAGTGGCTAGTGATACATGTATTACATAAGGATACCGTCGATGATATAGAGTACAGTATATACGTATGCATATGAGATGAATAATGTAGGGTAAGTAACATTTATATAAGGTAGCATTGTTTAAAGTGGCTAGTGATATATTTACATCATTTCCCATCAATTCCCATTATTAAAGTGGCTGGAGTTGAGTCAGTGTCAGTATGTTGGCAGCAGCCACTCAGTGTTAGTGGTGGCTGTTTAACAGTCTGATGGCCTTGAGATAGAAGCTGTTTTTCAGTCTCTCGGTCCCAGCTTTGATGCACCTGTACTGACCTCGCCTTCTGGATGATAGCGGGGTGAACAGCCAGTGGCTCGGGTGGTTGATGTCCTTGATGATCTTTATGGCCTTCCTGTGACATCGGGTGGTGTAGGTGTCCTGGAGGGCAGGTAGTTTGCCCCCGGTGATGCGTTGTGCAGACCTCACTACCCTCTGGAGAGCCTTACGGTTGAGGGCGGTGCAGTTGCCATACCAGGCGGTGATACAGCCCGCCAGGATGCTCTCGATTGTGCATCTGTAGAAGTTTGTGAGTGCTTTTGGTGACAAGCCGAATTTCTTCAGCCTCCTGAGGTTGAAGAGGCGCTGCTGCGCCTTCTTCACGATGCTGTCTGTGTGAGTGGACCAATTCAGTTTGTCTGTGATGTGTATGCCGAGGAACTTAAAACTTGCTACCCTCTCCACTACTGTTCCATCGATGTGGATAGGGGGGTGTTCCCTCTGCTGTTTCCTGAAGTCCACAATCATCTCCTTAGTTTTGTTGACGTTGAGTGTGAGGTTGTTTTCCTGACACCACACTCCGAGGGCCCTCACCTCCTCCCTGTAGGCCGTCTCATCGTTGTTGGTAATCAAGCCTACCACTGTTGTGTCGTCCGCAAACTTGATGATTGAGTTGGAGGCGTGCGTGGCCACGCAGTCGTGGGTGAACAGGGAGTACAGGAGAGGGCTCAGAACGCAACCTTGTGGGGCCCCAGTGTTGAGGATCAGCGGGGAGGAGATGTTGTTGCCTACCCTCACCACCTGGGGGCGGCCCGTCAGGAAGTCCAGTACCCAGTTGCACAGGGCGGGGTCGAGACCCAGGGTCTCGAGCTTGATGACGAGCTTGGAGGGTACTATGGTGTTGAATGCCGAGCTGTAGTCGATGAACAGCATTCTCACATAGGTATTCCTCTTGTCCAGATGGGTTAGGGCAGTGTGCAGTGTGGTTGAGATTGCATCGTCTGTGGACCTATTTGGGCGGTAAGCAAATTGGAGTGGGTCTAGGGTGTCAGGTAGGGTGGAGGTGATATGGTCCTTGACTAGTCTCTCAAAGCACTTCATGATGACGGATGTGAGTGCTACGGGGCGGTAGTCATTTAGCTCAGTTACCTTAGCTTTCTTGGGAACAGGAACAATGGTGGCCCTCTTGAAGCATGTGGGAACAGCAGACTGGTATAGGGATTGATTGAATATGTCCATAAACACACCGGCCAGCTGGTCTGCGCATGCTCTGAGGGCGCGGCTGGGGATGCCATCTGGGCCTGCAGCCTTGCGAGGGTTAACACGTTTAAATGTCTTACTCACCTCGGCTGCAGTGAAGGAGAGACCGCATGTTTTCGTTGCAGGCCGTGTCAGTGGCACTGTATTGTCCTCAAAGCGGGCAAAAAAGTTATTTAGTCTGCCTGGGAGCAAGACATCCTGGTCCGTGACTGGGCTGGGTTTCTTCCTGTAGTCCGTGATTGACTGTAGACCCTGCCACATGCCTCTTGTGTCTGAGCCGTTGAATTGAGATTCTACTTTGTCTCTGTACTGGCGCTTAGCTTGTTTGATAGCCTTGCGGAGGGAATAGCTGCACTGTTTGTATTCGGTCATGTTACCAGACACCTTGCCCTGATTAAAAGCAGTGGTTCGCGCTTTCAGTTTCACACGAATGCTGCCATCAATCCACGGTTTCTGGTTAGGGAATGTTTTAATCGTTGCTATGGGAACGACATCTTCAACGCACGTTCTAATGAACTCGCACACCGAATCAGCGTATTCGTCAATGTTGTTATCTGACGCAATACGAAACATCTCCCAGTCCACGTGATGGAAGCAGTCTTGGAGTGTGGAGTCAGCTTGGTCGGACCAGCGTTGGACAGACCTCAGCGTGGGAGCCTCTTGTTTTAGTTTCTGTCTGTAGGCAGGGATCAACAAAATGGAGTCGTGGTCAGCTTTTCCGAAAGGGGGGCGGGGCAGGGCCTTATATGCGTCGCGGAAGTTAGAGTAACAATGGTCCAAGGTCTTTCCTCCCCTGGTTGCGCAATCGATATGCTGATAAAATTTGGGGAGTCTTGTTTTCAGATTAGCCTTGTTAAAATCCCCAGCTACAATGAATGCAGCCTCCGGATAAATTGTTTCCAGTTTGCAGAGAGTTAAATAAAGTTCGTTCAGAGCCATCGATGTGTCTGCTTGGGGGGGGATATATACGGCTGTGATTATAATCGAAGAGAATTCTCTTGGTAGATAATGCGGTCTACATTTGATTGTGAGGAATTCTAAATCAGGTGAACAGAAGGATTTGAGTTCCTGTATGTTTCTTTCATCGCACCATGTCACGTTAGTCATAAGGCATACGCCCCCGCCCCTCTTTTTACCAGAAAGATGTTTTTTCCTGTCTGCGCGATGCGTGGAGAAACCTGTTGGCTGCACCGCTTCGGATAGCGTCTCTCCAGTAAGCCACGTTTCCGTGAAGCAAAGAACGTTACAGTCTCTGATGTCCCTCTGGAATGCTACCCTTGCTCGGATTTCATCAACCTTGTTGTCAAGAGACTGGACATTGGCAAGAAGAATGCTAGGGAGTGGTGCGCGCTGTGCCCGTCTCCGGAGTCTGACCAGAAGACCGCCTCGTTTCCCTCTCTTTCGGAGTCGTTTTTTTGGGTCGCTGCATAGGATCCACTCCGTTGTCCTGTTTGTAAGGCAGAACACAGGATCCGCGTCGCGAAAAACATATTCTTGGTCGTACTGATGGTGAGTTGATGCTGATCTTATATTCAGTAGTTCTTCTCGACTGTATGTAATGAAACCTAAGATGACCTGGGGTACTAATGTAAGAAATAACACGTAAAAAAACAAAAAACTGCATAGTTTCCTAGGAACGCGAAGCGAGGCGGCCATCTCTGTCGGCGCCGGAAGTCATTAGGAAGGTGTTCCAAATGTTTTCTACACTCAGTGTATAGTCTTGTGAGTGTCCATAGAGTCAGTGCAATATAGGATCAAATCAGTCTGTGTAACCATTTAATGAACTATTTAGAAGTCCTATGGCTAATTTTCAGTCATGGTTTGGTCGGTGGCTGTCGGAGCCTGTTGGTCCAGGTGGTAGCAGAAGTCTTTGGCAATTTTTCGGGCCTTCCTCTGACACCACCTGATATATAGGTCTTGGATGGAATGGAGCTTGGCCCCAGTCCGCTCCACCCTCTGTAGCTCTTTGCGGTGCATTTGCCATACCAAGGTGTGATGCAAGCAGTCCAGATACTCTCAATGGTGCAGTTGTAGAACAACTTTTTGAGGGTCCTAGGGCCCATGCCAAATCTTTTCAGCCTCCCGAAGGGAAGGTGGGGTTGTTGTGCCCTCTTCATGGCTGCGGGTGTGTGTGGACTATAATAAGTCCTTAGTGATGTGGACGCCAAGTAAATTGAAGCTCTCGACCTGCTCCACTACAAACCCATCAATGTGAATGGTGCATGCTTTTTCCTTTTTCCTGTAGTCCTTGATCAGCTCCTTTGTCTTGCTCACATTGAGGGAGAGGTTGTTGTCCTGGCACAATACTGCCAAGTCTCTGACCTCATCCCTATAGGCTGGCTCATTGCCGTCAGTGATTAGGCTTACTAGCGTTGTGTAGTCAGCAAACTTGATGATGGAGTCAGGAAGCCTAGGATCCAGTTGCAGTGGGTGGTGTTCAGTCCCAGGGTACGGAGCTTGGAGAGGACTATGATGTTGAACGCTGAACTGTCTTCTATGAACAGCATTATCACAGTTATTTGCCCTCTTGTACAGGTGGGAGAGAGCAGTGTGAAGTGCAATTGAGATTGCGTCATCTGTGGATCTGTTGGGGTGGAATGCAAACTGGAGTGGGTCCAGAGTGTCTGGGATGATGGGGTTGATGTGATGTCATGACCAGCCTTTCAAAGCAGAGACATGAGTGTTACAGGGAGACAGTAATTTTGGTAGGATATCTTGGAGTTCTTGGGAACAAAGACAATGGTGGTCAGCTTGAAACATGTTGGGGTTACCGAATGGGACAAGAAAATGTCAGTGAAGACACTTGCCAAATGGTCTGCGCATGCTCTGAGAACGCTCCCTGGTATTCCATCTGGCTCGGCGGCCTTGCTCGTATTAACCTGTTTTAAAGTTTTCCTCACATCAGCCACAAAGAGCGAGATCCAACAGTCATCTGGAACAACAGGCATGACTCTGTTGCTTTCCTCGAAGCGAGCATAAAGGGCATTTAGCTCATTTGGGAGTTCTGCGTCACTGGGTATCTCACAGCTGTTTTACCCTTTGTAATCCGTTATCGCCTGCAAGTCCTGCCACAACCGACGAGCGTTGGAGCCTGTGTAGTAGGATTCCACCCTCCTCTTATATTGTCATTTTGCATATATTTCATCTAGTCAGAGTTTATTTTATTTTATTTATATCACATTTAACAACGTAGGCTGGTTGAGAACAAGTTCTCATTTAAAACGGCGACCTAGCCAAGATGAAGCAAAGCAGTGCGACACAAACAACAACACAGAGTTAAACATGGAATAAACAGACATACAGTCAATAACACAATAGAAAAAGTCTATATACAGTGTGTGCAAATGAGGTAAGATATGTGAGGTTAAGGCAATAAATTGGCCATAGTGGCGAAATAATTTCAATATAGCAAATTAACTCTGGAGTGATGGACATGCAGAAGATGAACGTGCAAGTAGAGATACTGGGGTGCAAAGGAGCAAAGAAATCCAGGTTGTCTAGCACGGCAGATTTCTAGGGGCCCAGATTTTGCAGCTCTTTCAGAACATCAGCTATCTGGATTTGGGTGAAGGAGAAATGGGGGAGTCTTGGGTAAGTTGCTGTGGGGGGTGCAGGGTTGCTGACCGGGGTTGGGGTAGCCAGGTGGTAAGCATGGCCAGCCATAGAAAAATGCCTTTTGAAATTCTCAATTATCGTGGATTTATCAGTGGTGACAGTGTTTCCTAGCCTCAGTGCAGTGGGCAGCTGGGAGGAGGTGCTCTTATTCTACATGGACTTTACAGTGTCCCAGAAGTTTTTGGAGTTTGTTCTACAGGATGCAATTTTCTGTTTGAAAAAGCTAGCCTTTAGTTTCCTAACTGCCTGTGTATATTGGTTCCTAACTTCCCTGAAAAGTTGCACATTGCGGGGGCTATTCGATGCTAATGCAGTACACCACAGGATGTTTTGTGCTGGTCAAGGGCAGTCAGGTCTGGAGTGAACCAAGGGCTATATCTGTTCCTGGTTCTGCATTTTTTTAATCGGGCATGCTTATTTAAGATGGTGAGTAAGGCACTTTTAAAGAATAACCAGGTATCCTTTACTGACGGGATGAGTTCAATATCCTTCCAGGATACCCGGGCCAGGTCGATTAGAAAGGACTGCTCGCTGAAGTGTTTTAGGGAGCGTTTGACAGTGATGAGGGGTGGTCGTTTGACCGGAGACCCATTACGAACGCAGGCAATGAGGCAGTGATCTCTGAGATCCTGGTTTTAGACTGCAGAGGTGTATTTGGAAGGCAGGTTGGTTAGGATGATATCTATGAGGGTGCCCGTGTTTACAGATTTGGAGTTGTACCTGGTAGGTTCATTGATTATTTGTGAGATTAAGGGCATCAAGCTTAGATTGTAGGACGGTCGGGGTTTTCAGCAGGTCCCATTTTAGGTCACCTAACAGCACAAGCTCTGAAGATGAGAGGCAATCAATTCACGTATGCTGTCCAGGGCACAGCTGGGGGCAGAGGGTGGTCTATAGCATGCGGCAACAGTGAGAGACTTGTTTCTGGAAAGGAGGATGTTTTTGTTTGAGCACAGAGCTGGATAGTAAGACAGAACTCTGCAGGCTATCCCTGCAGTAGATTTCAATTCCGCCCCCTTTGGCAGTTCTATCTTGTTGGAAGATATTGTAGTTATTAATGGAAATTTCAGGGGTTTTGGTGGCCTTTCTAAGCCAGGATTCAGACACGGCTAGGACATCCGGGTTGGCGGAGTGTGCTAAGGCAGTGAATAAAGCAAATTTAGGGAGGAGGCTTCTAATGTTAACATGCTTGAAACCAAGGCTTTTACGGTTATAGAAGTCAACAAATGAGAGCGCCTGGGGAATGGGAGTGGAGCTAGGCACTGCAGGGACTGGATTAACCTCTACATCACTAGAGGAACAGAGGAGGAGTATTATAAGGGTACGGCTAAAGGCTATAAGAACTGGTCGTCTAGTACGTTCGGAACAGAGAGTAAAAGGAGCAGGTTTCTGGGTGCAGTAGAATTGAATCAAGGCATAATGTGCAGACAAAGGTAAGGTAGGATGTGAATACAGTGGAGGTAAACCTAGGCATTGAGTGACAATGAGAGAGGTATTGTCTCTAGAGACATCATTTAAACCAGGTGATGTCACCGCATGTGTGGGAGGTGGAACAAATGGGTTAGCTACGACATATTTATCAGGGCTTTAGGCTCTACAGTGAAATAAGACAATAATCACTATCCAGAACAAGGCATATTGACATTAGGGATAGGCATGCGTAGCCAAGTGATCATTGGGTTCTATGAGTAGCTAGGTGAGCTGGAGGCACAGCGATTCAGACAGCTAGTGAGCTGGGGCTAGCAGGCTAGCAGAAGGGCCTTAGAGGGACGTCGCGGCGTAGGAAGTCTGTTGTAGCCCACTCGTGCGGTAAAAATGGCAGACCATTCGTGATGGATCAGCAGGGCTCCGTGTAGTAAAAGTGTACAGGCCAATTGGCAAAATAGCTATAGTAGCCCAAGAATTTGGCTGATGGACCTCTTAAGCTAACAGTCAGATATGCTCTAGGCTGCGGCTAGCAGGCTAGCAGGCAAAAGCAAGAGGGACTGGTTTGGCAGATGATTGGATGGCTTTAAAACGTCTTCGAAATATGGGTGTGGCTATGATCCGTCAATTGAAAGCAGACCACTACCTGAAATCTACTTCACAAAATATAAATAATCCATCCAATTTTGTGAAGTAGTGAAAGGTTTGGAGTGCAGAAAAGATACACAGCTTCCCAAACAATTGTTGTTGGACACACAGATTGTAACTGAGAGAACCTTCATTCAGAAAATCCTTGAACCAGCGTTTTTTAGATGCAGGCAGTTTATTTGAAAAGGTCAAAGTTATAATCGGTTTTAGATTTAGTGATGTTATATATATGCAGGCCTCAGCCACTACCCTGAGAGCACTTGATTCAGTGTATCATGCATCCCTCAGGTTCATTTAAAATCAGAAACATCTAACACATCATTGTGATCTCTACAGCGCTGTTGGCTGGTCGTCATTGACCTTGCGTTGTCTTAAACACTGGTATACACTGATTTATAAGGCCATATTGGGTAAAATGCCATTTTATCTCTGTTCTTTTTTAATCAGATCAGTAAATAAATATAAATTATGGTCCCATTCTGATTTGCTTCTAACAGAACCAAAAATTAGAACAGATCATGGTAGAAATAGTTTTAGTTACTTAGCACCGTGGTCCTGGAATTCTCTCCTGAACATTTTAAAATGTGATGATCTAGTTTCGTTGGTGGAGTTTAAACACTTGATCGATGTATATATCATAGAAGAGTGTAATTGTTTTTAGGCCAGCTGTTTTTAGTCAAGATGTTTGTGTTTTTAATGTAATATGTAATTGTTGTACTGTATGTGTGTTTATAGTTGTATTTAATGTTGTGCTAGTGTATGTAAGTTGTTGTGTTTGAAACGTTGTTCCCCCTGCTGCTATTGGTCTCTCTTGGAAAAGAGATGTTACCTACATGAGAAAAACCTGTATCAATAAAGGTAAAATAAAATAATGGGTGGGAGTTCGGCAAATTGCAAGATCAATCAACCAATCAAATGTATTTATAAAGTCCAATTTACATCGCCTGATGTAAAAAAGTGCTATAGAAACCCAGACTAAAACCCCAAAGAGCAAGCAATGCAGATGTAGAAGCACGATGACTAGGAAAAACTCCCTAGAAAGGACAGAAACTAGGAAGAAACCAGGCTCTGAGGGGTGGCCAGTCCTCTTCTAGCTGTGCCGGGTGGTGATTATTACAGTACTTAGCCAAGATGTTCAAACTTTCATATTTTACCTTTATTTAACTTTGCAAGTCAGTTAAAAACAAATTCTTATTTTCAATGACAGCCCAGGGAACAGTGGGTAAACTGCCTGTTCAGGGGCAGAACAACAGATGTCAGCTCGGGGATTTGAACTTGCAACCTTCCAGTTCCTAGTCCAACACACTAGGCTACCCTGCTGACCTGATGAACAGCAGGGTCAAATAATAATAATCACAGTGGTCGTAGATTGTGCAATAGGTCAGCACCTCAGATGGCTATTGGAAAAAGAACAAGGTGTTAACAGGAAACAGAGGGAGGTGCACTATCCAGAGTCAAACCTGATACCAATCAGAGAAGACAAACAATGAATTCAAAAGGACCAATAAGCTCGGAGTTCACCTCCACACTGTTATAGTTAGCCCACATTTTCCCAGCTGCCCCATTCCTTAGACCAAAAAGTGTCTGGCTGCCATAGTTCCAGATGATATTAAATAGAACGTCGCGAACCCACCCGCCTTGGAGGAAAACAACCCAAAGTTACATTGGTAACCCCAATTGCTCACAGCAAAAAATAGGACCTTTTTCAAACACAATTTTCTTGTTATCTGCTTGTTTTACTCAATTACAAAACTATGTTTATGGAAAGTACAACATCTCTAAAGTTTACTTTTCAAGATCGCTTGCTTCCGAGCATTCTCGCTACTATATAATATTCTAGGGGTCATTCCCCTTTATCGTTAGGGTTAACCCTCATGCCCCTTTATCGTTAGGGTTAACCCTCATGCCCCTTTGTCGTTAGGGTTAACCCTCATGCCCCTTTATCATTAGGGTTAACCCTCATGCCCCTTTATCGTTAGGGTTAACCCTCATGCCCCTTTATCGTTAGGGTTAACCCTCATGCACCTTTATCGTTAGGGTTAACCCTCATGCCCCTTTATCGTTAGGGTTAACCCTCATGCCCCTTTATCGTTTGGGTTAACCCTCATGCCCCTTTATCGTTAGGGTTAACCCTCATGCCCCTTTATCGTTAGGGTTAACCCTCATGCCCCTTTATCGTTAGGGTTAACCCTCATGCCCCTTTATCGTTAGGGTTAATCCTCATGCCCCTTTATCGTTAGGGTTAACCCTCATGCCCCTTTATCGTTAGGGTTAACCCTCATGCCCCTTTATCGTTTGGGTTAACCCTCATGCCCCTTTATCGTTAGGGTTAACCCTCATGCCCCTTTATCGTTAGGGTTAACCCTCATGCCCCTTTAACGTTAGGGTTAACCCTCATGCCCCTTTATCGTTAGGGTTAACCCTCATGCCCCTTTATCGTTAGGGTTAACACTCATGCCCCTTAATCGTTTGGGTTAACCCTCATGCCCCTTTATCGTTAGGGTTAACCCTCATGCCCCTTTATCGTTAGGGTTAACCCTCATGCCCCTTTAACGTTAGGGTTAACCCTCATGCCCCTTTATCGTTAGGGTTAACCCTCATGCCCCTTTATCGTTAGGGTTAACCCTCATGCCCCTTTATCGTTTGGGTTAACCCTCATGCCCCTTTATCGTTAGGGTTAACCCTCATGCCCCTTTATCGTTAGGGTTAACCCTCATGCCCCTTTATCGTTAGGGTTAACCCTCATGCCCCTTTATCGTTAGGGTTAACCCTCATGCCCCTTTATTGTTAGGGTTAACCCTCATGCCCCTTTATCGTTAGGGTTAACCCTCATGCCCCTTTATCGTTAGGGTTAACCCTCATGCCCCTTTATCGTTAGGGTTAACCCTCATGCCCCTTTATCGTTTGGGTTAACCCTCATGCCCCTTTACCGTTTGGGTTAACCCTCATGCCCCTTTATCGTTAGGGTTAACCCTCATGCCCCTTTATCGTTAGGGTTAACCCTCATGCCCCTTTATCGTTTGGGTTAACCCTCATGCCCCTTTACCGTTAGGGTTAACCCTCATGCCCCTTTATCGTTAGGGTTAACCCTCATGCCCCTTTATCATTAGGGTTAACCCTCATGCCCCTTTATCGTTAGGGTTAACCCTCATGCCCCTTTATCGTTAGGGTTAACCCTCATGCACCTTTATCGTTAGGGTTAACCCTCATGCCCCTTTATCGTTAGGGTTAACCCTCATGCCCCTTTATCGTTTGGGTTAACCCTCATGCCCCTTTATCGTTAGGGTTAACCCTCATGCCCCTTTATCGTTAGGGTTAACCCTCATGCCCCTTTATCGTTAGGGTTAACCCTCATGCCCCTTTATCGTTAGGGTTAACCCTCATGCCCCTTTTCATGACCGTGCTTTCTGTGTAACAAAAAAATAATAATAGTAGTAGGGCATTTTAATAATAGTAGTAGGGCCTTTTAATAATAGTAGTAGGGCATTTTTTAAATATTTTCATAATTAATTGTTTGGAATATTACCTTTGCTATACAGAATATCTTACCACCATGCATTTCCATCTCTTCCTCTCTCCCCTTTTTCCTTTCTTGGGTCATGCAGAGGGTCTGTAAGCAGGTTAGTGAAATATGTTTCTGGGCGAAAAACATGTTACTGTTGGTGTTCCCCGAATATATTTTTCTTGGTTTCCCAAATTAAGCACTGGGTAGCTGCTAGGGCCAGGGTTTGGACAGAACCTGTCCCACAGCGAGAGAAGCTCCTCTAACAGTGGTTGATATGGAGTGAAATAAACATTCTCATATTTATTTCTCAGCTGCTCATATTAAGCACAGCTCTGCTATAAAACCAAAGTAGACCAGCGGAAAGTGTGGCTTCCATTTGATATTTGAGTCCATACAGATGTATTGTTTCTCCCTCTGCTGTTCCTGCCCCATTTGATATTTGAGTCCATACAGATGTATTGTTTCTCCCTCTGCTGTTCCTGCCCCATTTGATATTTGAGTCCATACAGATGTATTGTTTCTCCCTCTGCTGTTCCTGCCCCATTTGATATTTGAGTCCATACAGATGTATTGTTTCTCCCTCTGCTGTTCCTGCCCCATTTGATATTTGAGTCCATACAGATGTATTGTTTCTCCCTCTGCTGCTCCTGCCCCATTTGATATTTGAGTCCATACAGATGTATTGTTTCTCCCTCTGCTGTTCCTGCCCCATTTGATAATGGGCCATTCTAAATAAAAAAATGTTTAACATAAAGACAAGATTCATTTGAGAATAGTGTGATGGGTGAAAATATGATCACTTGATGAGACAACAGCTGTGCAGCGTAAGTTAAGGAACAGAGCTTTTCTTGCTACTGTCTCCCACCATGCAGCCTATATATGTTTTGATTTCTAAGACATTCTAAGGTTTGTATCATTCACAACTAAAGTTGCCAATTAACTCTAAATCTTGCATATAGGACCTGTTTCAAATGATGACTTTTACACTCAACATGGCCACTGCATATGTGCACTCGCTCCGGAATGGGAAAATATATTTTCTATTTTATTCAGTTAAATTATATTCTTCTTAATATAAAATATTGGCACAGGACTTATAAGCATATCTTGTCAGCTAAATGAGCAAGCCTACATCCTATGGCATGGAGCATAGCCAGATAATTAACATACAGTTGACCAACTCATATTCTGTTCTTATGAAATACATTTTCTTCATATTATGTTTCTTGGGACCTGACTAAAATAAATAATGTATTTATTGTGACTGTGTTTAATACATTTATTTATTAAACTTTTTTTAATGTAGGTGTTCCAAAGGCATGCATCAGGGTGTTGGAGAAAGGCGCCAGAGGGGGGCACCAGAGGTGGGCGCCAGAGGGGGGCACCAGAGGGGGGCACCAGAGGGGGCCGCCAGAGGGGGGCGCCAGAGGGGGGCGCCAGAGGTGGGCGCCAGAGGGTGGCGCCAGAGGGTGGCGCCAGAGGTGGGCGCCAGGGGGGTGCCAGAGGGGGGCTCCAGAGGTGGGAGCCAGAGGGGGGCGCCAGAGGGGGGCGTCAGAGGTGGGCGCCAGAGGGGTGCTCCAAAGGGGGGCGCCAAAGGGGGGCGCCAGAGGTGGGCGCCAGAGGTGGGCGCCAGAGGTGGGCGCCAGAGGGTGGCGCCAGAGGGGGGCGCCAGAGGGGGGCGCCAGGGGGGTGCCAGAGGGGGGCTCCAGAGGGGGGCGCCAGAGGTGGGCGCCATGGGGGGCGCCAGAGGGGGGCTCCAGAGGTGGGAGCCAGAGGGGGGCGCTAGAGGGGGGCTTCAGAGGTGGGCGCCAGAGGGGTGCTCCAAAGGGGGGCGCCAGAGGGGGGCGCCAGAGGAGGGCGCCAGAGGGGATGGCTTCCGTTTCACAGGCTCCTAACCAACTGTGCTATTCTGTATGTTGTTTTGCATTGTTTGTAACTGTTTTTGTATATAATGTTTCTGCCACCGTTTCCTCTTATGAAAATAACTTCTGGACATCAGAACAGTGATTACTCATGTCAGACTGGAGGAAGATTCTTTCTATAACGAATGGGAGGTGAAAGATTTAGGCTCCTCCCGGACCAGGCCCAAATCCCCATCATTCGCATAAAGAGGAGACGCCGATACAGGGTGCACAGATCTGGGTGCGTGGTAAGAATTTGGATAATCCACCCTTACCATCCATCCTACTGGCAAATGTACAATCACAGGAGAATGAACTCAATGAGCTCCGTTCGAGACTATCCTACCAACGGAACATTTAAAATGGTAATATCTTGTGTTTCACTGAGTCGTGGCTGAACGACAACATGAATAATACACAGTTGGCTTGGTTTTCTATGTATCAGTAAGACAGAACAGCTGCCTCCGGTAAGACAAGGGGTGGAGGTCAGTGTCTATTTGTCAACAACAGCTGGTGAACAAAATCTAATATTAAGGAAGTATCAAGTTTTTGCTCACCTGAGTTAGAGTACCTCATGATACGCTGCAGACCATACGACAATACTACTTACCAAGAGAGTTTTCATCTATATTTTTGTAGCTGTCTATTTACCACCACAGACAGATGCTGGCATTAAGACCACACTCAATGAGCTGTATAAGGCCATAAGCCAACCAGAAAATGCTCATCCAGAGGCGGTACTCCTGATGGCCGGGGAATTTAATGCAGGGAAACTTAAATCCATTTAGCCTAATTAAACCATCACACTTTTGCATTACAATAACTTGCGGACACAATTTCATGACTGCCACAAACCTAACCCCAACCCCATTCTTTTTCATACTTAACCCTAACCCCCTTTCTCATATTTAAACCTAACCTGATCCTTTCTCATTTCAACCTAACCTGATCCTTTCTCATTTCAACCTAACCTGATCCTTTCTCATTTAAACCTAACCTGATCCTTTCTCATTTGAACCTAACCTGATCCTTTCTCATTTAAACCTAACCTGCCTTTCTCATTTAAACCTAACCTGCCTTTCTCATTTAAACCTAACCTGCCTTTCTCATTTAAACCTAACCTGATCCTTTCTCATTTAAACCTAACCTGATCCTTTCTCATTTAAACCTAACCTGATCCTTTCTGATTTAACCCTAACCCATTATTTCTCATATTTAACCCCAACTCATTATTTCTCATATTTAACCCTAACCCATTATTTCTCATATTTAACCCCAACTCATTATTTCTCATATTTAACCCTAACCCATTATTTCTCATATTTAACCCATATTTTTATATTTAACCCTAACCCATTATTTATCATATTTAACCCTAACTGATTATTTCTCATATTTAAACCATAACCCATTAATTATCATATTTAACCCCAACTCATTATTTCTCATATTTAACCCTAACCCATTATTTCTCATATTTAGCCCATATTTCTCATATGTAACCCTAACCCATTGTCTCATATTCACACCCATACTTTATTCTTATTGATCTAATATACCAGGATGTCTACCAGGTTCCTGAATGTAAATTCAATCAAATAAACAGGCTTGTGAAAATTTTTAAAACACCGCTTCAGATGTCGTGTCCAAGGCCGATCAGGAAGAACTCACCCACAGTCGTTTGACAGTAAAAAGATTAGTGGTTGTGGTTACCATTCACCTTGAAACCTGGTGAAGGTCTGGGGGCATGGCATGAAATTATTCAAAGTCCATTGACCCTATTAAAATGAATGGGGCAACAGATGGGAGACTAAACAGGAAAGACCTATATCCCTACATGCTCCTAGTTCTGTTAAGAGTGGTTAAGCTATCTATTAGCTCTCTGTGTACCAGGTATACCAATTCCTTTATATATTAGGAATGCCTCACGCTTGAATATTGTTGTAGTTAATGTTGAATCTGTTCTTATTAATAGTTCAAAGACAGACATCCTGGCTAGATTAATGTAGTCTACTCTTTGAATTAGAGTGCTGTGCTAAATGAAAACTATTTGATTAAACAGGTTGTTTTTCGATTTGAGAATTGTCCAAGACAATAACAATTCGCCGTATTGAAATATACAACTACATGTATATGCTAGTATGCTATTAAAGTATTTAGTATTTCTAAGCTAGACCTATTTCTTTTTTCCACTTTTGGGGTTTCTGTCAATAATATGAAGACTTGTGGGCTGTAATTGAAGCTGCAGGTGTGTTTCCTCCAGAACATTCTAATCCCTGTCACGCCCAGCAGCAGCTGAAAAGGCTGACAGTTTAGTAATATCTTTGCACAATGACAGTATAATAGGATACAACATATAACGTATGTCATTCTTTAATATTTCAGTCCTGAAATGTAACCATATATTCCAACATATCTGTTTTTATAGTTGTTGTCTATTTTTGATCAGAGGGTTGATTTTGAGAGAGGAGAGGGTACGGTCTGTCTCTCTGTGTCCTTGAATAGCTCTCCAGGTGTGCACATGTTATATTTAGTTTTACATGAGACACATTTGGCCCCGCCCGCTGTTTATTTAACAACAGTGTTGGTTTCGCGCAAGACACATTTGGATATGCCTTGTTTACTTTAACGGTTATTCTGCACGTGACAGCAAGAATAGCCTTACAATAACAACAGGGCAAGTAATATGTGAATATGTAAAACAGAAACAAATAGGGCTACACAGATAATAATCCTCATCATCTCAATGAAATGATAATACAATAGCATTAATCATGATAGGGCCAAGTAATAACATGATAATCCACCTGCTAGTAATGACACGATAATCCACCTGGTAGTAATGACATGATAATCCACCTTCTAGTAATGACATGATAATCCACCTGCTGGTAATGACATGATAATCCACCTTCTAGTAATAACATGATAATCCACCTGCTAGTAATAACATGATAATCCACCTGCTAGTAATAACATGATAATCCATCTGCCAGTAATGACATGATAATCCACCTCCTAGTAATGACATGATAATCCACCTGCTAGTAATAACATGATAATCCACCTGCTAGTAATGACATGATAATCCTTCTGCAAGTAATAACACGATAATCTACCTGCTAGTAATGACACGATAATCCACCTGCTAGTAATGACATGATAATCCACCTGCTAGTAATGACATGATTATCCACCTGCTAGTAATGACATGATAATCCACCTGCTAGTAATGACATGATAATCCACCTGCTAGTAATGACACAATAATCCACCTGCTAGTAATAACATGATAATCCACCTGCTAGTAATGACATGATAATCCACCTGCTAGTAATGACATGATAATCCACCTGCTAGTAATGACATGATAATCCTCCTGCTAGTAATAACATGATAATCCACCTGCAAGTAATGACATGATAATCCACCTGCTAGTAATAACATGATAATCCACCTGCTAGTAATGACATGATAATCCACCTGCTAGTAATAACATGATAATCCACCTGCTAGTAATGACATGATTATCCACCTGCTACTAATGACATGATAATCCACCTGCTAGTAATTACATGATAATCCACCTGCATTTATCATGTAACATAGGCTATGGTTTTTATCATGGAACAACATACTAAAACATGCAGGCCATTCTTTACCCATTCAGTATGATACACTGCATGACCAAAGGTATGTGGACACCTCCTCGTCCAACATCTCATTCCAAAATCATGGGCATTAATGTGGAGTTGGTCCCCCTATGCTGGTATAACAGCCTCCACTCTTCTGGGAAGGCTTTCCACTAGATGTTTGAACATTGATGCGGGAACTTGCTTCCATTCAGCCACAAGAGCATTAGTCGAGGTCGGGCTCTGATGTTGGGCGATTAGGCCTGGCTCGTGGTCCAATTCATCCCAAAGGTGTTCGATTGGGTTGAAGTCAGGGCTCTGTGCAGGCCAGTCAAGTTCTCCCACACCGATTCCGACAAACCATTTCTGTATGGACCTCGCTTTGTTCACAGGGAAATTGTTATGCTGAAAGAGAAAAGGGCCTTCCCCAAACTGTTGCCACAAAGTTGGAAGCACAGAATCATCTAGAATGTCATTGTATGCTGTAGCGTAAATATTTCCCTTCACTGGAACTAAGTGTCCTAGCCTGGAAAACAGCCCCTGACCATTATTCCTCCTACACCAAACTTTACATTTAGCACTATGCATTCGGGCAGGTACTGTTTTCCTGGCATCAGTCGAACCCAGATTTATCCGTCAGACTACCAGATGGTGAAGCATGATTCATCACTCCAGAGAATGCGTTTCCACTGCTCCAGAGTTAAATGGCGGCGAGCTTTACACCACTCCAGCCTATGCTTGGCATTGCATATCGTGATCTTAGGCTTGTGTGCAGCTGCTCGGCCATTGAAACCAATTTCATGAAGCTCCCGACCAACAGTTTTTGTGCTTCCAGAGGCAGTTTGGAACTCGGTAGTTAGTGTTGCAACCAAGGACAGACAATTTTTACGTGCTATCAGCACTCGACGGTCCCCTTCTGTGAGCTTGTGTGGCCTACCACTTCGCTGCTGAGCCATTGTTGTACCTAGATGTTCCCACTTCACAATAGACCCTTTTCCAGTACACGATTCACAGATGTCAAGCACAGATTTGCACAACTCTTGGCGGCAGTAAGAAAGCCATCGCCATCTGGGCCCATTCAACATAGACTAGATTTACTTCTTCATTACTTCTACGTATATTAAGCAGGACATTCAAACAAGCCTTAAAATACAATTATAACCCAAAAGTAGTATGAAATGCACTCATAAGCAACATGTAAATTGTTTTGCCACCAACTTGCGCACATCGCCCTCGTGCAGCAATGTTTGTAAACTCAGAAATGGGTCTATAACAACACTTACAGTTGACCGGGAAAGCTCCAGCAGGGCAGAAATTTGACCAACTGACTTGTTGGAAAGGTGGCATCCAATGATGGTGCCACCTTTAAAGTCACTGAGCTCTTCAGTAAGGCCATTCTACTGGCAATATTTTCTGTGGAGATAGCATGTCTATGTGCTTGATTTGATACACCTGTCAGCAATGGGTGTGGCTGAAATAGCCAAATCCATCAAATTGAAGCGCTGTCCACATACTTTTGTATATATAGTGTACTTTTTTAGGAGATATTGGTTATTCTGAACGCAGCTGCTGTATACTGTGACTCTGTGATCTTTGAGGTGTCCACGCGTCTTTCTCGTCACTAAAGAGTTTCATAAACGTCCCTGACGACCAATCCGCTACTCCCTGTCCCTCTCATCCCGTTTAATCCCGTCTCACCCTGTGTCCCCCGGACCACTGTTTATTATTTATCTCCGCTCTTCAACTCTTCCTCATGAAAGGACGCAGTGATTTACGGGCAGGTGCGCCTTGCCCTCCACCACTTGACCCGCCAATGCTCAATTTGCAAGAGGCTCTTTTCACCAGTCTCCCGGGAGTGCAATCTGATCGAGACAAGCGGTACGGAATATTTTTCCAAGATGGTGCGGGGTCACAGAGGAGGCTGGGGGAGCAGGTGGGAGAGGAAGCGCTGTCAGGGAGCCGCTTTGTAGTTCTCTTTGTTGCAGATGCTCTGCCACTCATTGTTAAACTCGCTGCTCTCTCTGCTCAATATTACTACCTGACATCTGGAGGCACACTAAATGAACAAGATAGAGCTATACTAAGGGCCCATAGGGAGAATATAACTAGACCAGAGCTATAGTGAGAATATAACTAGACCAGGACCAGAGCTATAGTTAGGGCCCATAGAGAGAATATAACTAGACCAGAGCTATAGTTAGGGCCCATAGAGAGAATATAAGCAGACCAGGACCAGAGCTATAGTTAGGGCCCATCGAGAGAATATAACCAGACCAGGACCAGAGCTATAGTTAGGGCCCATAGAGAGAATATAACTAGACCAGGACCAGAGCTATAGTTAGGGCCCATAGAGAGAATATAACTAGACCAGGACCAGAGCTATAGTTAGGGCCCATAGAGAGAATATAACTAGACCAGAGCTATAGTTAGGGCCCATAGAGAGAATATAACTAGACCAGAGCTATAGTTAGGGCCCATAGAGAGAATATAACTAGACCAGAGCTATAGTTAGGGCCCATAGAGAGAATATAACTAGACCAGTTCGTGGTGGTTTTAGTGTGTTGAAATTAAAATGGTCGGTGATTTTAGCGTGTTGAAGTGAAGGATAGTGTATGATTTTAGAGTTTTGAAATGAAGGATTGTGATTGGTTTTAGTGTGCTGAAGTGGAGGATTGTGGGTGGTTTTAGTGTGTTGAAAATTGATATTGTTGGTCATTTAAGATGGTTTTCCATACCCTAGGTCTAAGTTGTAACAGAAGCTCAGCAACCCTCAATGTGTTTCCAACTTGTCACAGTGAATAGTCTACTCTCTAAACCCCTCCATTCTCATCAGGACAGGCCTTCTCTCTCTCTCTCTCTCTCTCTCTCTCTCTCTCTCTCTGCAGGCAGCAGGGTGACGTCAGGCTGGAGACTTGCTGCTGTCCAACCCAACAACAAGCCCATCTGGGAATACTCTGTCTTTACCACCTCCATCAGACAGTCACGGTAGAACTATAGTACACACTGTTATGGGGAAGTGTGTGGGGAAGTGTGAGAGAGAAAGAGAGAGAGAGATGTTTAAGAGAGCATGACAAATAAACATCACAGCTTAATAGATGAAACTTCACTTTGAGATGAGCCTGTTCATGTTCTTGACACAGTCATAGAACATGTTCAGATACACGTTACTAATTAAGATGCCACCAACCTCATGTGTACTATACTGTAGTCCTATTGTAGTATACTTTACTATAATATGCTGTAGTGCTACTGTACTATAATGCAGTGCTACTATACTATATTGTAGAGCTACGTACTATAGTGCTACTGTACTATAATGCAGTGCTACTATACTAAATTGTAGAGCTACGTACTATAGTGCTACTGTACTATACTCTAGTGATACTATATTATACTATACTGCAGTGCTACTATACTGCAGTGCTACAGTTGTGGGGGCTCCCAAGTGGTGCAGTGGTCTAAAACACTGCATCTCAGTGCTAGAGGCATCACCACAGACAACCTGGTTCAAATCCAGACTGTATCACAACTGGCAGTGATTGAGAGACCAATAGGGCGGTGCACAATTGGCCCAGCATCGTCAGAGTTAGGAACCGTTCCAAGATGGCGTAGCAGCCGGGTGTCTATTTGTGTTTTCCCGTCCCATGTATATATAATTTTCTTCCTATATTTTTTACATTTTTAATCTCAATTTCCATCTACGGACTGAACATACTCTCCTGCAATCCGCCTCACCCAATCTGGTATGGATCTGCCATTCAGTTAGCCACTGCTTAACGGTCATCACCGTTAACTCGGCCAGTTAACTCGGCCAGCCAGCCTCAACCTGGTCAATACCTGCCAGTCTGCACAGCGCGATATCAACCCAGAGCATATCGGACTGCTTTTTCTCTACCACATCTCCGGATTCCTACTGCAAGCTCTGAACCTTTACACCAGATCATCGCAGCTAGCTAGCTGCTATCCAAGTTGCTACTCGTGGCTAATGTCTCTGTCCTGAAGCAAGCACCAGTTAGCCTGGGGCTAGCTGAAGAGGTCTTTCAGCCAATTATTGGGCTACAATACCTATTTTGCCAATTGGCCTGTACCCTTTTACTGCCGACATGGAGCCCTGCCGATCAATCACAACTGGTCTACCGACGTAGCCGTCTTTGGGGGTCTCAAAAGGCAATTCTGTTATGATGTCGCCGAAGAACCATCTACTAGCCATGGCCTGATAGCTTTTCTGAACGCTGTGTCCGCTGCTCGCCTAGCGTAGTAGTGACTACTGAACAGCACCCTGACTCACCTATTGCTGCTCTTTTGACCCTATGATCACTCGGCTACACAGCTGATGCCCTCTGGACTGTTTCCATAACACTGTACCTCATTTTGTTTACCTGTCGGCCCCAGCCTTGAACTCAGGTCCTGTAACCATGTGTATGTGACAAATACATTTGATTTTAATGTACCTAACTGACCCGCTCTGAACATTCATCACCATTTACCTGTCGGCCCCAGCCTCGAACTCAGGTCCTGTTTGTACCTAACTGACCCGCTCTGCCCATTCATCACCATTTACCTGTCGGGCCCAGCCTAGAACTCAGGTCCTGTAACCATGTGTATGTGACAAATACATTTGATTTTAATGTACCTAACTGACCCGCTCTGAACATTCATCGCCACTTACCCGTTGTTGTCTTAGCTCTCCTGAGCAACACCTGTGATTGCTTTATGCCTCTCTCTAATGTCAATATGCCTTGTCTACTGCTGTCTTGGCTAGTTCATACTGTTTTATTTCACTGTAGAGCCCTTAGACACACTCAAAATTCCTTAGATAACTCTTTGTACCACCCAACATATAGGCGGAGACCTCACCTGGCTTAACTGGTACCTCCAGAGACGAAACCTCTCTCATCGTCACGCAACGCCTAGCTCTACCTCCAGTGTACAGACATCCTACCATACCATTGTCTGTACATTATGCCCTGAATCTATTCTACCACTCAAAGAAATCTGCTCCTTTTATTCTCTGTCCCCAACGCACTAAACGACCAGTTTTGATAGCCTTTAGCCGTACCCTTATCCTACTCCCCCTCTGTTCCTCTGGTGATGTAGAGGTTAACCCAGGCCCAGACGTGCCTAACTCCACTCCCATTCCCGAGGCGCTCTCATTTGTTGACTTCTGTAACCAAAAAAGCCTTGGTTTCATGCATGTTAACATTAGAAGCCTACTCTCTAAGTTTGTTTTATTCACTGCTTTAGCAGGGTCTGCCAACCCTGATGTCATTGCCGTGTCTGAATCCTGGCTTAGAAAGGCCACCAAAAATTCTGAAATTTCCATCCCTAACTACAACATTTTCAACCAAGATAGAACTGCCAAAAGGGGTGGAGTTGCAATAAACAATATCATAACCACCATCAATAAAAGACAATACTGTGCAGCCGTCTTCATCGACCTGGCCAAGGCTTTCGACTCTGTCAATCACCACATTCTTTCCAGCAGACTCACCAGCCTTGGTTTCTCAAATGATTGCCTCGCCTGTTTCACCAACTACTTCTCAGATAGTTCAGTGTGTCAAATCGGAGGGCATGTTGTCCGGACCTCTGGCAGTCTCTCTAGGGGTGCCACAGGGTTCAAATCTCTGACTCTTTTCTCTGTATACATTAATGTTGCTCTTGCTGTTGGTTATTCTCTGATCAACCTCTACACAGACGAAACCATTCTGTCTACTTCTGGCCCTTCTTGTCCAAGATGTGCAAGATGGCGTAGCAGTGCAGACGTGGCTTGTTGTCCTCTCGTTTACTTTTTGTCTTTTTTTGTCTTTTTTCTATTCTATTTTTAAATTAAATAAACCTTCCAATAACCCGCCTCAATCAATGATCCACTATTTCTTTTAGACCTTATAGCCAGAACCTCCATTATAAGCTAGCCTCCAGAAGCTAACCAGCTACTAGCTATTTAGTCATTGTTAGCCACTGCTAGTGGCCTTTGCCTTCTGCACAGGCACCAAACATTTTTTGTTATCCTGGATAATGCCTACCAGCCTCGGGACTGTTTTTCTCCACTGCAACGCCGGATTCCTGCCGTAAACCCTGGACCATTAGCCCTGAGCCAGGCCCACCTCCCGGCCTACTCTGTGATCACCCGGCTACCCAGCCGATGCCTCCCGGACATGGCTACTCCACTACTCCACCGGATACTTTCCGTAAGCTCTGAACCTTTGCAGCGGATCATCGCTGCTAGCTAGCTGCTACCGAGTGGCTATAGTGGCTAAAGCCCCAGCTATCACCAGTTAGCCGCGAGCCAGGCGCATCTCCCGGTTAGCAAACGAAATTACTATAACTACAATACATCTTTCGCCATCTGGCCCGGCCCCTCTGTCGACATGACGCCCCGCCGTACCACTACGATTGATCCGCAGACATAATTCCATCCGCTGTGCCCTCAACCGGCCGATGCCGGTGTCGGAGCAGACACTTCTACCTACCCAGGCCTGCTAACTTTAAATGCTGTGTCTCTCGCATGCTAGAGTAGTAACGACTGCGCCGCGGCTTCCCTGCTCCATCTATTGCTGTTCACTGGACCCTATGATCACTTGCCTACATAGCTGATGCCTGCTGGACTGGTCATTTATTATGGTACTGCTCCTTTTATTCTCTGTCCCCAACGCACCAGATTTTGATAGCCTTTAGCCGTACCCTCATCCTACTCCTCCTCTGTTCCTCGGTTGATGTGAAGGTTAACAGGCCCTGCGTGTCCCCAGGCACTCTCAGTTGTTGACTTCTGTAATCAAAAAAGCTTTGGTTTCATGCATGTTAACATCAGAAGCCTCCTCCCTAAATTTGTTTTACTCACTGATTTAGCACACTCCGCCAACCCTGATGTTCTTGCCATGTCTGAAGGCCACCAAAAATGTTGAGATTTTCCTACCCAACTACAACCTTTTCCGTCAGATTAACCCAGATTAATTCATCGAACTACCTACCATATGGTGAAGCGTGATTCATCCCTCCAGAGAATTTCCACTTTTCCAGAGTCCAATGGCGGCAAGCTTTACACTGTTCCAGCCAAAGCTTGGCATTGCACATAGTGATCTTAGGCTTGTGTGCGGCTGCTCGGCCATGGAAACCCATTTCATGAAGCTCCAGATGAACAGTTCTTCTGCTGACGTTGCTTCCAGAGACAGAATGGAACTATCGAGGCCAGATTATTTTTAAGTGCTACACGCTTCAGCACTCAGCGGTCCTGTTCTGTGAGCTTGTGTGGCCTACCACTTCGTGGCTGAGCCGTTGTTGCTCCTAGATGTTTCCACTTCACAATAACAACACTTACAGGGGCAGCTCCAGCAGGGCAAAAATTTGATGAACTGGCTTGTTGGAAAGGTGGCATCCTATGGCGGTGCCACGTTGAAAGTCACTGAGCTCTTCAGTAAGGCCATTCTACTGCAAATGTTTGTGTATGGAGATTTCATGTCTGTGTGCTCAATTTTATACACCTATCAGCAATGGGTGTGGCTGAAATAGCCAAATCCACTCATTTGAAGTGGTGTCCACATACTTTTGTATATACAGTGTACTAATGGCTTGGCGTTACTTTAAGATGTATATGTTGTGGTGGGTTAGGGTTAGTGTTAGGGTCCTGTGATCTCTAACCTGTGGTTAGGGTGAGTTTGGATTAGGGTGAGGCATGATGGGGGGGATCTGAAGTTTATAAACCATTTGGAGGGTTAGGGTTATGGTTAGGATTAGGGTGAGCTATCAGGACCATTAGTGTGACCATGGTAGGGGGGGATCTGAAGTTTAGGAACCAGTTGGAGGCATCAGACGGTCCAGCACCATGTGTGGAACGAACAAAATGTTTAAAATGCTCAGGTTGTTAGAGTAGTGATCTAGCACTGAGTCACCATGGTAACAGATTGTTCTATTGAACTATAGGTTAACTATAAGGGTCAGGTTTCAGGGTTCCAGTAGAGAACATCTGTCTTCTCATGCAGAAAGAATGCAGGATTATAGTCACAGTACCTTCAGAAAGTATTCACACCTCTTGACTTTTTTCACATTTCGTTGTGTTACAGGCTGAATTTCTACTGAATTAAATGTAGATTATTTTGTCACTGGCCTACACACAATACCCCATAACGTCAAAGTGGAATTATGTTTTACAAATGTATTTTTATTACAAATAAAATGCTGAAATGTCAATAAGTATCAAACCCTTTGGTTATGGTAAGCCTAAATCATTTCAGGAGTAACAATGTGATTAACAAGTCACATAATGAGTTGCATTCACTCATTCTGTGTGAAATTAAAAGGTTTTACATGATTTCTAAATGACTACCTCATCTCTGTACCCCACACATAAAATTATCTGTATGGTCCCTGAGTCGAGCAGTGAATTTCAACCACAAAGACCAGAGAGGCTATCCAATGCCTCGCAAAGAAGGGCACCTATTGGTAGATTACATAGATACAGATACAATACATACTGTAGATATAGATACAGATATTACATATATACAGACACATTACATAGATACAGATACGTTATGTACTGTAGATTAAGATACGTTACATACTATGGATTCAGATACATTACATAGATACAGATATATTACATAGATACATTACATAGATACAGATATATTACATAGATACATTACATAGATACATATACATTGCATAGATACAGATACATTACATAGATACATTACATAGATACAGATACATTACATAGATACAGATACATTACATAGATACATTACATAGATACAGATACATTAATTACTGTAGATACAGATACATTACATAGATACAGATACATTACATAGATACAGATACATTAAATACTGTAGATACAGATACATTACATAGATACATTACATAGATACAGATACGTTATGTACTGTAGATTCAGATACATTACATAGATACAGATATATTACAAAGATACATTACATAGGTACAGATACATTACATAGATACAGAGACATTACATAGATACAGATATATTACATAGATACATTACATAGATACAGATACATTACATATATACATTACATAGATACAGATGCATTACATAGATACAGAGACATTACATAGATACAGATACATTACATAGATACATTACATAGATACAGATACATTACATAGATACATTACATAGATACAGATACATTAAATACTGTAGATACAGATACATTACATAGATACATTACATAGATACAGATACATTACATAGATACAGATACATTACATAGATACATTACATAGATACAGATACAGATACATTACATAGATACAGATACATTACATACTGTAGATACATACAGTACCAGCCAAGCGTTTGGACACATCTATTCATTCAAGGATTTTTCTTAATTTTTTACTATTTTCTACATTCTAGAATAATAGTGAAGACATCCAAACTATGAAATAACACATATGAAATCATGTAGTAACCAAAAAAGTGCTTGAAATTCTTCAAAGTAGCCAGCCTTTGCCTTGATGACAGCGTTGCACACCAGCTTCACCTGGAATGCTTTTCCGTCAGTCTTGAAGGAGTTCCCACGTATTCTGAGCACTTGTTGGCTGCATTTCCTTCACTCTATGATCCAACTCATCCAAACCATCTTAATTGGGTTGAGGTCAGATGATTGTGGAGGAGGGGTCATCTGATGCAGCACTCCATCAATCTCCTTCTTGGTCAAATAGCCCTTACACAGCCTGGAGGTGTGTTGGGTCATTGTCCTCTCAAAATACAAAAAATAGTCCCACTAAGTGGTTTGGCGTATCACTGCAGAATGATGTGGTAGCCATGCTGGCCATGCTGGTTAAGTGTGCATTGAATTCGAAAGCACCAAGAGGGCCACCATTGTTGGTGTTCCCAAGAAAGCTAAGGTAACTGAGCTAAACGACTACCGCCCCGTAGCACTCACTTCCGTCATCATGAAGTGCTTTGAGAGACTAGTCAAGGACCATATCACCTCCACCCTACCTGACACCCTAGACCCACTCCAATTTGCTTACCGCCCAAGTAGGTCCACAGACGATGCAATCTCAACCACACTGCACACTGCCCTAACCCATCTGGACAAGAGGAATACCTATGTGAGAATGCTGTTCATCGACTACAGCTCGGCATTTAACACCATAGTGCCCTCCTTGCTCGTCATCAAGCTCAAGACCCTTGGTCTCGACCCCGCCCTGTGCAACTGGGTACTGGACTTCCTGACGGGCCGCCCCCAGGTGGTGAGGGTAGGCAACAACATTTCCACCCCGCTGATCCTCAACACTGGGGCCCCACAAGGGTGCGTTCTGAGCCCTCTCCTGTACTCCCTGTTCACCCACGACTGCGTGGCCACGCACGCCTCCAACTCAATCATCAAGTTTGCGGACGACACAACAGTGGTAGGCTTGATTACCAACAACGACGAGACGGCCTACAGGGAGGAGGTGAGGGCCCTCAGAGTGTGGTGTCAGGAAAATAACCTCACACTCAACGTCAACAAAACTAAGGAGATGATTGTGGACTTCAGGAAACAGCAGAGGGAACACCCCCCTATCCACATCGATGGAACAGTAGTGGAGAGGGTAGTAAGTTTTAAGTTCCTCGGCGTACACATCACAGACAAACTGAATTGGTCCACCCACACAGACAGCATCGTGAAGAAGGCGCAGCAGCGCCTCTTCAACCTCAGGAGGCTGAAGAAATTCGTCTTGTCACCAAAAGCACTCACAAACTTCTACAGATGCACAATCGAGAGCATCCTGTCGGGCTGTATCACCGCCTGGTACGGCAACTGCTCCGCCCACAACCGTAAGGCTCTCCAGAGGGTAGTGAGGTCTGCACAATGCATCACCGGGGGCAAACTACCTGCCCTCAAGGACACCTACACCACCCGATGTTACAGGAAGGCCATAAAGATCATCAAGGACATCAACCACCCGAGCCACTGCCTGTTCACCCCACTATCATCCAGAAGGCGAGGTCAGTACAGGTGCATCAAAGCTGGGACCGAGAGACTGAAAAACAGCTTCTATCTCAAGGCCATCAGACTGTTAAACAGCCACCACTAACATTGAGTGGCTGCTGCCAACACACTGACTCAACTCCAGACACTTTAATAATGGGAATTGATGGGAAATGATGTAAAATATATCACTAGCCACTTTAAACAATGCTACCTAATATAATGTTTACATACCCTACATTATTCATCTCATATGTATACGTATATACTGTACTCTATATCATCTACTGCATCTTTATGTAATACATGTATCACTAGCCACTTTAACTATGCCACTTTGTTTACATACTCATCTCATATGTATATACTGCACTCAATACCATCTACGGTATCTTGCCTATGCCGCTCTGTACCATCACTCATTCATATATCTTTATGTACATATTCTTTATCCCCTTACACTTGTGTCTATAAGGTAGTAGTTATGGAATTGTTAGCTAGATTACTTGTTGGTTATTACTGCATTGTCAGAACTAGAAGCACAAGCATTTCGCTACACTCGCATTAACATCTGCTAACCATGTGTATATGACAAATAAAATTTGATTTGATTTGACCACCTCCTCCATGCTTCACGGTGGGAACCACATATGCGAAGATCATCTGTTCACCTACCAAAAATCTCAAATTTGGACTTCCACCGGTCTAATGTCCATTGCTCATGTTTCTTGTCCCATGCAAGTCTCTTCCTCTTAGTGGTGTCTTTTAATGGTGTTTTTTTCCAGCAATTTGACCATGAAGGCCTGATTCACGCAGTCTCCTTTGAACAGTTGATGTTGAGATGTGTATGTTAATTGAAATCTTTAAGGCATTTATTTGGACTGAAATTTCTGAGGCTAATAACTAACTAATGAACTTATCCTCTGGAGCAGAGGTAACTCTGGACGTTCCTCATGAGAGACAATTTTATCACAGTCCATGATGGTATTTCGACTGCAAGCTCTTAAAATTTTCCGGATTGAATGACCTTCATGTCTTAAAGTAATGATGGTCTGCAGTATTTATTTTGCTTATTTGATCTGTTCTTGCCATAATATGGACTTGGTCTTTTAACAAATAGGGCTATCTTCTGTATACCACCCCTACCTTGTCGCAACACAACTGATTGGCTCAAAGGCATTAACAAGGAAAGAAATTCCACAAGAGTGAAGGAAAAGCAGCCAACAAGTGCTCAGCATATGTAGGAATCCTTCAAGACTGTTGGAAAAGCATTTCTACATTTTCTACAATGTAGAAATTAGTTAAAATAAAGACAAACCATTGAATGAGTAGGTGTGTCCAAACTTTTGACTGGTACTGTATATATATATATATATTCTCAGATCGTATATCTACTATGTGTATTCTCATATTGTACATCTGCTGCATGCATACTCATATTGTACATCTAGTGTATGCATACTCCTATTCTTTAATATAACTTCTAGATCTGTTCTCCAATAGTGTTCTCCATGTGAGTTTCAGAAATGTTTACATTCTTAATAAATCCCTGTAAGGTTGATGTCCGCACCACTGCAGAAATCCAGTTAGCATAATAAAAATATCCCCTTCAAAATATGGGGGTTTCGTTTTTTTTCATTGGATGCGTTACAATGCCTTTTCCGTCTGTCCGTGTGCACGACTATATGGGAGTAACCTCTCTTTCCCAGTCCCCACCCCCGTGTGCACTACTATACGCGAGTAACCTCTCTTTCCCAGTCCCCACCCCCGGGTGCTATATGAGACTTTCCAGCTGGTGAGCAATCAGCCCATTGATTGCTCAACCACATTCAGCCCCAATTCCCATGTGTAACTCTGTGTTGTTGTTTGCACTGCTTTGCTTCATCTTGGCCAGGTCGCAGTTGTAAATTAGAACTTGTTCTCAACTGGCTTACCTGGGTAAATAAAGGTGAAATACATTTTAAAAAATATATATACATACATACATTTATCCTGTCAGGAGAGCCCGTTGAGACCTGGCACGTCCAGCAGAGGGAGCCATCGCCACGTGATGTAGACTCCGTATGTCACCAGGCCTTGATGAGTCTCCCCCTGGTGGCTGACCTGCTGCTATACCCCCTGCTCCCTCATCATCTCCACATGTTCTACCATGCTGCATAAAGGGGTCGGCAGGGTTTCCCACACCTCCTTGACGAGGTCCATTAGGTAGTGTGGCCTGAAAGGGGAAAAACAAGTGGATGACTGGGGCACTTCTCAGACAGAACCTTAGGTGGGACAGTAGCTGGTCCCAGTTCTTCCCGTCCTGCTCGATGACCTTCCGCAGCATTTGTTTGAGCATTTTATTGAACCGCTTGACGAGCCAATCCATCTGTGGGTGAAAGACGGTCTGCATCTGCTTGATCTGCAGGAGAGCACACAAATCATTCATTAGTCTGGACATGAACACGGTACCTGGGTCGGTCAGGAACTCGTTTGGGATGCCCACCCGGTCAAAGAGGTGGAACAGCTCCCGGGCGATTCCCTTGGAGACCGCCGCCCGTAGGGGAATGGCCTCGGGGTACCGGGTAGCATAATCTACAATTACCAGAATGTACAGGTGTCCTCGTGCCATTTTTACCAGGGGTCCCACTGTGTCCATGGCGATGTATTCAAAGGGGACTCCCAATGATCGGTATGGGGACCAGCGGGTTTGGGAAGTGTGCTTGATTTGATAATCCAGAAGCTGGGACAATAGTCTTCCACGGTCCTCCTCATCCAGGACCAGTGGAACCGGGCGGCGATCAGTTCCCGGATCTTCTCCATTCCCAGATGAGCCCCCAACAGATGGGTGTGGGCCAGCTGAAGAACGGTTCCCACACACCGTCAGGGCAGCAACAGTACCTCTCAAAGTTCCCCCTGTTGGTGTGACACTTGATACAAAAGGTTATTCTTCATTTGGAAATGGGGGTATCGCCAGTCACTCAGCCCCGGAAGTAGCTGGCAATCCACCGCTATCGCTTGGGCTGCGGCGGCTTTCAAGTTAGGATCGTCCCACTGGGCAGGCCCGAACAGTCCTCTCAGTTGGCCCACGGCGGGTGTCTCAGCTGGTCCCTCAAAATTTATGAGGGGGAGGATGGACTCTTCCTCCAGTTGTTCACCAGAGAGGGTCAGTGTCCGGAAATTGACAGCTCCCCACTACGTGTAGTCCCCTGGCCCAGCAGGCTCATGGTTACGAGCGTAACCACACACCAGGAGTCTCTGTGTCGTTTCTATCAACTTTCACCGGGACCATGGGTGCCGGCGATTCGACTACCCAACATGGCGGGTATCTTTTTGGCTGCTTTGTTGTCTAAAGGCTGTACTCAGCTGTACTCAGATTATTGCATGGTTTGCTTTCTCCGTTAAGTTTTTTTTAAATCTGACAAAGCGGTTGCATTAAGGAGAAGTTTATCTAAAGTTCCATGTATAATAGTCGTATCTTTATCAATGTTTATTATGAGTATTTCTGTGAATTGAAAGTAATGAGCCAATGTAAACTCAGATTTTTTTTATATAAATATGAACTTTATCAAACAAGACATACAGTACATGTATTGTGTTACATGAAGTCCTGTGAGTGTCATCTGATGAAGATCATCAAAGATTAGTGATTAATTTTTTCTCTATTTCTGCTTTTTGTGACTCCTCTCTTTGGCTGTAAAAAATGGCTGTGTTTTTCTGTGGCTTGGTGGTGAACTAACATAATTGTTTGTGGTGCTTTCGCTGTAAATCCTTTTTGAAATCAGGCACTGTGGCTGGATTAACGAGAATTTTATCTTTAAACTGGTGTAAAACACTTGTATGCTTGATGAATTTTAATTATGAGATTTTTGTTGTTTTGAATTTGGCGCCCTGCACTTTCACTGGCTATTGCGGGGGTGTTAGCTAGCGAACCCCAGTCCTAGACAGGTTAATAAGGCACATTCAAGTTTTGATGTTAATTTTTTTAAATAAATATTCAAAAAAAATTGCTAAATATTTTTGACGTTCAAACGACTCTCCTGTGAAGTCGTGATTTGCAAAATACACCTAGTTTCCTGAATTAGGTCACGTATTGTATATATATCGTATGTGTACTCATATTGTATATCTACTGTATGTATACCGACATTGTAAATCTACTGTATGTGTAATAATTCTGTATATCTACTGTATGTATACTCTTATTCTATATCTAATGTATACAGCATACACCCATATCGTATATCTAATGTATATATATATATATATATATATATATATATATATATATATACCCATATTCTTAAAACCCCCTAACGTGGATGTTCACGCCCCCGTGGAAATCTAATTAGCATAACCAATATATCCCTTTAAGGTAGAGATATCAGTTTTTCCAATGGGATGCATCTCAATCTACCGCATCCTATGTCACACTTCTGCATCTGCGGTGAAAGGTGACATTGCTAGAGTGGTGTTTGTCGAACTATGAGACATCCCAAAATTCGTTCTTCTAACAAAATTGTCTCTTATGTCTGAAAGGTTTGGCATACAAACTACTATGAAATTATGAGATCTCACAAACAAGATGATGTTCCCCCCCACAAGCGTATTGGGACTCGTCTGAAGTCGGTATAGCCAATCTGCCAAGTTCTGTCTGGGACTCATCTGAAGTCGGTATAGCCAATCTGCCAAGTTCTGTCTGGGACTCGTCTGAAGTCGGTATAGCCAATCTGCCAAGTTCTGTCCGGGACTCGTCTGAAGTCCGTATAGCCAATCTGCCAAGTTCTGTCTGGGACTCGTCTGAAGTCCATATAGCCAATCTGCCAAGTTCTGTCTGGGACTCGTCTGAAGTCCGTATAGCCAATCTGCCAAGTTCTGTCTGCGACTCGTCTGATGTCGGTATAGCCAATCTGCCAAGTTCTGTCTGGGACTCGTCTGAAGTGTGTATAGGCACTCTGCCAAGTTCTGTCTGTGACTCGTCTGAAGTCGGTATAGCCAATCTGCCAAGTTCTGTCTGGGACTCGTCTGAAGTCGGTATAGCCAATCTGCCAAGTTCTGTCTGGGACTCGTCTGAAGTCTGTATAGCCAATCTGCCAAGTTCTGTCTGGGACTCGTCTGAAGTCGGTACAGCCAATCTGCCAAGTCTGTATAGTCCCAACATTTTGGGCTAGGTGAGACTCTCACGAACACGTACATGTCAGTTGTTTTGCTCTAGGACGCCCACAGGACTCATAGGACTAGTCTGAAGGTCCCTCAATATCAGTAGAAATAATATATGGAAGTATATATGGAGACTGTTAAGTTCCAAAAATAAGGGGTTAAATACATGTGACATAACAATTGATCTTTTTGATGTTTTCTGATGTTGCCTGATCTGTCTGATGTTGCCTGATCTGTCTGATGTTGCCTGATCGTTCTGATGTTGCCTGATCGTTCTGATGTTGCCTGATATTTCTGATGTCGCTCACATGTAGGACAGACACTTCAGAACAAAGTTCCATGTTTCCAATGCAAATTTGTATGGGCTAATAGCACTAAGGCCAAAAATAAATACAAATATTCTATATTTCTTTGATACTTCAAGGTGTCCTAAAATTCAAAATCAAGAGCAATATGATCCTTGGTATGACTTTCTTAAAACAGTTCCATATAGCTTAGACTCTGATGGGCAAACCCATCTCCCTATGTAACTAGCCCTGGCTGTGAGCGGCAGCACCCCAGCACGTCTGAAATGTGTGGGTTAGGGTTAGATATGTGTTCGTTATGCAGCAAGTTGACCTGCCCATCTTTAGGGAGCGTTTCTAAATGGCTGCAATTTTCCGCTGAGCAGGGAGGTCAGCCACCGTCATGGCAGCAGGTGCCTACAGGAGGGGGTCAGGGGGACAGGGGAGGAGGAGTAGGGAAGGAGGTCTGAATCTTAGTGTGAGGAGGCGAAACCCTCCTTTCCTCCTCTCCTCTCCGCCTCTTCTCTCCTCCTCTCCTCTGTTGAAGGTGTCATCTCTTGTTACAGGGTCTGTATCTCCTCCAGTGTTGGAATGTGCCATGTGTATAGTGCATTATTAGTGCTGTATACCGTGCTTATAGGACATTGTCCACTCTCTTCTCTACTCAGGTCCAAGAGTTGTGAATGTGGTAATCGTCTTCACTTTGCGGTCGTACCTCTGTAATATTTCCTTTATCAATCCACCTCAGTGAAACACAGCTTTCATTTGACGCCTGCAAAGGAACACAGAGAGAGAGCCTTCTCACTTTCGCTCTCTCCCCATCTCTCTCTTCCTCTCTCTCTTCCTCTCTCTCTCTCCCCATCTCTCGCTTCCTCTCTCTCTCTCTTCCCCTCGCTCTCTCCCCATCTCTCTCTTCCCCTCGCTCTCTCCCCCTCATTCTCTCCCCATCTCTCTCTTCCTCTCTCTCTCTCCCCATCTCTCTCTTCCTCTCTCTCTCTCCCCATCTCTCTCTTCCTCTCTCTCTCCCCATCTCTCTCTTCCCCTCGCTCTCTCCCCATCTCTCTCTTCCCTTCGCTCTCTCCCCATCTCTCTCTTCCCTTCGCTCTCTCCCCATCTCTCTCTTCCTCTCACTCTCTCCCTATCTCTCTCTTCCTCTCGCTCTCTCCCCACCTCTCTCTTCCTCTCCCTCTCTCCCCATCTCTCTCTTCCTCTCGCTCTCTCCCCATCTCTCTCTTCCTCTCTCTCTCTCTCCCCATCTCTCTCTTCCTCTCTCTCTCTCTCATCTCTCTCTTCCTCACTCTCTCTTCCTCTCTCTCTCTCCCCATCTCTCTCTTCCTCTCTCTCTCCATTTCTCTCTCTTCCTCTCAATTCAAAGGGGCTTTATTGGCATGGGAAACACATGTTTACAAGTAAGTGAAGTAAACAATAAACAAAAGTGAGAAGAAACCTCTCTCTCTCCATTTCTCTCTCTCCATTTCTCTCTTCCTCTCTCCCCATTTCTCTCTCCATTTCTCTCTCTCCATTTCTCTCTTCCTCTCTCTCTCCATTTCTCTCTCCCCCTCTCTCTCTCCATTTCTCTCTCCCTCTCTCTATATATATATATCTCTCTCCAGCTCTCTCTCCATTTCTCTCTCCCCCCTCTCTCTCTCCATTTCTCTCTCCTCCCTCTCTCTCTCACTTCTCTCTTCCCCTCTCTCCATGTCTCTCTTCCCATCTCTCTCTCTCCATTTCTCTCTCCCCCCTCTATCTCTCTCTCTCTTCCTCTCTCTCCATTTCTCTCTCCATTTCTCTCTCTCCATTTCTCTCTTCCGCTCTCTCTCCATTTATCTCTCCCCCTCTCTCTCTCCATTTCTCTCTCCCCCTCTCTCTCTATCTCTATCTCTCTCCAGCTCTCTCCATTTCTCTCTCCCCCCTCTCTCTCTCCATTTCTCTCTCCCCCCTCTCTCTCTCTCCATTTCTCTCTCTCTCATTTCTCTCTTCCCCTCTCTCCATGTCTCTCTTCCCATCTCTCTCTCTCCATTTCTCTCTTCCCCTCTCTCTCTCACCCTCCATTCCTCTCTCCACTCTGTGTCTTAAACACTTCTGGCATGTTTTGGAATCTCTCACTGAGACCTAGTATTTGCGAGGTATCGACTTACATCTCTTTCTTCCCTCAATTTGCAGTGAGGCTGGGGTGACAAAAGAACCCATCTCCCCATAAATCGCCTCAAATACCTGTTTGATATTGTGCCAGAAGGTATCCTCTAGCTGGCTGCTGTCCAGAAGCGGGAGAGAGAGAGCGAGGGAGAGAGCGTGAGAGAGAGAGAGAGAGAGAACACAGTTGGACTCTGATCCGGCTGTAACACAGCCGGTCTGGACAGAGAAGGGACAACCACATTATTGCTAGGCCCAAATCTATTCTCAATATCTCTGATTCAGCCTGATATTCAGCATGCTATGGAATATCATTGATTGGGTGTGAGGAGAGTATCCGTGGTGTGTGTGTGTGTAATTCTGCTTTTGGCGTTACTTGACGAGTTCTTCGATTTCCACTGTAATTTCAGCATCTAGCCCCCTCTGCCTCTTAACAGGAGCCCTGACAAGTAAACAGCATCAGAATGACTTTGATAGCTCTGCTACGTTGAGAGAGAGAAATTGTTAGAGGGTGTTGGTAATGGCCCGACAATACATTCTCTGAGATGTGATTGGTGGAGTCCATGGCAAATACATTCTCTGAGATGTGATTGTTGGAGGCCAGGGCCTATACATTCTCTAAGCTGTGATTGGTGGAGGCCAGGGACAATACATTCACAGAGCTGTGATTGGTGGAGTCCATGGCAAATACATTCTCTGAGATGTGATTGGTGGAGGCCAGGGCCTATACATTCTCTAAGCTGTGATTGGTGGAGGCCAGGGCCTATACATTCTCGGAGCTGTGATTGGTGGAGTCCATGGCAAATACATTCTCTGAGCTGTGATTGGTGGAGTCCATGGAAATACATTCTCTGAGATGTGATTGGTGGTGTCTGTTACGTTCCCCAGTTTGTGTGTTGTAGTTTGTGTATTTGCATGTGTTTTGTTTCAGGAAATGGCTTCCTGAAATCCCTCAAGCATCTGATCCCTCAAGCAGCTGATTGGTCGACTCCAGGGCTAATTGGAGAGCTGACCCCGCCCCCTCATCAAGACACAGCTGTCTCCAGTTACACATTCAATCTGAAGCTATATAAAAGCCAGTGTTCTGTTCAGGAGAGAGAGATTTGCTGGGAGGTCATTGCAGAGTGATTGTTTGTGATAGAGAGATTTGCTGGGAGGTCATTGCAGAGCGATTGTTTGTGATAGAGAGATTTTTGCTGGAGGTTGATTTGATTTGAGTTCATTGCTGGGAAGTGGTATGTTCTGTGAGTTTGTTGCTCAGGTAGAGCTTAGTTGATGTCCTTTGTTTCTTAGTTAGTTTGAAATTGTTTAATATTCTGTTTCATTTGTTCCCAGGGGGGAAGGGGAAGGCACCTTGGGAGTGTTTAGGCAAGAGGCCCGTGGGCATACATATACCCGTAGTATATTCACTGTCTAGGCACACTAGGTAAGACCTGGGCGGACCACCCCCTGTATTTTGGTTAGGGCACCAGGTGGTGCTAAATTAGGTAAGTAGTGGGTAGGCAGGTAAGATAGGAGAGGGGGGGGGGGGCTTTGAGATTTACTTTCTTTGCTTTGGTTCCGTCCAGCCCCTTTTCCCCATATTACCGTGTAAAGGAATAAAGTTCTTGTAAACGGTACCACATTCTGCCTGTTGTCATCCTTACTCGCACCTACAGTCCATACCTCTTACACTTCACAGAGAGTTTAGTTGTAGCAGGGTGTTGCGTTCCCTCTTCATAGAGGCGTGCGTAACATAATGGGGGCTCATCCGGGATCTTTCCATTAAACCCACCGGACCCTGCTGCTCTGAGCTCTCTGTGATTAGTGATTGAGGTGTGATGGTAGGTTGTGAGTTTGGATGACTTGTTTAGTTAGTGTGTTCAGGAGACTGCATTGTATAAGATGGCTGCCTCAGCCATCTCCAAGTTTTTTTGAAGCGCCCTCTATTGATTGTTTGGGTAGGTTTCGTAAAGTAGACCTTATAGCTATAGCTGATCATTATGGCAAATACATTCTCTGAGATGTGATTGGTGGTGTCCATGGCCATTACATTCTCTGAGCTGTGATTGGTGGTGTCCATGGCAAATACATTCTCTAAGCTGTGATTGGTGGAGGACAGGGCCTATGCTTTCTTTGAGCTGTGATTTTGTGTTTGTATTTTATTAATGATCTCCATTAGTTCCTGACAAGGCAGCAGCTACTCTTCCTGGGGTTTATTATGGATCTCCATTAGTTCCTGACAAGGCAGCAGCTACTCTTCCTGGGGTTTATTATGGATCCCAATTAGTTCCTGTCAAGGCAGCAGCTACTCCTCCTGGGGTTTATTAATGATCCCCATTAGTTCCTGTCAAGGCAGCAACTACTCTTCCTGGGGTTTATTATAGATCCCCATTAGTTCCTGCTAGGGCAGCAGCTACTCTTCCTGGGGTTTATTATGGATTCCCATTAGTTCCTGTCAAGGCAGCAACTACTCTTCCTGGGGTTTATTATAGATCCCCATTAGTTCCTGCTAGGGCAGCAGCTACTCTTCCTGGGGTATATTATGGATCCCCATTAGTTCCTGCCAAGGCAGCAGCTACTCTTCATGGGGTTTACTATGGATCCCCATTAGTTCCTGCCAAGGCAGCAGCTACTCTTCCTGGGGTTTATTGTGAATCCCCATTAGTTCCTGCCAAGACAGCAGCTACTCTTCATTGGGTTTATTATGGATGCCCATTAGTTCCTGCCAAGGCAGCAGCTACTCTTCCTGTGGTTTATTATGGATCCCCATTAGTTCCTGCCAAGGCAGCAGCAACTTTTCCTGGGGTTTATTAAGGATCCCCATTAGTTCCTGCCAAGGCAGCAGCTACTCTTCCTCGGTTTTATTATGGATCCCCCTTAGTTCCTGAAGGCAGCAGCTAGCCTTCTGCCAAGGCAGCAGCTACTCCCGAATGGGCTCCCATGTGTTGCAGCATCTCGGTGCAAGAGGCATCACTAAAATCACTGGTTCGAATCCAGGTTGTATCATATCTGGCTGTGAATGTGAGTCCCAAAGTGTGGCACGAAATTAGTCCAGTGTTTGGGTTTAACTGGGGTAGGCCGTCATTGTAAATAAGAAATTGTTCTTAAATAACTGGCTTGCCTAGTTAAATAAAGGTTAAATCAATTTAAAAATGCAACTACTCTTCCTGGGGTTTATTATGGATCACCATTAGTTCCTGTCAAGGCAGCAGCTACTCTTCCTGGGGTTTATTATGGATCACCATTAGTTCCTGTAGGGGCAGCAGCTACTCTTTCTGGGGTCCAAACACTTATTATTATTATTATTATTATTACACTCACAGTCACTCATAAAACAACAGATAAAACAGTACACCATATTGTGAGGACAGACACTGGAGACGAGAAGTGAGTGAACATTTCATGAAACATGGACAGGAACAGAATACGTTAGGACAGGGGAAAACAAAAACAAGAATAATGCTGACACAGCGATCTAACCGAGGAACAGACAGATGTAGGAGGGGCAATCAACAAGGTAATGGAGTCCAGGTGAGTCCAGCGAGTGCTGATGTGTGTAATGATGGTGACAAGTGTGTGTAATGATAGGCAGCCTGGTGCCTTCAAGCGCCAGAGGAGCGGGAGCAGGCATGACGCATATAACATTATTACACCACTACATATCTATAATATAAAATGTATAATATCCCCCTACAACAGTATTACAACGTATGTCTGTGTAGAGTGCCTGTGCTTGTGCCCGTGTACATATTTGATACACTGCCGATTTTGCAGGTTTTCCTAATTACAAAGCATGTAGTGGCCTGTCATTTTTATCATAGGTACACTTCAACTGTGAGAGACGGAATCTAAAACAAAAATCCAGAAAATCACATTGTATGATTTTTAAGTAAATAATTTTCATTTTATTGCATGACATAAGTATTTGATACATCAGAAAAGCAGAACTTAATATTTGGTACAGAAACATTTGTTTGCAATTACAGAGATCATACGTTTCCTGTAGTTCTTGTCCAGGTTTGCACACACTGCAGTAGGGATTTTGGCCCACTCCTCCATACAGACCTTCTCCAGATCCTTCAGGTTTCGGGGCTGTCGCTGGGTAATACGGACTTTCAGCTCCCTCCAAAGATTTTCTATTGGGTTCAGGTCTGGAGACTGGCTAGGCCACTCCAGGACCTTGAGATGCTACTTACGGAGCCACTCCTTAGTTGCCCTGGCTGTGTGTTTCGGGTCATTGTCATGCTGGAAGACCCAGCCACGACCCATCTTCAATGCTCTTACTAAGGGAAGGAGGTTGTTGGCCAAGACCTTGCGATACATGGCCCCATCCATCCTCCCCTCAATACGGTGCAGTCGTCCTGTCCCCTTTGAAGAAAAGCATCCCCAAAGAATGATGTTTCCACCTCCATGCTTCACGGTTGGGATGGTGTTCTTGGGGTTGTACTCATCCTTCTTCTTCCTCCAAACACGGCGAGTGGAGTTTAGACCAAGAAGCTCTATTGTTGTCTCATCAGACCACATGACCTTCTCCCATTCCTCCTCTGGATCATCCAGATGGTCATTGGCAAACTTCAGATGGGCCTGGACATGCGCTTGCTTGAGCAGGGGGACCTTTCGTGCGCTGCAGGATTTTAATCCATCCGTGTGTTACTAATGGTTTTCTTTGAGACTGTGGTCCCAGCTCTCTTCAGGTCATTGACCAGGTCCTGCCTGTAGTTCTGGGCTGATCCCTCACCTTCCTCATGATCATTGACGCCCCACAAGGTGAGATCTTGCATGGAGCCCCTGAACGAGGGTGATTGACTGTCATCTTGAACTTCTTCCATTTTTTAATAATGATAAAAATATCTGATTGTGCTGCTTGCATCAGTTACCTGATGTGGAATAGAGTTCCATGTAGTCATGGCTCTATGTAGTGCTCTGCACCTCCCACAGTCTGTTCTGGACTTGGGGAATGTGAAGAGACCTCGGGTGGCATGTCTTGTTGGGTATGCATTGTTGTCCGAGCTTTGTGCTAGTAGTTAAAAACCTCTTATGGCTGAGATCGGCTAAGATCCCGTTAACGGGATTGATTTGACAACAGCCAGTGAAAGTGCAGGGCGGCAAATTCAAACAGAAATCTCATAATTAAAATTCCTCAAACATACAAGTATTTCACACCATTTTAAAGATAAAGTTGTTGTAAATCCCACCACAGTGTCCGGTTTTAAAAAAATACAGCCATTTTTCCAGCCAAAGAGAGGAGTCACAAAAGAAAATGAATCACTAACCTTTGATCTTCCTCAGATGACACTCAAAAGACGTGTTACACAATACATGTATGTTAAGTTCGATAAAGTTCATTTATATCCAGAAATCTCAGTTTACATTGACGTGTTATGTTCAGTAATGTTTTGCTTCCAAAACATCCGGTGATTTTGCAGAGAGCCACATCAATTTACAGAAATACTCATAATAAACATTGATAAAAGTTACAAGTGTTATGCATGGAATTATAGATAAACTTCTCCTTAATGCAACCGCTGTGTCAGATTTTAAAAAAGCTTCACGGAAAAAGTACACCATGCAATAATCTGAGTACAGTGCTCAGAGACCAAAACAAGCAACACAGATACCAGCCATGTTGTGGAGTCAACAGGTCAGAAACAGCATTATAAATATTCACTTACCTTTGATCTTCATCCGAATCCACAATAAATGGATTCATCCACAATAACTGTTTTTTGTTCGACAAAAGTCCATAATTTATGTCCAAATACCTCCTTTTTGTTCACGCGTTTAGTTCACAAATCCAAATTCACGAAGAGCAGGACAGACAAAGACAAAAAGTTCCATTACAGTTCGTAGAAACATGTCAAGCGATGTATAGAATCAATCTTTAGGATGTTTTTATCATAAATCTTCAATAATTATTAAACCGGAGAATTCCTGTGTCTTTAGAAAGGAAAAGGAACGCAGCTACCTTTCGCAGGAGCGCGCCTGACTGAGCTCATGGCATTCTACCAGACCTCTTAGTCAATCAGCTCTTATTCTCTCCCCCTTCACAGTAGAAGCCTGAAACAAGGTTCTAAAGACTGTTGACATCTAGTGGAAGCCTGGGGAAGTGCAATATGACCCCATAGACACTATATATTGGATAGGCAAAGACTTGAAAACCTACAAACCTCAGATTTCCCACTTCCTGGTTGGATTTTTTTCTCAGGTTTTTCCTGCAATATGAGTTCTGTTATACTCACAGACATCATTCAAACAGTTGTAGAAACTTCAGAGTGTTTCTGTCCAGATCTACTAATAATAAGCATATCTTAGCTTCTGGGCCTGGGTAGCAGGCAGTTTACTCTGAGCACCTTATTCATCCAAGCTACTCAATACTGCCCCCAGCCATAAGAAGTTAAAGAACCCTCTGGAGGCCAGGGCCAATTCATAAATTAATTAGTCTCAGTGGACCAATAGCAGGGACCCCTCCATGTTTAAACAACAGCAAGGGACCGCCCAGGGGAGTTTAAACAATAGCAGGGGACCATCCGGAGGAGTTTAATCAATAGCAGGGGACCATCCGGGGGAGATTAATCAATAGCAGGGGACCATCCGGAGGAGTTTAATCAATAGCAGGGGACCATCCGGGGGAGTTTAAACAATAGTCGTACCCCTCAGGGGAGTTTAAACAATAACATGGACCCATCCATAGGAGTTTAAACTATAGCCTGACCCTTCCAGGGGAGTTCAACCAATAGCAGGAACCATCCAGGGGAGTTAAACAATAGAATGATTTATCCAGGGGTGTTTAAGAACAAATTCTTATTTATATTGGCGGCCTACTCCTACCAAACCCAGACAATGCTAGGCCAATTGTGCGCCGCCCTATGGGACTTCCTTGTACAGGTGGATGCTTCGGCTGTGGGAATTGGAGTGGTACTGGCCAAATTGAGCCAGGAGAAGAGCTCCCTGTGCTGTACCTGAGTCAGAAGCTCTTGCCCAGAGATACCAGGTATTAGACCATCGAGAAGGAGTGCCCATCCATAAATTGGGCACTAGATAGCCTCCGGTTCTACCTTCTTGGGAGAGAATTTGATGTGCTCACAGATCACAGAGCCCTGACCTGACATCCAGACCATGAAGGAGTATAATTATCACGTGACCAAGTGGTATCTGGAGCTCCAACCCTTCCGGTTCTGTGTCCGTCACAAGGCAGGAAAATAAAATGTCATGGTTGGACAACCTATCCCGGCTTCCGAACTTGGTCCCTTCGAGAGAGGAGTAAGGTAATGTGACGGAGAAGTCCGTCACTGGCCGCGGGCATCATTTGGTAAACTAACACACCCACACACACACACACTCATCTCCCCCTTCCTGCTCCATTTTCAGCTACCTTAACTTGTGTGTCGACCCACATTGTTAACTTAGCGATCTCAGTTCATACATTACACACATTATTCTAACCTCCCTTCAGTAACAGTTTGGTATGGTGTAAGGAATATGCAGACAAGCTTTCATGTTCATTTTAAGTGATGTTTGTTGTACTTATCAATGTTATGGATGAGCACTCTGTTTCTGTCCCTCTCTCTCATCTCTGTAGCTTCCGGGTATGCTGGAATAAGGACCTGAGCTGCGGCAATCAGGCTGACTTTGTAGTGCCTGTCCTGAATGGTGCGATCATGTGAATGGGCATATTGGAAGACACCAATGTTAGAGGGATTCTGTAAATGTATATATATTGTGCTATATTGTATTATTATAAACCAATAGCAAAGTTTCAATTAAGATAATTTGTGATATGTGACTCACCACAACTAAACTTGATCCTCCAGAAAGTGGAGAGCCACACTTATGCAGCTCCACTACAAAATACATTTAAAAAAAAGCAGTGTTCGACAGGATTACCAACACAGACTGACAAGCTTCTATGGCAGACCAATCCAAACTACTCTCTCAGCATGTCCCGCCCACTCATTATCTCAGCAAATCATGGCTAGTGGGAAGGTTGCTAACTTTTTCTGTGGCTTAACCAACTAGACTCATAATTTAATAATTGTATTCATATTTACAGATGGCATACAAGTCTGTTATTAAGGCACATGGACGTTCACATTTTCCAGAAGGCATTTCTGCCCCCCAAAAATGAATTTTTATAAAACAAAATATTTTTTATGTTCAAACTGCTCTCCTGTGAAGTTGTAACTCGCGATGTACGCCTAGTTTCCTGAATCAGGTCACAAATGTTTAGCTGAGTGGAAAATGTAGGCTTTGATGTTGGTAATGGCTTAATAAATGCATGAGTTTGGTATATTCTGATGGGAGGAGCTTTCCCTTTCAGTTCAAAGGGAGGGACCGTTTTGATTGAGCTGCTGATGGGGCCTTTAGCTGTCCCATAATGTGTACCTTTGATGGCAGCATTGATTTTCTTCTGGAATCACTATGGAAATAAACACCCTTGTACAGAAGTACTTTTGCGGCTCTGACATCGTTTTATTTGGCAGAGGTTAGGTTTTTCAGTTTAGCCTTCTGGCTTACTTTATGCTATAGTCAGCACACTAACATGTGGTCCCAATTTTAAGACTCACTTACTAGCTAGCTAGCTAACTAGCTGGTGTATTAAAACCTCTATGCTCCCGCATGCGGGATGGGGAGTCACTAATCATCTTGGCTCTAATTAGCATAACGCAACAGACCATAAATATCCCTAGAAAATATTCCTATTCATGAAAATCACAAGTGAAATATATTGAAACACAGCTTAGCCTTTTGTTAACCACCCTGTCATCTCAGATTTTCAAAATATGCTTTACAGCCAAAGCTAGACAAGCATTTGTAAGTTTATCGATAGCCTAGCATAGCATTTTGTCCAGCTAGCAGCAGCTAACTTGGTCACGGAAATCAGAAAAGCAATCAAATTCAATCGTTTACCTTTGATGAGCTTCGGATGTTTTCATTCACGAGACTCCCAGTTAGATAGCAAATGTTCCTTTTTTCCAAAAATATTATTTTTGTAGGTGAAATAGCTCCGTTTGTTCTTCACGTTTGGCTGAGAAATCGCCCGGAAATTGCAGTCACGAAAACGGCTAAAAATATTCAAAATTAGCTCCAAAATATCGACAGAAACATGACAAACTTTGTTCATAATCAATCCTCAAGGTGTTTTTCAAATGTCTATTCGGTACAGTGTACCTAGTCTAAGTGCAGTGGGCAGCTGGGAGGAGGTACTCTTATTCTCCATGGACTTTACTGTGTCCCAAAACTTTTTGGAATTAGTGCTGCATGGTGCAAATTTCTGATTGAAAAAGCTAGCCTTTGCTTTCCTAACTGACTGTGTGTATTGGTTCTTGACTTCCCTGAAAAGTATGTCGCAGGGACTATTCAAAGCTAGTTTAGTACTCCATAGGGTGTTTTTGTGCTGGTCAAGGGCAGTCAAGTCTGGAGTGAACCAAGGGCTGTATCTGTTCTTAGTTCAACATTTTTTGAAAGTTGCGTGCTTATTTAAGATGGCGAGGAAACACTTTTAAATCCTCTACTGACAGTTCCTTGATGATCGTTTTGGCCTTCCTGTGACATTGGGTGCTCTAGGTGTCATGGGGGGCAGGTAGTTTGCCTTGGGTGATGCCTTGTGCAGACCGCACCCTCCTCTGGAGAGCCTTGCGGTTGAGGCCGGTGCAGTTGCCGTACCAGGCTGTGATACAGCCCGACAGGATGCTCTCAATTGTGCATCTGCAAAAGTTTGTCAGGTTTTTGGTGACAAGCCAAATGTCTTCAGCCTCCTCAGGTTGAAGAGGCGCTGCTGTGCCTTCTTCACAATGCTTCACAACTTTCCACCTTCTCCAATTCTGTCCATTCGATGTGGATGGGGGGGGGGTACTCCCTCTGCTGTTTCCTGAACTCACCTCCTCCCTGTAGGCTGTCTCGTCGTTGTTGGAGATCAAGCCAACTACTGTTGCATCGTCTGCAAACTTGATGATTGAGTTTGAGGCGTGCATGGCCACGCAGTCGTGGGTGAACAAGAAGTACAGGAGAGTGCTGAGCACACACCCTTGTGGGGCCCCAGTGTTGATGGTCAGCAAAGTGGAGATGTTGTTTCCTACCTTCACCACCTGGGGGCGGCCTGTCAGAACGTCCAGGACCCAGTTGCACAGGGAGGGGCTGAGACCCAGGACCTCCAGCTTGATCAAGAGCTTAGAGGGTACTATGGTTTTGAATGCTGAGCTGTTGTCAATGAACAGCTCGTCATTTTAGTTTGCTGCAGCTAGCGACTGGAATGAGCTGCAACAGGCACTCAAACAGGACACTTTTATCTCAATCTCTTTATTCAAAGACTCAATCATGGACACTCTTAATGACAGTTGTGGCTGCTTTTTCGTGATATATTGTTGTCTCTACCTTCTTGCCCTTTGTGCTGCTGTCTGTGCCCAATAATGTTTGTACCAAGTTTTGTGCTGCTACCATGTTGTGTTCAAATCAAATCAAATCAAATTTTATTTGTCACATACACATGGTTAGCAGATGTTAATGCGAGTGTAGCGAAATGCTTGTGCTTCTAGTTCCGACAATGCAGTAATAACCAACAAGTAATCTAACTAACAATTCCAAAACTACTGTCTTGTACACAGTGTAAGGGGATAAAGAATATGTACATAAGGATATATGAATGAGTGATGGTACAGAGCAGCATAGGCAAGATACAGTAGATGGTATCGAGTACAGTATATACATATGAGATGAGTATGTAAACAAAGTGGCATAGTTAAAGTGGCTAGTGATACATGTATTACATAAGAATACAGTCGATGATATAGAGTACAGTATATACGTATGCATATGAGATGAATAATGTAGGGTAAGTAACATTATATAAGGTAGCATTGTTTAAAGTGGCTAGTGATATATTTACATCATTTCCCATCAATTCCCATTATTAAAGTGGCTGGAGTTGAGTCAGTGTCAGTGTGTTGGCAGCAGCCACTCAATGTTAGTGGTGGCTGTTTAACAGTCTGATGGCCTTGAGATAGAAGCTGTTTTTCAGTCTCTCGGTCCCAGCTTTGATGCACCTGTACTGACCTTGCCTTCTGGATGATAGCGGGGTGAACATGCAGTGGCTCGGGTGGTTGATGTCCTTGATGATCTTTATGGCCTTCCTGTGACATCGGGTGGTGTAGGTGTCCTGGAGGGCAGGTAGTTTGCCCCCGGTGATGCGTTGTGCAGACCTCACTACCCTCTGGAGAGCCTTACGGTTGAGGGTGGAGCAGTTGCCGTACCAGGCGGTGATACAGCCCGACAGGATGCTCTCGATTGTGCATCTGTAGAAGTTTGTGAGTGCTTTTGGTGACAAGCCAAATTTCTTCAGCCTCCTGAGGTTGAAGAGGCACTGCTGCGCCTTCTTCACAATGCTGTCAGTGTGAGTGGACCAATTCAGTTTGTCTGTGATGTGTATGCCGAGGAACTTAAAACTTGCTACCCTCTCCACTACTGTTCCATCGATGTGGATAGGGCGGTGTTCCCTCTGCTGTTTCCTGAAGTCCACAATCATCTCCTTAGTTTTGTTGACGTTGAGTGTGAGGTTATTTTCCTGACACCACACTCCGAGGGCCCTCACCTCCTCCCTGTAGGCCGTCTCGTCGTTGTTGGTAATCAAGCCTACCACTGTTGTGTCGTCCGCAAACTTGATGATTGAGTTGGAGGCGTGCGTGGCCACGCAGTCGTGGGTGAACAGGGAGTACAGGAGAGGGCTCAGAACGCACCCTTGTGGGGCCCCAGTGTTGAGGATCAGCAAGGAGGAGATGTTGTTGCCTACCCTCACCACCTGGGGGCGGCCCGTCAGGAAGTCCAGTACCCAGTTGCACAGGGCGGGGTCGAGACCCAGGGTCTCGAGCTTGATGACGAGCTTGGAGGGTACTATGGTGTTGAATGCCGAGCTGTAGTCGATGAACAGCATTCTCACATAGGTATTCCTCTTGTCCAGATGGGTTAGGGCAGTGTGCAGTGTGGTTGAGATTGCATCGTCTGTGGACCTATTTGGGCGGTAAGCAAATTGGAGTGGGTCTAGGGTGTCAGGTAGGGTGGAGGTGATATGGTCCTTGACTAGTCTCTCAAAGCACTTCATGATGACGGAAGTGAGTGCTACGGGGCGGTAGTCGTTTAGCTCAGTTACCTTAGCTTTCTTGGGAACAGGAACAATGGTGGCCCTCTTGAAGCATGTGGGAACAGCAGACTGGGATAAGGATTGATTGAATATGTATGTAAACACACCAGCCAGCTGGTCTGCGCATGCTCTGAGGACGCGGCTGGGGATGCCGTCTGGGCCTGCAGCCTTGCGAGGGTTAACACGTTTAAATGTTTTACTCACGTCGGCTGCAGTGAAGGAGAGCACGCAGGTTTTGGTAGCGGGCCATGTCAGAGCCACTGTATTGTCCTCAAAGCGAGCAAAATAGTTATTTAGTCTGCCTGGGAGCAAGACATCCTGGTCCGCGATGGGTCTGGTTTTCTTTTTGTAATCAGTGATTGACTGTAGACCCTGCCACATACCTCTTGTGTCTGAGCCGTTGAATTGCGACTCTACTTTGTCTCTATACTGACACTTAGCTTGTTTGATTGCCTTGAGGAGGGAATAGCTACACTGTTTGTATTCGGTCATGTTTCCGGCACCTTGCACTGGTTAAAAGCAGTGGTTCGTGCTTTCAGTTTCGCGCAAATGCTGCCATCAATACACGGTTTCTAGTTTGGGAATGTTTTAATCATTGCTGTGGGTATAGCATCGCCGATGCACTTTCTAATGAACTCGCTCACCGAATCAGCGTATTCGTCAATGTTGTTGTTGGACGCAATGCGGAACATATCCCCATCCACGTGATCGAAGCAGTCTTGAAGCGTGGAATGAGATTGGTCGGACCAGCGTTGAACAGACCTGAGCACGGGAGCTTCTTGTTTTAGTTTCTGTCTGTAGGCTGGAAGCAACAAAATGGAGTCGTGGTCAGCTTTTCCGAAAGGATGGCGGGGGAGGGCCTTATATGCGTCGCGGAAGTTAGAATAACAATGAGCTAGGGTTTTACCAGCCCTGGTAGCACAATCGATATGCTGATAGAATTTAGGGAGTCTTATTTTCAGATTAGCCTTGTTAAAATCCCCAGCTACAATGAATGCAGCCTCAGGATATGTGGTTTCCAGTTTAGCTGGAGTCAAATAAAGTTAGTTCAGGGCCATCGATGTTTCTGCTTGGGGGGGAATACATACGGCTGTGATTATAATCGAAGAGAATTCCCTTGGTAGATAATGCTGTCGACATTTGATTGTGAGGAATTCTAAGTCACGTGAACAGAAGGACTTGAGTTCCTGTATGTTGTTATAATCACACCACGTCTCATTAATCATAAGGCATACCCCCCCCCCCCCCCCCCCCCCCCCGCCCCTCTTCTTACCAGAAAGATGCTTGTTTCTGTCGGCGCGAAGCGTGAAGAAACCAGCTGGCTGCACCGACTCAGTTAGCGTCTCTCGAGTGAGCCATGTTTCCGTGAAGCAAAGAACGTTACAGTCTCTTATGTCTCTCTGGAATGCTACCCTTGCTCGGATTTCATCTACCTTGTCAAGAGACTGGACATTGGCGAGTAGTATGCTAGGGAGTGGTGCGCGATGTGCCCGTCTCCGGAGCCTGACCAGAAGACCGCTTTGTTTGTCCCTTTTACAGCGTTGTTGTTTTGGGTCGCCGGCAGGGAACCGATCCATTGTCCTGGGTGGAAGGCAAAACACGGGATCCGCTTCGGGAGAGTCATATTCCTGGTCGTAATGATGGTGAGTTGACGTTGCCCTTATATTCAGTAGTTGCTCCCGACTGTATGTAATGAAACCTAAGATTACCTGGGGTACCAATGTAAGAAATAACACGTAAAAAAACAAAATACTGCATAGTTTCCTAGGAACGCAAAGCGAGGCAGCCATCTCTGTCGGCGCCGGAAGTCAAACGTTTAGATGCTAAAATGATTCACATGCACAATGACTGCTTGTTTTGTCACAAACAGAAGTTTGTCGAACTATTCAAATTTTAGTCACTAGGAAATGGCGGGGGCAATTTTTACATATTGCACCTTTAAAGGCATCTTTTCAACAGTTATAAATGTTAGTAACTCATTTGTTAACTGTCAGTGGATTGTCACTTTAAAATAAGGTAAAACTTTTAGCAGTTATACATTTTGATAACTCAGTTATAAATGTTTATAGGTCAGTCACTTTCAAGCAAGGTATACTTTTAGCAGTTATACATGTGGGTAAATAATTTCTAGATGATTTGAGAGCTCACTCAGAGAGAGCTTAGACGTACTTATAGGCAATATTGGGTACTCCTCACTACATACGTGAGAGAAGATTTAACACTGTTCAATATGTTCAGTCAATAAATGGTGGGTATGAAGAACAAAACATTCAAAGTTGTGAGAGGATACCTCCTCCACAACCAAAGTGTTCACCACACTTGGACTATCACAGAGAAGTGGTAAATGTGTATTGATATAATCTGGTAAGGGAGAATGATGATTGAATCATGTCCTGGATGTACATTTGGCCAGGACATCAGGGTTTCAAAGGTGGGTCAAGAAACATCATAAAAACTGACATCTTCTGTTCACACCCAAAAGTGAGAAAATAACTATTGTTTAACTGTGCAACTATTGAAAATAAGGTTGAATGATGATACATAACGATTCATCTTATAAGCATTTATAAGTACATTTTAAAATGGTTAATAACTAGAGGTAAATATTGGCCCACTATTTGGCAAACACAGTGATTGCACTATTTTGACCAATAGTTGATAATCGTTAATAATGTAATTATAACCACTTTGTATACCTTTTAAAAATGGAATATTATTGTGAAGGGTTACAGGTTATTCTACTGGTAGTGTTGGCAGTATAATTAAAGGATTACATTTATTTTGATTGATAATTGAACACAAGGTCCACCCGAAAATGTACTTTTAACCCAACCCCTCTGAATCGGAGTGGTGCGGGGTCTGCGACATTGGGCGCCCGGGGAGCTGTTGTTGCTTTGGTCAACTGGTAGTGGTGCCATGGTTACATTATAACGGTTATATTACTGGTAGTGCTGAAATGGTTACAGTATAATGGTTATTTTACTGGTATTGGTACCATGGTTACAAGATAATGGTTATTCTACTGGTATTGGTGCCATGGTTACAGTATAATGGTTATTCTACTGGTAGTGGTGAAATGGTTACAGGATAATGGTTACTCTACTGGTATTGGTGCCATGGTTACAGTATCATGGTTATTCTACTGGTAGTGGTGAAATGGTTACAGGATAATAGTTATTTTACTGGTATTGGTACCATGGTTACAGGATAATGGATATTCTACTGGTAGTGGTGAAATGGTTACAGTATAATGGTTATTTTGCTGGTATTGGTACCATGGTTACAGGATAATGGTTATTTTACTGCTGGTGGTACCATGGTTACAGGATAATGGTTATTTTACTGGTATTGGTACCATGGTTACAGTATAATGGTTATTTTACTGGTATTGGTACCATGGTTACAGGATCATGGTTATTTTACTGCTGGTGGTACAATGGTTACAGTATAATGGTTATTCTACTGGTAGTGGTGAAATGGTTGCAGTATAATGGTTATTTTACTGGTAGTGGTGAAATGGTTACAGTATAATGGTTATTTTGATGGTAGTGCTGAAATGGTTACAGTATAATGGTTATTTTACTGGTATTGTTACCATGGTTACAGGATAATGTTTTTTTACTGCTGGTGATACCATGGTTACAGGATAATGGTTATTCTACTGGTATTGGTGCCATGGCTACAGTATAATGGTTATTCAACTGGTAGTGGTGCCATGGTTACAGTATAATGGTTATTTTACTGGTATTGGTGCCATGGTTACAGTATAATGGTTATTCTACTGGTATTGGTGCCATGGTTACAGTATAATGGTTATTCTACTGGTAGTGGTGCCATGGTTACAGTATAATAGTTATTCTACTGGTATTGGTGCCATGGTTACAGTGTAATGGTTATTCTACTGGTATTGGTACCATGGTTACAGTATAATGGTTATTTTACTGGTATTGGTGCCATGGTTACAGTATAATGGTTATTTTACTGGTATTGGTACCATGGTTACAGGATAATGGTTATTTTATTGCTGGTGGTACCATGGTTACAGGATAATGGTTACTCTACTGGTATTGGTGCCATGGTTACAGTATAATGGTTATTTTACTGGTAGTGGTACCATGGTTACAGGATAATGGTTATTCTAATGGTATTGGTGGCATGGTTACAGTATAATGGTTATTTTACTGGAAGTGGTGAAATGGTTACAGTATAATGGTTATTTTGCTGGTATTGGTACCATGGTTACAGGATAATGGTTATTTTACTGCTGGTGGTACCATGGTTACAGGATAATGGTTATTTTACTGGTATTGGTACCATGGTTACAGTATAATGGTTATTTTACTGGTATTGGTTCCATGGTTACAGGATCATGGTTATTTTACTGCTGGTGGTACAATGGTTACAGTATAATGGTTATTCTACTGGTAGTGGTGAAATGGTTGCAGTATAATGGTTATTTTACTGGTAGTGGTGAAATGGTTACAGTATAATGGTTATTTTGATGGTAGTGCTGAAATGGTTACAGTATAATGGTTATTTTACTGGTATTGTTACCATGGTTACAGGATAATGTTTTTTTACTGCTGGTGATACCATGGTTACAGGATAATGGTTATTCTACTGGTATTGGTGCCATGGCTACAGTATAATGGTTATTCAACTGGTAGTGGTACCATGCTTACAGGATAATGGTTATTCTAATGGTATTGGTGGCATGGTTACAGTATAATGGTTATTTTACTGGAAGTGGTGAAATGGTTACAGTATAATGGTTATTTTGCTGGTATTGGTACCATGGTTACAGGATAATGGTTATTTTACTGCTGGTGGTACCATGGTTACAGGATAATGGTTATTTTACTGGTATTGGTACCATGGTTACAGGATCATGGTTATTTTACTGCTGGTGGTACAATGGTTACAGTATAATGGTTATTCTACTGGTAGTGGTGAAATGGTTGCAGTATAATTGTTATTTTACTGGTAGTGGTGAAATGGTTACAGGATAATGGTTACTCTACTGGTATTGGTGCCATGGTTACAGTATAATGGTTATTTTACTGGTAGTGGTACCATGGTTACAGGATAATGGTTATTCTAATGGTATTGGTGGCATGGTTACAGTATAATGGTTATTTTACTGGAAGTGGTGAAATGGTTACAGTATAATGGTTATTTTGCTGGTATTGGTACCATGGTTACAGGATAATGGTTATTTTACTGCTGGTGGTACCATGGTTACAGGATAATGGTTATTTTACTGGTATTGGTACCATGGTTACAGTATAATGGTTATTTTACTGGTATTGGTTCCATGGTTACAGGATCATGGTTATTTTACTGCTGGTGGTACAATGGTTACAGTATAATGGTTATTCTACTGGTAGTGGTGAAATGGTTGCAGTATAATGGTTATTTTACTGGTAGTGGTGAAATGGTTACAGTATAATGGTTATTTTGATGGTAGTGCTGAAATGGTTACAGTATAATGGTTATTTTACTGGTATTGTTACCATGGTTACAGGATAATGTTTTTTTACTGCTGGTGATACCATGGTTACAGGATAATGGTTATTCTACTGGTATTGGTGCCATGGCTACAGTATAATGGTTATTCAACTGGTAGTGGTACCATGGTTACACGATAATGGTTATTCTAATGGTATTGGTGGCATGGTTACAGTATAATGGTTATTTTACTGGAAGTGGTGAAATGGTTACAGTATAATGGTTATTTTGCTGGTATTGGTACCATGGTTACAGGATAATGGTTATTTTACTGCTGGTGGTACCATGGTTACAGGATAATGGTTATTTTACTGGTATTGGTACCATGGTTACAGGATCATGGTTATTTTACTGCTGGTGGTACAATGGTTACAGTATAATGGTTATTCTACTGGTAGTGGTGAAATGGTTGCAGTATAATGGTTATTTTACTGGTAGTGGTGAAATGGTTACAGTATAATGGTTATTTTGATGGTAGTGCTGAAATGGTTACAGTATAATGGTTATTTTACTGGTATTGTTACCATGGTTACAGGATAATGTTTTTTTACTGCTGGTGATACCATGGTTACAGGATAATGGTTATTCTACTGGTATTGGTGCCATGGCTACAGTATAATGGTTATTCAACTGGTAGTGGTGCCATGGTTACAGTATAATGGTTATTTTACTGGTATTGGTGCCATGGTTACAGTATAATGGTTATTCTACTGGTATTGGTGCCATGGTTACAGTATAATGGTTATTCTACTGGTAGTGGTGCCATGGTTACAGTATAATAGTTATTCTACTGGTATTGGTGCCATGGTTACAGTGTAATGGTTATTCTACTGGTATTGGTACCATGGTTACAGTATAATGGTTATTCTACTGGTAGTGGTGCCATGGTTACAGTATAATGGTTATTTTACTGGCAGTGCTGAAATGGTTACAGTATCATGGTTATTTTACTGGTATTGGTACCATGGTTACAGGATAATGGTTATTTTACTGGTATTGGTGCCATGGTTACAGTATAATGGTTATTTTATTGCTGGTGGTACCATGGTTACAGGATAATGGTTACTCTACTGGTATTGGTGCCATGGTTACAGTATAATGGTTATTTTACTGGTAGTGGTACCATGGTTACAGGATAATGGTTATTCTAATGGTATTGGTGGCATGGTTACAGTATAATGGTTATTTTTCTGGTAGTGGTACCATGGTTACAGGATAATGGTCATTTTACTGGTATTGGTACCATGGTTACAGGATAATGGTTATTTTACTGCTGGTGGTACCATGGTTACAGTATAATGGTTATTCTACTGGTATTGGTGCCATGGTTACAGTACAATGGTTCTTCTACTCGTAGTGGTGAAATGGTTACAGTATAATGGTTATTTTACTGGTAGTGGTACCATGGTTACAGTATAATGGTTATTCTACTGGTAGTGGTGAAATTGTTACAGTATAATGGTTACTCTACTGGTATTGGTGCCATGGTTACAGTATAATGGTTATGTTACTGGTAGTGCTGAAATGGTTACAGTATAATGGTTATTCTACTGGTATTCGTACCATGGTTACAGGATAATGGTTATTTTACTGCTGGTGGTACCATGGTTACAGTATAATGGTTATTCTACTGGTATTGGTGCCATGGCTACATTATAATGGTTATTCTACTGGTATTGGTGCCATGGCTACAGTATAATGGTTATTCTACTGGTATTGGTGCCATGGCTACAGTATAATGGTTATTCTACTGGTATTGGTGCCATGGCTACAGTATAATGGTTATTCTACTGGTAGTGGTGCCATGGTTACAGTATAATGGTTATTTTACTGGTATTGGTGCCATGGTTACAGTATATTGGTTATTCTACTGGTATTGGTGCCATGGTTACAGTATAATGGTTATTCTACTGGTAGTGGTGCCATGGTTACAGTATAATGGTTATTTTACTGGCAGTTCTGAAATGGTTACAGTATCATGGTTATTTTACTGGTATTGGTACCATGGTTACAGGATAAAGGTTATTTTACTGCTGGTGGTACCATGGTTCCAAGATAATGGTTACTCTACTGGTATTGGTGCCATGGTTACAGTATAATGGTTATTTTACTGGTAGTGGTACCATGGTTCCAGGATAATGGTTATTTTACTGGTATTGGTACCATGGTTACAGGATAATGGTTATTTTACTGCTGGTGATACAATGGTTACAGGATAATGGTTATTTTACTGGTATTGGTGCCATGGTTACAGTATACTGGTCATTCTGCACCTGAACAGGCAGTTAACCCACTGTTCCTAGGCCGTCAATGAAAATAAGAATTTGTTCTTAACTGACTTGCCTGGTTAAATAAAGGTAAAGGTAAAACATATTAAATGGTTACAGGATAATGGTCATTCTACCGGTATTGGTACCATGGTTACAGTATAATTGTCATTCTACCGGTAGTGGTGCCATTATGAAGTGGTCTTTGACCATCAGGAGTACTGGTCTGAATCATGCAGAGGTACAAACACATAGACAAATACTACCCTGGAACACTACACATAGACAGACACTACCCTGGAACAATACACATTGACAAATACTACCCTGGAACACTACACATAGACAAACACTACCCTGGAACACTACACAGAGACAAACACTACCCTGGAACACTACACATTGACAAACACTACCCTGGAACACTACACATAGACCAACACTACTCTGGAACACTAGACATAGACCAACACTACCCTGGAACACTACACATAGACAGAAACTACCCTGGAACACTACACAGACCAACACTACCCTGGAACTCTACACATAAGACAAACACTTCCGCTGGAACACTACACATAGACAAACACTACCCTGGAACACTACATAGACAAACACTACCCTGGAACATTACTAATAGACGAACACTACCCTGGAATACTACAAATAGACCAACACTAAACTGGAACACTACACATAGACCAACACTACCCTGGAACACTAGACATAGACCAACACTACCCTGGAACACTACACATAGACAGACACTACCCTGGAACACTACACATAGACCAACACTTCCCTGGAACACTACACATAAGACAAACACTACCCTGGAACACTACACATAGACCAACACTACCCTGGAACACTGCAAATAGACCAACACTAAACTGGAACACTACACATAGACCAACACTACCCTGGAACACTACACATAGACCAACACTACTCTGGAACACTAAACATAGACCAACACTACTCTGGAACACTAGACATAGACCAACACTACCCTGGAACACTACACATAGACCAACACTACCCTGGAACACTACATAAACAAACACTACCCTGGAACACTACACATAGACTAACACTACCCTGGAACACTACACATAGACAAACGCTACCCTGGAACACTACACATAGACAAACACTACCCTGGATCACTACACATAGACAACCACTACCCTGGAACACTACACATAGACCAACACTACTCTGGAACACTAGACATAGACCAACACTACCCTGGAACACTACACATAGACAGAAACTACCCTGGAACACTACACAGACCAACACTACCCTGGAACTCTACACATAAGACAAACACTACCCTGGAACACTACACATAGACCAACACTACCCTGGAACACTACACATAGACAAACACTACCCTGGAACACTACACATAGACAAACACTACCCTGGAACACTACATAGACAAACACTACCCTGGAACATTACTAATAGACAAACACTACCCTGGAAAACTACAAATAGACCAACACTAAACTGGAACACTACACATAGACCAACACTACCCTGGAACACTACACATAGACCAACACTACTCTGGAACACTAGACATAGACAAACACTACCCTGGAACACTACACATAGACAAACACTACCCTGGAACACTACATAAACAAACACTACCCTGGAACATTACTAATAGACAAACACTACCCTGGAACACTACAAATAGACTAACACTACCCTGGAACCCAACACATAGACAAACACTACCCTGGAACACTACATAGACAAACACTACCCTGGAACATTACTAATAGACAAACACTATCCTGGAACACTACAAATAGACCAACACTACCCTGGTACACTACACATAGACAAACACTACCCTGGAACACTACACATAGACAAACACTACCCTGGAACACTACACAAAGAGGAACACTACCCTGGAACACTACACATAGACAGACACTACACATAAACAACCCCTACCCTGGAACACTACACATAGACAAACACTACCCTGGAACACTACACATAGACAAACACTACCCTGGAACACTACACATAGACAAACACTACCCTGGAACCCAACACATAGACAAACACTACCCTGGAACACTACATAGACAAACACTACCCTGGAACATTACTAATAGACAAACACTATCCTGGAACACTACAAATAGACCAACACTACCCTGGAACACTACACATAGACAAACACTACCCTGGAACACTACACATAGACAAACACTACCCTGGAACACTACACATAGACAAACACTACCCTGGAACACTACACATAGACAAACACTACCCTGGAACACTACACATAGACAAACACTACCCTGGAACACTACACATAGACAAACACTACCCTGGAACACTACACATAGACAGACACTACCCTGGAACACTACTAATAGACCAACACTACCCTGGAACACTACACATAGACAACCACTACCCTGGAACACTACATACAGACCAACACTACACAGGAACACTACTAATAGAAAAAAACTACCCTGGAACACTACACATAGACAAACACTACCCTGGAACACTACACATAGACAACCACTATCCTGGAACACTACACATAGACAACCACTATCCTGGAACACTACTGATAGACAAACACTACCCTGGAACACTACACATAGACAAACACTACCCTGGAACACTACTAATAGACAAACACTACCCTGGAACACTACACAGACACAAACACTACCCTGGAACACTACATAGACAAACACTACCCTGGGACACTACTAATAGACAAACACTACCCTGGAACACTACACAGAGACAAACACTACCCTGGAACAATACACATAGACTGACACTACCCTGGAACACTACACATAGACCAACACTACCCTGGAACACTACTAATAGACAAACACTACCCTGGAACACTACACATAGACAGACACTACCCTGGAACACTACACATAGACAGACACTACCCTGGAACACTACACATAGACAGACACTACCCTGGAACACTACACATAGACAAACACCCAGGATGGTTTCCCCTCATTATTGAGATGACAGCAGGACCACGGTTTGGAACATTAGTCCTGGCTGGGACCTACAGAGCAGAACCACAGTGAGACAGTCGGGTCATTATCACTGGATGGGACAGTAAAGTTAATTCATTAGATCTCCGTGCCAGACGGAGATCTAATGGCAGGAAGCCTCTCAACAAGTGCAACGCCACATACCAACCTTAACAAGTATCTTACCACACTCACGCTATAACCAAGTAAAAACACATGGGCTGCTCCTCTCTGTCCATCAGGCCCCAGCCACGGACATTTTTCATGATGGAATACCTCCTCTGAGGAACAACATATGGACAACTAGAAACAAAACATGTGGACAGCTAACTCAACCAGCTATAAGGTCTGGTCTGAAGTGACACAACATGTGGACAATCATCATCCTGGAAAGGGAAACATAACCCTAACCTTCCACAGAGATTGGACTGAAAATAGATACTAAATCTGATAATTACTCTCAACAAGATACAATCTCTGTGAAATCTTTGCGATGGTTGATAGTTTTGATCGTTTTAAGAGGAGTACTGTAGTTGATTTTAAGGCATCTGTTTTATTAAGAGGAGTACTGTAGTTGATTTTAAGGCATCTTTTTTTAAGAGGAGTACTGTAGTTGATTTTAAGGCATCTTTTTTTAAGAGGAGTACTGTAGTTGATTGTAAGAGGAAATAACATCAGAAACACAGGAGACTGCTGAGGGAGGACGGCTCAAAATAATGGCCGGAACGGAGCGAATCATCGCATTCATTCTGTTCCAGCCATTACCACAAGCCAGTCCTCCCCAAATAAGATGCAACAAATGTATTGTGCCAGAAACACCTTTATTTAAATACACTATAGCCCAGATCCAGACCTAATCTTCCCCAGTCCGCCCTACCAGACACTCCTAGCCCAGATCCAGACCTAATCTTCCTCAGTCCCCCCAAGCAGACACTCCTAGCCCAGATCCACACCTAATCTTCCTCAGTTCCCCCTACCAGACACTCCTAGCCCAGATCCAGACCTATTCTTCCTCAGTCCCCCCTACCAGACACTCCTAGCCCAGATCCAGACCTAATCTAATCAAATCAAATCAAATGTATTTATATAGCCCTTCTTACATCAGCTGATATCTCAAAGTGCTGTACAGAAACCCAGCCTAAAACCCCAAACAGCAAGCAATGCAGGTGTAGAAGCACGGTGGCTAGGAAAAACTCCCTAGAAAGGCCAAAACCTAGGAAGAAACCTAGAGAGGAACCAGGCTATGTGGGGTGGCCAGTCCTCTTCTGGCTATGCCGGGTGGAGATTATAACAGAACATGGCCAAGATGTTCAAATGTTCATAAATGACCAGCATGGTCGAATAATAATAAGGCAGAACAGTTGAAACTGGAGCAGCAGCACGGCCAGGTGGAGTGGGGACAGCAAGGAGTTATCATGTCAGGTAGTCCTGGGGCATGGTCCTAAGGCTCAGGTCCTCCGAGAGAGAGAAAGAAAGAGAGAAGGAGAGAATTAGAGAACGCACACTGAGATTCACATAGGACACCGAATAGGACAGGAGAAGTACTCCAGATATAACAAACTGACCCTAGCCCCCCGACACATAAACTACTGCAGCATAAATACTGGAGATTGAGACAGGAGGGGTCAGGAGACACTGTGGCCCCATCAGAGGAAATCTTCCGCAGTCCCACCTACCAGACACTCCTAGCCCAGATCCAGACCTAATCTTCCCCAGTCCCCCCAAGCAGACACTCCTAGCCCAGATCCACACCTAATCTTCCTCAGTTCCCCCTACCAGACACTCCTAGCCCAGATCCAGACCTATTCTTCCTCAGTCCCCCCTACCAGACACTCCTAGCCCAGATCCAGACCTAATCTAATCAAATCAAATCAAATGTATTTATATAGCCCTTCTTACATCAGCTGATATCTCAAAGTGCTGTACAGAAACCCAGCCTAAAACCCCAAACAGCAAGCAATGCAGGTGTAGAAGCACGGTGGCTAGGAAAAACTCCCTAGAAAGGCCAAAACCTAGGAAGAAACCTAGAGAGGAACCAGGCTATGTGGGGTGGCCAGTCCTCTTCTGGCTATGCCGGGTGGAGATTATAACAGAACATGGCCAAGATGTTCAAATGTTCATAAATGACCAGCATGGTCGAATAATAATAAGGCAGAACAGTTGAAACTGGAGCAGCAGCACGGCCAGGTGGAGTGGGGACAGCAAGGAGTCATCATGTCAGGTAGTCCTGGGGCATGGTCCTAGGGCTCAGGTCCTCCGAGAGAGAGAAAGAAAGAGAGAAGGAGAGAATTAGAGAACGCACACTGAGATTCACATAGGACACCGAATAGGACAGGAGAAGTACTCCAGATATAACAAACTGACCCTAGCCCCCCGACACATAAACTACTGCAGCATAAATACTGGAGATTGAGACAGGAGGGGTCAGGAGACACTGTGGCCCCATCAGAGGAAATCTTCCGCAGTCCCACCTACCAGACACTCCTAGCCCAGATCCAGATCTAATCTTCCCCAGTCCCCCCAAGCAGACACTCCTAGCCCAGATCCACACCTAATCTTCCTCAGTTCCCCCTACCAGACACTCCTAGCCCAGATCCAGACCTATTCTTCCTCAGTCCCCCCTACCAGACACTCCTAGCCCAGATCCAGACCTAATCTAATCAAATCAAATCAAATGTATTTATATAGCCCTTCTTACATCAGCTGATATCTCAAAGTGCTGTACAGAAACCCAGCCTAAAACCCCAAACAGCAAGCAATGCAGGTGTAGAAGCACGGTGGCTAGGAAAAACTCCCTAGAAAGGCCAAAACCTAGGAAGAAACCTAGAGAGGAACCAGGCTATGTGGGGTGGCCAGTCCTCTTCTGGCTATGCCGGGTGGAGATTATAACAGAACATGGCCAAGATGTTCAAATGTTCATAAATGACCAGCATGGTCGAATAATAATAAGGCAGAACAGTTGAAACTGGAGCAGCAGCACGGCCAGGTGGAGTGGGGACAGCAAGGAGTCATCATGTCAGGTAGTCCTGGGGCATGGTCCTAGGGCTCAGGTCCTCCGAGAGAGAGAAAGAAAGAGAGAAGGAGAGAATTAGAGAACGCACACTGAGATTCACATAGGACACCGAATAGGACAGGAGAAGTACTCCAGATATAACAAACTGACCCTAGCCCCCCGACACATAAACTACTGCAGCATAAATACTGGAGATTGAGACAGGAGGGGTCAGGAGACACTGTGGCCCCATCAGAGGAAATCTTCCGCAGTCCCACCTACCAGACACTCCTAGCCCAGATCCAGATCTAATCTTCCCCAGTCCCCCCAAGCAGACACTCCTAGCCCAGATCCACACCTAATCTTCCTCAGTCCCCCCTACCAGACACTCCTAGCCCAGATCCAGACCTAATCTAATCAAATCAAATCAAATGTATTTATATAGCCCTTCTTACATCAGCTGATATCTCAAAGTGCTGTACAGAAACCCAGCCTAAAACCCCAAACAGCAAGCAATGCAGGTGTAGAAGCACGGTGGCTAGGAAAAACTCCCTAGAAAGGCCAAAACCTAGGAAGAAACCTAGAGAGGAACCAGGCTATGTGGGGTGGCCAGTCCTCTTCTGGCTATGCCGGGTGGAGATTATAACAGAACATGGCCAAGATGTTCAAATGTTCATAAATGACCAGCATGGTCGAATAATAATAAGGCAGAACAGTTGAAACTGGAGCAGCAGCACGGCCAGGTGGAGTGGGGACAGCAAGGAGTCATCATGTCAGGTAGTCCTGGGGCATGGTCCTAGGGCTCAGGTCCTCCGAGAGAGAGAAAGAAAGAGAGAAGGAGAGAATTAGAGAACGCACACTGAGATTCACATAGGACACCGAATAGGACAGGAGAAGTACTCCAGATATAACAAACTGACCCTAGCCCCCCGACACATAAACTACTGCAGCATAAATACTGGAGATTGAGACAGGAGGGGTCAGGAGACACTGTGGCCCCATCAGAGGAAATCTTCCGCAGTCCCACCTACCAGACACTCCTAGCCCAGATCCAGACCTAATCTTCCCCAGTCCCCCCTAGCAGACACTCCTAGCCCAAATCCAGACCTAATCTTCCTCAGTTCCCCCTAGCAGACACTTCTAGCCCAGACCCAGACCTAATCTTCCCCAGTTCTCCCTAGCAGACATTCCTGGCCTTCCCCCCTAGCAGATGTTGGCCTTCTAGGCAGAGTTGCAAAGAAAAAGCTATATCTCAGACTGGCCAAGAAAAATAATAGATTAGGATGGGCAAAAGAACACAGACACTGGACAGAGGAACTCTGCCTAGAAGGCCAGCATCCCGGAGTCGCCTCTTCGCTGTTGACGTTGAGACTGGGGATAGTATATTATGGGGTAATGGGGTCGGGGATAGTATATGATGGTGTTGGGGATGTTATATAATGGGGTAGTGGGGTGTGGGATGGTTTATGAGGTGATGGGGTAATGGGGTGGGGGATAGTATATGATGGGGTGGGGGATAGTATATGATGGGGTGGGGGATGGTATATGATGGGGTGGGGGATAGTATATGATGGGGTGGGGGATGGTATATGATGGGGTGGGGGATAGTGTATGATGAGATGGGGGATAGTATATGATGGGGTGTGGAATGGTTTATGAGGTGATGGGGTAATGGGGTGGGGATAGTATATGATGAGATGGCGGATAGTATATGATGGGGTGAGGTATGGTTTATGAAGTGATGGGGTAATGGGGTGGGGGATAGTATATGATGAGATGGGAGATAGCATATGATGGGGTGGGAGATAATATATGATGGGGTGGAGGATGGTATATGATGCGGTGGAGATAGTATATGATGGGGTGGGGGATAGTATATGATGGGGTGGGGGATAGTATATGATGGGGTGGGGGATAATACATTATGGGGTAATGGGGTGGGGGATAGTATATTATGGGGTAATGGGTTGAGGGATAGTATATGATGGGGTGGGGGATAGTATATAATGGGGTGGGGGTTAGTATATGATGGGGTGGGGGATAGTATATTATGGGGTAATGTGGTGGGGGATAGTATATTATGGGGTGGGGGATAGTATATTATGGGGTAACGGGGTGTGGGATAGTATATGATGGGGTGGGGGATAGTATATGATGGGGTGGGGGATAGTATATGATGGGGTGGGGGAAGGTATATGATGGGGTGGGGATAGTATATGATGGGGTGGGGGATGGTATATGATGGGGTGGGGGATAGTATATGATGGGCTGGGGGATAGTATATGATGGGGTGGGGGATGGTATATAGTGGGGTGTGGGATGGTTTATGCGGTGATGGGGTGATGGGGTGGGCATAGTATATGATGCGGTGGGGGATGTTACATAATGGGGTAGTGGGGTGTGGGATGGTTTTTGAGGTGATGGGGTGATGGGGTGGGGCATAGTATATGATGCGGTGGGGATAGTATATGATGGGGTGGGGGATAGTGAATGATGGGGTGGGGGATAGTGTATGATGGGGTGGGGGATGGTATATGATGGGGTGGGGATAGTATATGATTGAGTGGGGAATGTTATATGACGGGGTGGGGGGTGGTATATGATGGGGAGGGGGATAGTATATGATGGTTTGGGGGATGTTATATAATGGGGTAGTGGGGTGTGGGATGGTTTATGAGGTGATGGGGTAATGGGGTGGGGGATAGTATATGATGCGGTGGGGATAGTATATGATGGGGTTGGGGATAGTGTATGATGGGGTGGGGGATGGTATATGATGGGGTGGAGGATGGTATATGATGGGGTGGAGGATGTAATATGATGGGGTGGGGGATAGTATATGATGAGATGGGGGATAGTATATGATGGGGTGGGGGATAGGAAATGATGAGATGGTGGATAGTATATGATGGGGTGGGGGATAATATATGATGGGGTGGAGGATGGTATATGATGAGGTGTAGGATAGTATATGATGCGGTGGGGGATGGTATATGATGGGGTGGGGGATGGTTTATGAGGTGATGGGGTAATGGGGTGGGGGATAGTTCATGATGAGATGGGGGATAGTATATCATGGGGTGGGGGATAGTATATGATGAGATGGGGGATGGTATATGAAGCTGTGGGGGATGTTATATAATGGGTAATGGGGTGGGGGGTGGTTCATGAGGTGACGGGGTAATGGGGTGGGGAATAGTATATGATGGGATGGGGGATAGTATATGATGGGGTAATTGGGTGGGGATAGTATATGATGGGGTGGGGGATAGTATATGATGGGGTGGGGGATAGTATATAATGGGGTGGGGGGTGGTATATGATGAGGTGGGGGATGGTATATCATGGGGTGGAGGATGGTATATGATGGGGTGGAGGATGGTAAATGATGGGGTGGGGGATGGTATATGATGGGGTTGGGGATAGTATATGATGGGTTGGGGATTGTATATGATTGGGTGGGGGAGAGTATATGACAGGGTGTGGATAGTATATGATGGGGTGGGAGATAGTATATGATGGGGTGGGGGATAGTATATGACGGGGTAATGGGGTGAGGAGAGTATATGATGGGGTGGGGGATAGTATATGATGGGGTGGGGGATAGTATATGATGAGGTGCGGATAGTATATGATGGTGTGGGGATAGTATATGATGGGGTGGGGGATAGTATATTATGAGGTGGGGGATGGTATGATGAGGTGGGGGATAGTATATGATGGGGTGGGGGATGGTATATAATAGGGTAATGTGGTGTGGGATGGTTTATGAGGTGATGGGGTAATGGGGTGGGGGATAGTATATGATGGGGTGGGGGATAGTAAATGATGGGGTGGGGGATAGTATATGATGGGGTGGGGGATAGTATATGATGGGGTGGTCGATGGTATATGATGAGGTGGGGGATAGTATATGATGGGGTGGGGGATAGTATATGATGGGGTGGGGGATGGTATATGATGGGGTGGGGGATGGTATATGATGGGGTGGTCGATGGTATATGATGAGGTGGGGGATAGTATATGATGGTGTGGGGGATAGTATATGATGGGGTGGGGGATGGTATATAATAGGGTAATGTGGTGTGGGATTTTTATGAGGTGATGCGGTAACGGGGTGGGGGATAGTATATGATGGGGTGTGGGATAGTATATGATGGTGTGGGGGATGTTATATAATGGGGTAATGGGGTGTGGGAGGGTTTATGAGGTGATGGGGTAATGGGTTGGGGGATAGTATATGATGGGGTGGGGGATAGTATATGATGGGGTGGGCATAGTATATGATGGGGTGGGGGATAGTATATGATGGGGTGGTCGATGGTATATGATGAGGTGGGGGATAGTATATGATGGTGTGGGGGATAGTATATGATGGACTGGGGATAGTATATGATGGGGTGGGGGATGGTATATAACGGGGTAATGGGGTGGGGTGTGGTTTATGAGGTGATGGGGTAATGGTGTGGGGAATAGTATATGATGGGGTGGGGGATAGTATATGATGGGGTAATGGGGTGGGGATAGTATATGATGGGGTGGGGGATAGTATATGATGGGTGGGGGATAATATATGATGGGGTGGGGGATGGTATATGATGGGGTGGGGGATGGTATATGATGGGGTGGGGGATATTATATGATGGGGTGAGGGATGGTATATGATGGGGTGGGGGTAGTATATGATGGGGTGGGGGCTGGTATATGATGGGGTGGGGGATAGTATATGATGAGATGGGGGATAGTATATGATGGGGTGAGGGATGGTTTATGAGGTGATGGGGTAATGGGGTGGGGGATAGTATATCATGAGATGGGGGATAGTATATGATGGGGTGGGGGATAATATATGATGGGGTGGAGGATGGTATATGATGCGGTGGAGGAGAGAATATGATGGGGTGGGGGATGGTGAATGATGGGGTGGGGGATAGTATATGATGGGGTGGGGGATAGTATATGATGGGGTGGGGATAGTATATGATGGGGTGGGGGATGGTATATGATGGGGTGGGGGATAGTATATGATGGGGTGGGGGATGGTATATGATGGGGTGGGGGATGGTATATGATGGGGTGGGGGTAGTGTATGATGAGATGGGGGATAGTATATGATGGGGTGTGGAATGGTTTATGAGGTGATGGGGTAATGGGGTGGGGGATAGTATATGATGAGATGGGGGATAGTATATGATGGGGTGAGGTAAGGTTTATGAAGTGATGGGGTAATGGGGTGGGGGATAGTATATGATGAGATGGGAGATAGTATATGATGGGGTGGGAGATAATATATGATGGGGTGGAGGATGGTAAATGATGGGGTGGGGGATAGTATATGATGGGGTGGTCGATGGTATATGATGAGGTGGGGGATAGTATATGATGGTGTGGGGGATAGTATATGATGGACTGGGGATAGTATATGATGGGGTGGGGGATGGTATATAACGGGGTAATGGGGTTGGGTGTGGTTTATGAGGTGATGGGGTAATGGTGTTGGGAATAGTATATGATGGGGTGGGGGATAGTATATGATGGGGTAATGGGGTGGGGATAGTATATGATGTGGTGGGGGATAGTATATGATGGGGTGGGGGATAGTATATGATGGGCTGGGGGATAGTATATGATGGGGTGGGGGATGGTATATAATGGGGTAATGGGGTGGGGTGTGGTTTATGAGGTGATGGGGTAATGGGGTGATGGATAGTATATGATGGGGTGGGGGATAGTATTTGATGGTGTGGGGGATGTTATATAATGGGGTAGTGGGGTGTGGGATGGTTTATGAGGTGATGGGGTAATGGGGTGGGGGATAGTATATGATGAGATGGGGGATAGTATATGATGGGGTGAGGGATGGTTTATGAGGTGATGGGGTAATGGGGTGGTGGATAGTATATGATGGGGTGGGGGATAGTATTTGATGGTGTGGGGGATGTTATATAATGGGGTAGTGGGGTGTGGGATGGTTTTTGAGGTGATGGGGTAATGGGGTGGGGGATAGTATATGATGAGATGGGAGATAGTATATGATGGGGTGGGGGATAATATATGATGGGGTGGAGGAATGTATATGATGGGGTGGGGGATGGTATATGATTGGGTGGGGATAGTATATGATGGGGTGGGGGATAATATATGATGGGGTGGGGGATGGTATATGATGGGGTGGGGGATGGTATATGATGGGGTGGGGGATATTATATGATGGGGTGAGGGATGGTATATGATGGGGTGGGGGTAGTATATGATGGGGTGGGGGCTGGTATATGATGGGGTGGGGGATAGTATATGATGGGGTGAGGGATGGTTTATGAGGTGATGGGGTAATGGGGTGGGGGATAGTATATCATGAGATGGGGGATAGTATATGATGGGGTGGGGATAATATATGAGGGGGTGGAGGATGGTATTTGATGCGGTGGAGGATAGATTATGATGGGGTGGGGGGTGGTGAATGATGGGATGGGGGATAGTATATGATGGGGTGGGGGATAGTATATTGATGGGGTGGGGATAGTATATGATGGGGTGGGGGCTGGTATATGATGGGGTGGGGGATAGTATATGATGGGGTGGGGGATGTTATATGATGGGGTGGGGGATGGTATATGATGGGGTGGGGGATAGTGTATGATGAGATGGGGGATAGTATATGATGGGGTGTGGAATGGTTTATGAGGTGATGGGGTAATGGGTGGGGGATAGTATATGATGAGATGGGGGATAGTATATGATGGGGTGAGGTAAGGTTTATGAAGTAATGGGGTGGGGGATAGTATATGATGAGATGGGAGATAGTATATGATGGGGTGGGAGATAATATATGTTGGGGTGGAGTTAGTATATGATGGGGTGGGGGATGGTATATGATGGGGTGGGGGATAGTATATGATGGGGTGGGGGATAGTATATGATGGGGTGGGGGATAGTATATGAAGGGGTGGGATAATACATTATGGGGTAATGGGGTGGGGGATAGTATATTATGGGGTAATGGGTTGGGGGATAGTATATGATGGGGTGGGGGATAGTATATTATGGGGTAATGGAGTGGAGGATAGTATATGATGGGTGGGGGATAGTATATTATGGGGTAATGGGGTGGGGGATAGTATATGATGGGGTGGGGGATAGTATATGATGGGGTAATGGGGTGGGGGATAGTATATGATGGGGTGGGGGAAGGTAGATGATGGGGTGGGGGATGGTATATGATGGGGTGGGGGATGGTATATGATGGGGTGGGGATGGTATATGATGGGTGGGGATAGTATATGATGGGCTGGGGGATAGTATATGATGGGGTGGGGGATGGTATATAATGGGGTAGTGGGGTGTGGGATGGTTTATGAGGTGATGGGGTGGGGCATAGTATATGATGGGGTGGGGATAGTATATGATGGTGTGGGGGATGTTACATAATGGGGTAGTGGGGTGTGGGATGGTTTTTGAGGTGATGGGGTGATGGGTGGGGCATAGTATATGATGCGGTGGGGATAGTATATGATGGGGTGGGGGATAGTGAATGATGGGGTGGGGGATAGTGTATGATGGGTAGGGGGATGGTATATGATGGGGTGGGGGATAGTATATGATGGTTTGGGGGATGTTATATAATGGGGTAGTGGGGTGTGGGATGGTTTATGAGGTGATGGGGTAATGGGGTGGGGGATAGTATATGATGCGGTGGGGATAGTATATGATGGGGTGGGGGATAGTGTATGATGGGGTGGGGATGGTATATGATGGGGTGGGGATAGTATATGATGGGGTGGCGGATGGTATATGACGGGTGGGGATGGTATATGATGAGGTGGGGGATGGTATATGATGGGGTGGAGGAAGTCATATGATGGGTGGGGGATAGTATATGATGAGATGGGGGATAGTATATGATGGGGTGGGGGATAGGAAATGATGAGATGGTGGATAGTATATGATGGGGTGGGGGATAATATATGATGGGGTGGAGGATGGTATATGATGCGGTGGGGGGTGGTATATGATGGGGTGGGGGATAGTATTGATGGTGTGGGGGATGTTATATAATGGGGTAGTGGGGGTGGATGGTTTTTGAGGTGATGGGGTAATGGGGTGGGGATAGTATATGATGAGATGGGGGATAGTATATGATGGGGTGGGGGATAATATATGATGGGGTGGAGGAATGTATATGATGGGGTGGGGATGGTATATGATTGGGTGGGGATAGTATATGATGGGGTGGGGGATAATATATGATGGGGTGGGGGATGGTATATGATGGGGTGGGGGATGGTATATGATGGGGTGGGGGATATTATATGATGGGGTGAGGGATGGTATATGATGGGGTGGGGGTAGTATATGATGGGGTGGGGGCTGGTATATGATGGGGTGGGGGATAGTATATGATGGGGTGAGGGATGGTTTATGAGGTGATGGGGTAATGGGGGGGGGGATAGTATATCTGAGATGGGGGATAGTATATGATGGGGTGGGGGATAATATATGATGGGGTGGAGGATGGTATATGATGCGGTGGGGGGTGGTATATGATGGGGTGGGGGATAGTATTTGATGGTGTGGGGGATGTTATATAATGGGGTAGTGGGGTGTGGGATGGTTTTTGAGGTGATGGGGTAATGGGGTGGGGGATAGTATATGATGAGATGGGGGATAGTATATGATGGGGTGGGGGATAATATATGATGGGGTGGAGATGTATATGATGGGGTGGGGGATGGTATATGATTGGGTGGGGATAGTATATGATGGGGTGGGGGATAATATATGATGGGGTGGGGGATGGTATATGATGGGGTGGGGGATGGTATATGATGGGGTGGGGGATATTTATGATGGGGTGAGGGATGGTATATGATGGGGTGGGGGTAGTATATGATGGGGTGGGGGCTGGTATATGATGGGGTGGGGGATAGTATATGATGGGGTGAGGATGGTTTATGAGGTGATGGGGTAATGGGGTGGGGGATAGTATATCATGAGATGGGGGATAGTATATGATGGGGTGGGGGATAATATATGATGGGGTGGAGGATGGTATATGATGCGGTGGAGGATAGAATATGATGGGGTGGGGGATGGTGAATGATGGGGTGGGGGATAGTATATGATGGGTGGGGGATAGTATATGATGGGGTGGGGATAGTATATGATGGGTGGGGGATGGTATATGATGGGGTGGGGGATAGTATATGATGGGGTGGGGGATGGTATATGATGGGGTGGGGGATGGTATATGATGGGGTGGGGATAGTGTATGATGAGATGGGGGATAGTATATGATGGGGTGTGGAATGGTTTATGAGGTGATGGGGTAATGGGGTGGGGGATAGTAATGATGAGATGGGGGATAGTATATGATGGGGTGAGGTATGGTTTATGAAGTAATGGGGTGGGGGTAGTATATGATGAGATGGGAGATAGTATATGATGGGGTGGGAGATAATATATGATGGGGTGGAGATAGTATATGATGGGGTGGGGGATGGTATATGATGGGGTGGGGGATAGTATATGATGGGTGGGGGATAGTATATGATGGGGTGGGGGATAGTATATGAAGGGGTGGGGGATATACATTATGGGGTAATGGGGTGGGGGATAGTATATTATGGGGTAATGGGTTGGGGGATAGTATATGATGGGGTGGGGGATAGTATATAATAGGGTGGGGGATAGTATATGATGGGGTGGGGGATAGTATATTATGGGGTAATGGGGTGGGGGATAGTATATGATGGGGTGGGGGATAGTATATTATGGGGTAATGGGGTGGGGGATAGTATATGATGGGGTGGGGGATAGTATATGATGGGGTGGGGGATAGTATATGATGGGGTAATGGGGTGGGGGATAGTATATGATGGGGTGGGGGAAGGTAGATGATGGGGTGGGGGATGGTATATGATGGGGTGGGGGATGGTAATGATGGGGTGGGGGATAGTATATGATGGCTGGGGGATAGTATATGATGGGGTGGGGGATGGTATATAATGGGGTAGTGGGGTGTGGGATGGTTTATGAGGTGATGGGGTGGGGCATAGTATATGATGGGGTGGGGGATAGTATATGATGGTGTGGGGATGTTACATAATGGGGTAGTGGGGTGTGGGATGGTTTTTGAGGTGATGGGGTGATGGGGTGGGGCATAGTATATGATGCGGTGGGGATAGTATATGATGGGGTGGGGGATAGTGAATGATGGGGTGGGGGATAGTGTATGATGGGTAGGGGGATGGTATATGATGGGGTGGGGGATAGTATATGATGGTTTGGGGGATGTTATATAATGGGGTAGTGGGGTGTGGGATGGTTTATGAGGTGATGGGGTAATGGGGTGGGGGCTAGTATATGATGCGGTGGGGATAGTATATGATGGGGTGGGGGATAGTGTATGATGGGGAGGGGGATGGTATATGATGGGGTGGGGATAGTATATGATGGGGTGGCGGATGGTATATGACGGGTGGGGATGGTATATGATGAGGTGGAGGATGGTATATGATGGGGTGGAGGAAGTCATATGATGGGGTGGGGGATAGTATATGATGAGATGGGGGATAGTATATGATGGGGTGGGGGATAGGAAATGATGAGATGGTGGATAGTATATGATGGGGTGGGGGATAATATATGATGGGGTGGAGGATGGTATTGATGCGGTGGGGGGTGGTATATGATGGGGTGGGGGATAGTATATGATGGGGTGGGGGATAGTATATGATGGGTGGGGATATACATTATGGGGTAATGGGGTGGGGGATAGTATATTATGGGGTAATGGGTTGGGGGATAGTATATGATGGGGTGGGGGATAGTATATGATGGGGTGGGGGATAGTGTATGATGGGGTGGGGGATGGTAAATGATGGGGTGGAGGATGGTATATGATGGGGTGGAGGATGTAATATGATGGGGTGGGGGATAGTATATGATGAGATGGGGGATAGTATATGATGAGATGGAGGATAGTATATGATGGGTGGGGGATAGTATATGATGGGGTGGAGGATGGTATGTGATGCGGTGGGGGATGGTATATGATGGGGTGGGGGATAGTATATGATGGGGTGGGGGATAGTATATGATGGGGTGGAGGATGGTATATGATGAGTTGAAGGATGTAATATGATGGGGTGGGGGATAGTATATGATGGGGTGGGGGATGGTATATGATGGGGTGGGGGATGGTATATGATGGGGTGGGGGATGGTATATTAATTGGTGGAGGATGGTATATGATGGGTGGAGGATGTTTATATGATGGGGTGGGGTGGGGGATAGTATATGATGGGGTGGGGGGTGGTATATGATGAGGTGGGGATGGTATATGATGGGGTGGAGGATGGTATATGATGGGGTGGAGGATGGTAATTGATGGGGTGGAGGATGGTAATGATGGGAGGGGGATGGTATATGATGGGGTTGGGGATAGTATATGATCGGTTGGGGATTGTATATGATGGGGTTGTGGATAGTATATGATTGGGTGGGGGAGAGTATATGATAGGGTGTGGATAGTATATGATGGGGTGGGGGATAGTATATGATGGGGTGGGGGATAGTATATGACGGGGTAATGGGGTCAGGAGAGTATATGATGGGGTGGGGGATAGTATATGATGGGGTGGGGGATAGTATATGATGAGGTGCGGATAGTATATGATGGGGTGGGGATAGTATATGATGGGGTGGGGGATAGTATATTATGAGGTGGGGGATGGTATGATGAGGTGGGGGATAGTATATGATGGGGTGGGGGATGGTATATATAGGGTAATGTGATGTGGGATGGTTTATGAGGTGATGGGGTAATGGGGTGGGGGATAGTATATGATGGGGTGGGGGATAGTAAATGATGGGGTGGGTGCTAGTATATGATGGGGTGGGGGATAGTATATGATGGGGTGGTCGATGGTATATGATGAGGTGGGGGATAGTATATGATGGGGTGGGGGATAGTATATGATGGAGTGGGGGATGGTATATGATGGGGTGGGGGATGGTATATGATGGGGTGGAGGATGTTATATGATGGGGTGGAGGATGGTAAATGATGGGGTGGGGGATAGTATATGATGGGGTGGTCGATGGTATATGATGAGGTGGGGGATAGTATATGATGGTGTGGGGGATAGTATATGATGGGGTGGGGGATGGTATATAATAGGGTAATGTGGTGTGGGATTTTTACGAGGTGATGGGGTAACGGGGTGGGGGATAGTATATGATGGGGTGTGGGATAGTATATGATGGTGTGGGGGATGTTATATAATGGGGTAATGGGGTGTGGGAGGGTTTATGAGGTGATGGGGTAATGGGTTGGGGGATAGTATATTATGGGGTGGGGGATAGTATATGATGGGGTGGGGATAGTATATGATGGGGTGGGGGATAGTATATGATGGGGTGGGGGATGGTATATGATGGGGTGGGGGATGGTATATGATGGGGTGGAGGATGGTATATGATGGGGTGGAGGATGGTAAATGATGGGGTGGGGGATAGTATATGATGGGGTGGTCGATGGTATATGATGAGGTGGGGGATAGTATATGATGGTGTGGGGGATAGTATATGATGGGGTGGGGGATGGTATATAATAGGGTAATGTGGTGTGGGATTTTTTATGAGGTGATGGGGTAACGGGGTGGGGGATAGTATATGATGGGGTGTGGGATAGTATATGATGGTGTGGGGGATGTTATATATATGGGGTAATGGGGTGTGGGAGGGTTTATGAGGTGATGGGGTAATGGGTTGGGGGATAGTATATGATGGGGTGTGGGATAGTATATGATGGGGTGAGGATAGTATATGATGGGGTGGGGGATAGTATATGATGGGGTGGCGGATGGTATATGATGGGGTGGGGGATGGTATATGATGGGGTGGAGGATGGTATATGATGGGGTGGGGGATGGTATATGATGGGGTGGAGGATGGTATATGATGGGGTGGAGGATGGTAAATGATGGGGTGGGGGATAGTATATGTTGGGGTGGGGATAGTATATGATGGGTTGGGGATAGTATATGATGGGGTGGTGGATATTATATGATTGGGTGGGGAGAGTATATGATGGGGTGGGGATAGTATATGATGGGGTGGGGGATAGTATATGATGGGGTGGGGATAGTATATGATGGGGTGGGGGATAGTATATGATGAGGTGGGGGATGGTATATGATGAGGTGGGGGATAGTATATGATGGGGTGGGGGATGGTATATGATGGGGTGGGGGATGGTATATGATGGGGTGGTCGATGGTATATGATGAGTTGGGGGATAGTATATGATGGGGTGGGGGATGGTATATTATAGGGTAATATGGTGTGGGATTTTTTATGAGTTGATGGGGTAATGGGGTGGGGGATAGTATATGATGGTGTGGGGGATATTATATAATGGGGTAGTGGGGTGTGGGATGGTTTATGAGGTGATGGGGTAATGGGGTGGGGGATAGTATATGTTGGTGTGGGGGATGTTACATAATGGGGTAGTGGGGTGTGGGATGGTTTTTGAGGTGATGGGGTGATGGGGTGGGGCATAGTATATGATGCGGTGGGGATAGTATATGATGGGGTGGGGGATAGTGAATGATGGGTGGGGGATAGTGTATGATGGGTAGGGGGATGGTATATGATGGGGTGGGGATAGTATATGATTGAGTGGGGAATGTTACAAGACAGGGTGGGGGATGGTATATAATGGGGAGGGGGATAGTATATGATGGTTTGGGGGATGTTATATAATGGGGTAGTGGGGTGTGGGATGGTTTATGAGGTGATGGGGTAATGGGGTGGGGGATAGTATATGATGCGGTGGGGATAGTATATGATGGGTGGGGGATAGTGTATGATGGGGTGGGGGATGGTATATGATGGGGTGGGGATAGTATATGATGGGGTGGGGGATGGTATATGACGGGTGGGGATGGTATATGATGAGGTGGGGGATGGTATATGATGGGGTGGAGGATGTAATATGATGGGGTGGGGGATAGTATATGATGAGATGGGGATAGTATATGATGGGGTGGGGGATAGTGTATGATGGGGTGGGGGATGGTATATGATGTGGTGGGGATAGTATATGATGGGGTGGGGGATGGTATATGACGGGTGGGGATGGTATATGATGGGGTGGAGGATGGTATATGATGGGGTGGAGGATGTAATATGATGGGGTGGGGGATAGTATATGATGAGATGGGCGATAGTATATGATGGGGTGGGGGATAGGAAATGATGAGATGGTGGATAGTATATGATGGGGTGGGGGATAATATATGATGGGGTGGGGGATAATATATGATGGGGTGGGGGGTGGTATATGATGGGGTGGGGGATAATATATGATGGGGTGGGGGATGGTATATGATGAGATGTAGGATAGTATATGATGGGGTGGGGGATAATATATGATGGGGTGGGGGGTGGTATATGATGGGGTGGGGGATAATATATGATGGGGTGGGGGATGGTATATGATGAGATGTAGGATAGTATATGACGGGGTGGGGGATAGTGTATGATGGGGTGGAGGATGGTATATGATGAGATGTAGGATAGTATATGATGCGGTGGGGGATGGTATATGATGGGGTGGGGGATAGTATATGATGGGGTGGGGGATGGTATATGATGGGGTGGGGGATAGTATATGATGGGGTGGGGGATAATATATGATGGGGTGGAGGATGGTATATGATGGGGTGGGGGATGGTATATGATGGGGTGGGGGATGGTATATGATGGGGTGGAGGATAGTATATGATGGGGTGGAGGATGGTATATGATGGGGTGGGGGATAGTATATGATGGGGTGGGGGTTAATATATGATGGGGTGGAGGATGGTATATGATGGGGTGGGGGATGGTATATGATGGGGTGGAGGATAGTATATGATGGGGTGGGGGATAGTATATGATGGGGTGGAGGATGGTATATGATGGGGTGGAGGATGGTATATGATGAGGTGTAGGATAGTATATGATGCGGTGGGGGATGGTATTGATGGGGTGGGGGATAGGAAATGATGAGATGGTGGATAGTATATGATGGGGTGGGGGATAATATATGATGGGGTGGAGGATGGTATATGATGGGGTGGGGGATAGGAAATGATGAGATGGTGGATAGTATATGATGGGGTGGGGGATAATATATGATGGGGTGGAGGATGGTATATGATGGGGTGGGGGATGGTATATGATGGGGTGGAGGATAGTATATGATGGGGTGGGGGATAATATATGATGGGGTGGAGGATGGTATATGATGAGATGGTGGATAGTATATGATGGGGTGGGGATAATATATGATGGGGTGGGGGATAGGAAATGATGAGATGGTGGATAGTGTATGATGGGGTGGGGGATAATATATGATGGGGTGGAGGATGGTATATGATGAGGTGTAGGATAGTATATGATGCGGTGGGGGATGGTATATGATGGGGTGGAGGATAGTATATGATGGGGTGGGGGATAGGAAATGATGAGATGGTGGATAGTATATGATGGGGTGGGGGATAATATATGATGGGGTGGAGGATGGTATATGATGAGGTGTAGGATAGTATATGATGCGGTGGGGGATGGTATATGATGGGGTGGGGGATAGTATATGATGGGGTGGGGGATGGTTTATGAGGTGATGGGGTAATGGGGTGGGGGATAGTACATGATGAGATGGGGGATAGTATATCATGGGGTGGGGGATAGTATATGATGAGATGGGTGATAGTATATGATGGGGTGGGGGATAGTATATGATGGGGTGGGGGATAATATATGATGGGTAATGGGGTCAGGAGAGTATATGATGGGGTGGGGGATAGTATATGATGGGGTGGGGGATAGTATATGATGGGGTGGGGGATGGTATATGATGGGGTGGGGGATAGTATATGATGGGGTGGAGGATGGTATATGATGCGGTGGGGGATGGTATATGATGGGGTGGGGGATAGTATATGATGGGGTGGGGGATAGTATATGATGGGGTGGAGGATGGTATATGATGGGGTGGGGGATAGTATATGATGGGGTGGAGGATGGTATATGATGGGGTGGGGGATAGTATATGATGGGGTGGGGGATAGTATATGATGAGGTGCGGATAGTATATGATGGGGTGGGGATAGTATATTATGAGGTGGGGGATGGTATGATGAGGTGGGGTATAGTATATGATGGGGTGGGGGATGGTATATAATAGGGTAATGTGGTGTGGGATGGTTTATGAGGTGATGGGGTAATGGGGTGGGGGATAGTATATGATGGGGTGGGGGATAGTAAATGATGGGGTGGGGGATAGTATATGATGGGGTGGGGGATAGTATATGATGGGGTGGTCGATGGTATATGATGAGGTGGGGGATAGTATATGATGGGGTGGGGGATAGTATATGATGGGGTGGGGGATGGTATATGATGGGGTGGGGGATGGTATATGATGGGGTGGTCGATGGTATATGATGAGGTGGGGGATAGTATATGATGGGGTGGGGGATGGTATATTATAAGGTAATGTGGTGTGGGATTTTTTATGAGGTGATGGGGTAACGGGGTGGGATAGTATATGATGGGGTGTGGGATAGTATATGATGGTGTGGGGGATGTTATATAATGGGGTAATGGGGTGTGGGAGGGTTTATGAGGTGATGGGGTAATGGGTTGGGGGATAGTATATTATGGGGTGGGGGATAGTATATGATGGGGTGGGGATAGTATATGATGGGGTGGGGGATGGTATATGATGGGGTGGGGGATGGTATATGATGGGGTGGAGGATGGTATATGATGGGGTGGAGGATGGTAATGATGGGGTGGGGCATAGTATATGATGGGGTGGTCGATGGTATATGATGAGGTGGGGGATAGTATATGATGGTGTGGGGGATAGTATATGATGGGGTGGGGGATGGTATATAATAGGGTAATGTGGTGTGGGATTTTTTATGAGGTGATGGGGTAACGGGGTGGGGGATAGTATATGATGGGGTGTGGGATATTATATGATCAAAATCAAATCAAATCAAATCAAATTTATTTATATAGCCCTTCGTACATCAGCTGATATCTCAAAGTGCTGTACAGAAACCCAGCCTAAAACCCCAAACAGCAAGCAATGCAGGTGTAGAAGCACGGTGGCTAGGAAAAACTCCCTAGAAAGGCCAAAACCTAGGAAGAAACCTAGAGAGGAACCAGGCTATGTGGGGTGGCCAGTCCTCTTCTGGCTGTGCCGGGTGGAGATTATAACAGAACATGGCCAAGATGTTCAAATGTTCATAAATGACCAGCATGGTCGAATAATAATAAGGCAGAACAGTTGAAACTGGAGCAGCAGCAGTCCTAGGGCTCAGGTCCTCCGAGAGAGAGAAGGAGAGAATTAGAGAACGCACACTTAGATTCACACAGGACACCGAATAGGACAGGAGAAGTACTCCAGATATAACAAACTGACCCTAGCCCCCCGACACATAAACTACTGCAGCATAAATACTGGAGATTGAGACAGGAGGGGTCAGGAGACACTGTGGCCCACTCCGAGGACACCCCCGGACAGGGCCAAACAGGAAGGATATAACCCCACCCACTTTGCCAAAGCACAGCCCCCACACCACTAGAGGGATATCTTCAACCACCAACTTACCATCCTAAGACAAGGCTGAGTATAGCCCACAAAGACCTCCGCCACGGCACAACCCAAGGGGGGGGGGGGGGGGGGCGCCAACCCAGACAGGATGACCACATCAGTGACTCAACTCACTCAGGTGACGCACCCCCTCCAGGGACGGCAAGAGAGAGCCCCAGTAAAGCCAGTGACTCAGCCCCTGTAATAGGGTTAGAGGCAGAGAATCCCAGTGGAAAGAGGGGAACCGGCCAGGCAGAGACAGCAAGGGCGGTTCGTTGCTCCAGAGCCTTTCCGTTCACCCTCCCACTCCTGGGCCAGACTACACTCAATCATATGACCCACTGAAGAGATGAGTCTTCAGTAGAGACTTAAAGGTTGAGACCGAGTTTGCGTCTCTGACATGGGTAGGCAGACCGTTCCATAAAAATGGAGCTCTATAGGAGAAAGCCCTGCCTCCAGCTGTTTGCTTAAAAATTCTAGGGACAATTAGGAGGCCTGCGTCTTGTGACCGTAGCATACGTGTAGGTATGTACGGCAGGACCAAATCAGAGAGATAGGTAGGAGCAAGCCCATGTAAATGCTTTGTAGGTTAGCAGTAAAACCTTGAAATCAGCCCTTGCTTTGACAGGAAGCCAGTGTAGAGAGGCTAGCACTGGAGTAATATGATCAAATTTTTTGGTTCTAGTCAGGATTCTAGCAGCCGTATTTAGCACTAACTGAAGTTTATTTAGTGCTTTATCCGGGTAGCCGGAAAGTAGAGCATTGCAGTAGTCTAACCTGGATGATGGTGTGGGGGATGTTATATAATGGGGTAATGGGGTGTGGGAGGGTTTATGAGGTGATGGGGTAATGGGTTGGGGGATAGTATATGATTGGGTGTGGATAGTATATGATGGGGTGGGGGATAGTATATGATGGGGTGGGGGATGGTATATGATGGGGTGGGTGATGGTATATGATGGGGTGGAGGATGGTATATGATGGGGTGGAGGATGGTAAATGATGGGGTGGGGGATAGTATATGATGGGGTGGGGATAGTATATGATGGGTTGGGGATAGTATATGATGGGGTGGTGGATAGTATATGATTGGGTGGGGGAGAGTATATGATGGGGTGGGGATAGTATATGATGGGGTGGGGGATAGTATATGATGGGGTGGGGATAGTATATGATGGGGTGGGGGATAGTATATGATGAGGTGGGGGATGGTATATGATGGGGTGGGGGATGGTATATGATGAGGTGGGGATAGTATATGATGGGGTGGGGGATGGTATATGATGGTGTAGGGGGATAGTATATGATGGGGTGGAGGATGTTATATGATGGGGTGGAGGATGGTATATGATGGGGTGGAGGATGTTTATATGATGGGGTGGGGGATAGTATATAAAGGGGTGGGGGATGGTATATGTTGAGGTCAAATCAAATCAAATTTTATTTGTCACATACACATGGTTAGCAGATGTTCATGCGAGTGTAGCGAAATGCTTGCGCTTCTAGGTCCGACAATGCAGTAATAACAAGTAATCTAACTAACAATTCCAAAACTACTGTCTTGTACACAGTGTAAGGGGATAAAGAATATGTACATAAGGATATATGAATGAGTGATGGTACAGAGCAGCATAGGCAAGATACAGTAGATGGTATCGAGTACAGTAGATGGTATCGAGTACAGTATATACATATGAGATGAGTATGTAAACAAAGTGGCATAGTTAAAGTGGCTAGTGATACATGTATTACATAAGGATACAGTCGATGATATAGAGTACAGTATATACAGTGCCTTGCGAAAGTATTCGGCCCCCTTGAACTTTGTGACCTTTTGCCACATTTCAGGCTTCAAACATAAAGATATAAAACTGTATTTTTTTGTGAAGAATCAACAACAAGTGGGGCACAATCATGAAGTGGAACGACATTTATTGGATATTTCAAACTTTTTTGAAATTATTCAGCCCCTTTACTTTCAGTGCAGCAAACTCTCTCCAGAAGTTCAGTGAGGATCTCTGAATGATCCAATGTTGACCTAAATGACTAATGATGATAAATACAATCCACCTGTGTGTAATCAAGTCTCCGTTTAAATGCACCTGCACTGTGATAGTCTCAGAGGTCCGTTAAAAGCGCAGAGAGCATCATGAAGAACAAGGAACACACCAGGCAGGTCCGAGATACTGTTGTGAAGAAGTTTAAAGCCGGATTTGGATACAAAAAGATTTCCCAAGCTTTAAACATCCCAAGGAGCACTGTGCAAGCGATAATATTGAAATGGAAGGAGTATCAGACCACTGCAAATCTACCAAGACCTGGCCGTCTCTCTAAACTTTCAGCTCATACAAGGAGAAGACTGATCAGAGATGCAGCCAAGAGGCCCATGATCACTCTGGATGAACTGCAGAGATCTACAGCTGAGGTGGGAGACTCTGTCCATAGGACAACAATCAGTTGTGTATTGCACAAATCTGGCCTTTATGGAAGAGTGGCAAGAAGAAAGCCATTTCTTAAAGATATCCATAAAAGTGTCGTTTAAAGTTTGCCACAAGCCACCTGGGAGACACACCAAACATGTGGAAGAAGGTGCTCTGGTCAGATGAAACCAAAATTGAACTTTTTGGCAACAATGCAAAACGTTATGTTTGGCGTAAAAGCAACACAGCTGAACACACCATCCCCACTGTCAAACATGGTGGTGGCAGCATCATGGTTTGGGCCTGCGTTTCTTCAGCAGGGACAGGGAAGATGGTTAAAATTTATGGGAAGATGGATGGAGCCAAATACAGGACCATTCTGGAAGAAAACCTGATGGAGTCTGCAAAAGACCTGAGACTGGGACGGAGATTTGTCTTCCAACAAGACAATGATCCAAAACATAAAGCAAAATCTACAATGGAATGGTTCAAAAATAAACATATCCAGGTGATAGAATGGCCAAATCAAAGTCCAGACCTGAATCCAATTGAGAATCTGTGGAAAGAACTGAAAACTGCTGTTCACAAATGCTCTCCATCCAACCTCACTGAGCTCGAGCTGTTTTGCAAGGAGGAATGGGAAAAAATGTCAGTCTCTCGATGTGCAAAACTGATAGAGACATACCCCAAGCGACTTACAGCTGTAATCGCAGCAAAAGGTGGCGCTACAAAGTATTAACTTAAGGGGGCTGAATAATTTTGCACGCCCAATTTTTCAGTTTTTGATTTGTTAAAAAAGTTTGAAATATCCAATAAATGTCGTTCCACTTCATGATTGTGTCCCACTTGTTGTTGATTCTTCACAAAAAAATACAGTTTTATATCTTTATGTTTGAAGCCTGAAATGTGGCAAAAGGTCGCAAAGTTCAAGGGGGCCGAATACTTTCGCAAGGCACTGTACGTATGCATATGAGATGAATAATGTAGGGTAAGTAACATTATATAAGGTAGCATTGTAGACCTCTTTATCCTACCCCCTCCTTTTTCGAACATTCTGTTAAAAATCGCGCAACTTTTCAGCGTCCTGCTACTCATGCCAGGAATATAGTATATGCATATGATTAGTATGTGTGGATAGAAAACACTCTGAAGTTTCTAAAACTGGTTAAATCACGGCTGTGACTATAACAGATCGTCTGTTTCATCGAAAAGCGCAAGAAAAACTGCTCTCTGAATGCTAAAAATAATTTCCATGCGTCACTTTCATGGGTTGTTAAAAGGGCACAAAATTAATTATGGACCTGCATGCAATTCCTACAGATTCCACACGATGTCGCCATTGTCGTCATTTTCCGGGGAATTTTTGTTGGTAAATCCTAACTGGATTCAATTTCTTCCGGTCTCCGCCAGGATGTTGTGAAGTGCACATTTTCAGCCATTGATTTGAAGACGAGGAGCTATTGAATACACATCGCCCTGTAATCATTTTGATAGATTATAAACGTTTACTAATTCCTAAAGTTGGATTACAAAAGTATTTCGAAGTGTTTTGTGAAAGTTTATCGTCAACTTTTTTAATTTAAAAAAATGACGCTGTGTTTTAAAACAATGTTTTTTTCTGAATTACACAGCTTCCATAGAAAGCTATTTTGGGTATATATGGACCGATTAATCGAAAAAAAAGACCCAATAGTGATGTTTATGGGGCATATAGGAGTGCCAAGAAAGAAGCTCGTCAAAGGTAATGAATGTTTTATATTTTATTTCTGCGTTTTGTGTAGCGCCGGCTACGCTAAATCTTTGTTTACGTCGCATTCAGGCATTTTGGGGTGTTGCATGCTATCAGATAATAGCTTCTCATGCTTTCGCCGAAAAGCATTTTAAAAATCAGACTTGTTGGCTAGATTCACAACGAGTGTAGCTTTAATTCAATACCCTACATGTGTATTTTGATGAACGTTTCAGTTTTAACGAGTACATTTAGCATTTAGCGTAGCGCATTTGCATTTCCAGGTGCCTAGTTGAGACATCTGCGTCTCAAGTAGGAGCAAGAAGTTTTAAAGTGGCTAGTGATATATTTACATAATTTCCCATCAATTCCCATTATTAAAGTGGCTGGAGTTGAGTCAGTGTCAGTGTGTTGGCAGCAGCCACTCAATGTTAGTGGTGGCTGTTTAACAGTCTGATGGCCTTGAGATAGAAGCTTGTTTTTCAGTCTCTCGGTCCCAGCTTTGATGCACCTGTACTGACCTCGCCTTCTGGATGATAGCGGGGTGAACAGGCAGTGGCTCGGGTGGTTGATGATCTTTATGGCCTTCCTGTGACATCGGGTGGTGTAGGTGTCCTGGAGGGCAGGTAGTTTGCCCCCGGTGATGCGTTGTGCAGACCTCACTACCCTCTGGAGAGCCTTACGGTTAAGGGCGGAGCAGTTGCCGTACCAGGCGGTGATACAGCCCGCCAGGATGCTCTCGATTGTGCATCTGTAGAAGTTTGTGAGTGCTTTTGGTGACAAGCCGAATTTCTTCAGCCTCCTGAGGTTGAAGAGGCGCTGCTGCGCCTTCTTCACAATGCTGTCTGTGTGAGTGGACCAATTCAGTTTGTCTGTGATGTGTATGCCGAGGAACTTAACTTGCTACCCTCTCCACTACTGTTCCATCGATGTGGATAGGGGGGTGTTCCCTCTGCTGTTTCCTGAAGTCCACAATCATCTCCTTAGTTTTGTTGACGTTGAGTGTGAGGTTATTTTCCTGACACCACACTCCGAGGGCCCTCACCTCCTCCCTGTAGGTCGTCTCGTCGTTGTTGGTAATCAAGCCTACTACTGTTGTGTTGTCCGCAAACTTGATGATTGAGTTGGAGGCGTGCGTGGCCACGCAGTCGTGGGTGAACAGGGAGTACAGGAGAGGGCTCAGAACGCACCCTTGTGGGGCCCCAGTGTTGAGGATCAGCGGGGAGGAGATGTTGTTGCCTACCCTCACCACCTGGGGGCGGCCCGTCAGGAAGTCCAGTACCCAGTTGCACAGGGCGGGGTCGAGACCCAGGGTCTCGAGCTTGATGACGAGCTTGGAGGTTACTATGGTGTTGAATGCTGAGCTGTAGTCGATGAACAGCATTCTCACATAGGTATTCCTCTTGTCCAGATGGGTTAGGGCAGTGTGCAGTGTGGTTGAGATTGCATCGTCTGTGGACCTATTTGGGCGGTAAGCAAATTGGAGTGGGTCTAGGGTGTCAGGTAGGGTGGAGGTGATATGGTCCTTGACTAGTCTCTCAAAGCACTTCATGATGACGGAAGTGAGTGCTACGGGGCGGTAGTCGTTTAGCTCAGTTACCTTAGCTTTCTTGGGAACAGGAACAATGGTGGCCCTCTTGAAGCATGTGGGAACAGCAGACTGGTATAGGGATTGATTGAATATGTCCGTAAACACACCGGCCAGCTGGTCTGCGCATGCTCTGAGGGCGCGGCTGGGGATGCCGTCTGGGCCTGCAGCCTTGCGAGGGTTAACACGTTTAAATGTCTTACTCACCTCGGCTGCAGTGAAGGAGAGACCGCATGTTTTCGTTGCAGGCCGTGTCAGTGGCACTGTATTGTCCTCAAAGCGGGCAAAAAAGTTATTTAGTCTGCCTGGGAGCAGGACATCCTGGTCCGTGACTGGGCTGGATTTCTTCCTGTAGTCCGTGATTGACTGTAGACCCTGCCACATGCCTCTTGTGTCTGAGCCGTTGAATTGAGATTCTACTTTGTCTCTGTACTGACGCTTAGCTTGTTTGATAGCCTTGCGGAGGGAATAGCTGCACTGTTTGTATTCGGTCATGTTACCAGACACCTTGCCCTGATTAAAAGCAGTGGTTCGAGCTTTCAGTTTCACGCGAATGCTGCCATCAATCCACGGTTTCTGGTTAGGGAATGTTTTAATCGTTGCTATGGGAACGACATCTTCAACGCACGTTCTAATGAACTCGCACACCGAATCAGCGTATTCGTCAATGTTGTTGTCTGACGCAATACGAAACATGTCCCAGTCCACGTGATGGAATCAGTCCTGGAGTGTGGAGTCAGCTTGGTCGGACCAGCGTTGGACAGACCTCAGCGTGGGAGCCTCTTGTTTTAGTTTCTGTCTGTAGGCAGGGATCAACAAAATGGAGTCGTGGTCAGCTTTTCCGAAAGGGGGGCGGGGCAGGGCCTTATATGCGTCGCGGAAGTTAGAGTAACAATGATCCAAGGTCTTTCCACCCCTGGTTGCGCAATCGATATGCTGATAAAATTTAGGGAGTCTTGTTTTCAGATTAGCCTTGTTAAAATCCCCAGCTACAATGAATGCAGCCTCCGGATAAACGGTTTCCAGTTTGCAAAGAGTCAAATAAAGTTAATTCAGAGCCATCGATGTGTCTGCTTGGGGGGGGATACATTCGGCTGTGATTATAATCGAAGAGAATTCTCTTGGTAGATATTGCGGTCTACATTTGATTGTGAGGAATTCTAAATCAGGTGAACAGAAGGATTTGAGTTTCTGTATGTTTCTTTCATCACACCATGTCACGTTAGCCATAAGGCATACGCCCCCGCCATTCTTCTTACCAGAAAGATGTTTGTTTCTGTCTGCGCGATGCGTGGAGAAACCCGTTGGCTGCACCGCCTCGGATAGCGTCTCTCCAGTGAGCAACGTTTCCGTGAAGCAAAGAACGTTACAGTCTCTGATGTCCCTCTGGAATGCTACCCTTGCTCGGATTTCATCTACCTTGTCAAGAGACTGGACATTGGCAAGAAGAATGCTAGGGAGTGGTGCACGGTGTGCCCGTCTCCGGAGTCTGACCAGAAGACCGCCTCGTTTCCCTCTTTTTCGGAGTCGTTTTTTTGGGTCGCTGCATGGGATCCGCTCCGTTGTCCTGTTTGTAAGGCAGAACACAGGATCCGCGTCGCGAAAAACATATTCTTGGTCGTACTGATGGTGAGTTGACGCTGATCTTATATTCAGTAGTTCTTCTCGACTGTATGTAATGAAACCTAAGATGACCTGGGGTACTAATGTAAGAAACTGCATAGTTTCCTAGGAACGCGAAGCGAGGCGGCCATCTCTGTCGGCGCCGGAAGTAGGTGGAGGATGATATATGATGGGGTGGAGGATGGTATATGATGGGGTGGGGGATGGTATATGATTCGGTGGAGGATGGTATATGATGAGTTGGAGGATGTAATATGATGGGTTGGGGGATAGTATATGATGGGGTGGGGGATGGTATATGATGGGGTGGGGGATGGTATATGATGGTGTGAGGGATGGTATATTATGGGGTGGAGGATGGTATATGATGGGGTGGGGGATAGTATATGATGGGGTGGGGGATGGTATATGATGGGGTGGAGGATGGCATATGATGGGGTGGAGGATGGTAAATGATGGGTTGGGGGATGGTATATGATGGGGTTGGGGGATGGTACATGATGAGGTGGGGGATGGTATATGATGGGGTGGGGGATGTTTATATGATGGGGTGGGGGATAGTATATGATGGGGTGGGGGATGGTATATAATGAGGTGGGGGATGGTATATGATGGGGTGGAGGATGGCATTTGATGGGGTGGAGGATGGTAAATGATGGGGTGGGGGATGGTATATGATGAGGTGGGGGATGGTATATGATGGGGTTGAGGATGGCATATGATGTGGTGGAGGATGGTAAATCATGGGGTGGGGGATGGTATATGATGGGGTTGGGGATAGTATATGATGGGTTGGGGGAGAGTATATGATGGGGTGGAGGATGTTATATGATGGGGTGGAGGATGTTATATGATGGGGTGGAGGATGGTATATGATGGGGTGGAGGATGTTTATATGATGGGGTGGAGGATGGTATATGATGAGTTGGAGGATGTAATATGTTGGGGTGGGGGATAGTATATGATGGGGTGGTTGGATAGTATATGATGGGGTGGGGGATAATATATGATGGGGTGGAGGATGGTATATGATGCGGTGGGGGATTGTATATGATGGGGTGGGGGATAATATATGATGGGGTGGAGGATGGTATATGATGGGGTGGAGAATGTTTATATGATGGGGAGGGGGAGAGTATATGATGGGGTGGGGGATGGTATATGATGAGGTGGGGGATGGTATATGATGGGGTGGAGGATGGTATATGATGAGTTGGAGGATGTAATATGATGGGTTGGGGGATAGTATATGATGGGGTGGGGGATGGTATAGGATGAGGTGGGGGATGGTATATGATCGGGTTGGGGACAGTATATGATGGGTTGGGGATAGTATATGATGGGGTGGTGGAAAGTATATGATTGGGTGGGGGAGCGTATATGATGGGGTGGGGATAGTATATGATGGGGTGGGGGATAGTATATGATGGGGTGGGGGATGGTATATGATGGGGTGGAGGATGGCATATGATGGGGTGGAGGATGGTAAATGATGGGTTGGGGGATGGTATATGATGGGGTTGGGGGATGGTATATGATGAGGTGGGGGATGGTATATGATGGGGTGGGGGATGGTATATGATGGGGTGGAGGATGGCATATGATGGGGTGGAGGATGGTAAATGATGGGTTGGGGGATGGTATATGATGGGGTTGGGGGATGGTATATGATGAGGTGGGGGATGGTATATGATGGGGTGGGGGATGTTTATATGATGGGGTGGGGGATAGTATATGATGGGGTGGGGGATGGTATATAATGAGGTGGGGGATGGTATATGATGGGGTGGAGGATGGCATTTGATGGGGTGGAGGATGGTAAATGATGGGGTGGGGGATGGTATATGATGAGGTGGGGGATGGTATATGATGGGGTTGAGGATGGCATATGATGTGGTGGTGGATGGTAAATCATGGGGTGGGGGATGGTATATGATGGGGTTGGGGATAGTATATGATGGGTTGGGGGAGAGTATATGATGGGGTGGAGGATGTTATATGATGGGGTGGAGGATGGTATATGATGGGGTGGAGGATGTTTATATGATGGGGTGGAGGATGGTATATGATGAGTTGGAGGATGTAATATGTTGGGGTGGGGGATAGTATATGATGGGGTGGGGGATAGTATATGATGGGGTGGGGGATAATATATGATGGGGTGGAGGATGGTATATGATGCGGTGGGGGATTGTATATGATGGGGTGGGGGATAATATATGATGGGGTGGAGGATGGTATATGATGGGGTGGAGAATGTTTATATGATGGGGTGGGGGAGAGTATATGATGGGGTGGGGGATGGTATATGATGAGGTGGGGGATGGTATATGATGGGGTGGAGGATGGTATATGATGAGTTGGAGGATGTAATATGATGGGTTGGGGGATAGTATATGATGGGTTGTGGGGATGGTATAGGATGAGGTGGGGGATGGTATATGATCGGGTTGGGGATAGTATATGATGGGTTGGGGATAGTATATGATGGGGTGGTGGAAAGTATATGATTGGGTGGGGGAGCGTATATGATGGGGTGGGGATAATACATGATGGGGTGGGGGATAGTATATGATGGGGTGGAGGATTGTATATGATGCGGTGGGGGATAGTATATGATGGGGTGGAGGGTGTTATATGATGGGGTGGAGGATGGTATATGATGGGGTGGAGGATGGTAAATGATGAGTTGGAGGATGTAATATGTTGGGGTGGGGAATAGTATATGATGGGGTGGGGGATAATATATGATGGGGTGGAGGATGTTTATATGATGGGGTGGGGGATAGTATATGATGGGGTGGGGGATGGTATATGATGGGGTGGGGGATGGTATATGATGGGGTGGGGGATGGTATATTATGGGGTGGAGGATGGTATATGATGGGGTGGAGGATGGTTTATGAGGTTATGGGGTAATGGGGTGGGGGATAGTATATGATGAGGTGGGGGATAGTATATGATGGGGTGGGGGATAGTATTTAATAGGGTAATGTGGTGTGGGATTTTTTATGAGGTGATTCGGTAATGGGGTGGGGGATAGTATATTATGGGGTGGGGGATAGTATATGATGGGGTGGGGGATAGTATATGATGGCGTAGGGGATGGTATTTGATGGGGTGAGGGATAGTATATGATCATGTGGGGGATAGTATACGAAGGGTTGGGGGATAGTATATGATGGGGTAGGGGATGGTACATGATGTGGTGGGGGATAGTATATGATGGGGTGGGGGATGGTATATGATGGGGTAGGGGATGGTACATGATGTGGTGGGGGATAGTATATGATGGGGTGGGGGATGGTATATGATGGGGTAGGGGATGGTACATGATGTGGTGGGGGATAGTATATGATGGGGTGGGGGAGGGTATATGATGGGGTGGGGGATAGTATATGATTTTTGGGGGGATAGTATATGCTGGGGTGGGGGATAGTATATGATGGGGTTTGGGATGGTATATGATAGGGTGGGGGATAGTATATAATAGGGTAATGTGTTGTGGGATTTTTTATGAGGTGATTGGGTAATGGGGTGGGGGATTGTATATGATGGGGTGGGGGGATAGTATATGATGGGGTGTGGGATGGTATATGATGGGGTAGGGGATAGTATATGATGGGGTGGGGGATAGTATATGATGGGTTTGGGGATAGTATATGATGGTGTGAGGGATGGTATATGATGGGGTGGGGGATGGTATATGATGGGGTGGGGGATAGTACATGATGGGGTGGGGGATGGTATATGATGGGGTGGAGGATGGCATATGATGGGGTGGAGGATGGTAAATGATGGGGTGGGGGATGGTATATGATGAGGTGGGGGATGGTATATGATGGGGTTGAGGATGGCATATGATGTGGTGGTGGATGGTAAATCATGGGGTGGGGGATAGTATATGATGGGTTGGGGATAGTATATGATGGGGTGGTGGAAAGTATATGATTGGGTGGGGGAGAGTATATGATGGGGTGGGGATAGTATATGATGGGGTGGGGGATAGTATATGATGGGGTGGAGGATTGTATATGATGCGGTGGGGGATAGTATATGATGGGGTGGAGGGTGTTATATGATGGGGTAGGGGATAGTATATGATGGGGTTGGGGATAGTATATGATGGGTTGGGGGAGAGTATATGATGGGGTGGAGGATGTTATATGATGGGGTGGGGGATGGTGGGGGATGGTATATGATGGGGTGGAGGATGGTATATGATGAGTTCGAGGATGTAATATGTTGGGGTGGGGATAGTATATGATGGGGTGGGGATAGTATATGATGGGGTGGGGGATAATATATCATGGGGTGGAGGATGGTATATGATGAGTTGGAGGATGTAATATGTTGGGGTGGGGATAGTATATGATGGGGTGGGGGATAGTATATGATGGGGTGGGGGATAATATATGATGGGGTGGAGGATGGTATATGATGGGTTGGAGAATGTTTATATGATGGGGTGGGGGAGAGTATATGATGGGGTGGGGGATGGTATATGATGAGGTGGGGGATGGTATATGATGGGGTGGAGGATGGTATATGATGAGTTGGAGGATGTAATATGATGGGTTGGGGGATAGTATATGATGGGGTGGGGGATGGTATAGGATGCGGTGGGGGATGGTATATGATCGGGTTGGGGATAGTATATGATGGGTTGGGGATAGTATATGATGGGGTGGTGGAAAGTATATGATTGGGTGGGGGAGAGTATATGATGGGGTGGGGATAGTATATGATGGGGTGGGGGATAGTATATGATGGGGTGGAGGATTGTATATGATGCGGTGGGGGATAGTATATGATGGGGTGGAGGATGGTATATGATGGGGTGGAGGATGGTATATGATGAGTTGGAGGATGTAATATGTTGGGGTGGGGGATAGTATATGATGGGATGGGGGATAATATATGATGGGGTGGAGGATGTTTATATGATGGGGTGGGGGATGGTATATGATGGGGTGGGGGATGGTATATGATGAGGTGGGGGATGGTATATGATGGGGTGGAGGATGGTATATGATGGGGTGGAGGATGGTATATGATGAGTTGGAGGATGTAATATGATGGGTTGGGGGATAGTATATGATGGAGTGGGGGATGGTATATGATGGGGTGGGGGATGGTATATGATGGGGTGGGGGATGGTATATGATGGGGTGGGGGATAATATATGATGGGGTGGAGGATGTTTATATGATGGGGTGGGGGATGGTATATGATGGGGTGGGGGATAATATATGATGGGGTGGAGGATGTTTATATGATGGGGTGGGGGATGGTATATGATGGGGTGGGGGAGATGGTATATGATGGGGTGGGGGATGGTATATTATGGGGTGGAGGATGGTATATGATGGGGTGGAGGATGGTTTATGAGGTTATGGGGTAATGGGGTGGGGGATAGTATATGATGGGGTGGGTGATAGTATATGATGGGGTGGTCAATGGTATATGATGAGGTGGGGGATAGTATATGATGGGGTGGGGGATAGTATATAATAGGGTAATGTGGTGTGGGATTTTTTTATGAGGTGATTGGGTAATGGGGTGGGGGATAGTATATGATGGGGTGGGGGATAGTATATGATGGGGTGGGGGATAGTATATGATGGGGTGTGGGATGGTATTTGATGGGGTGAGGGATAGTATATGATCATGTGGGGGATAGTATATGATGGGTTGGGGGATAGTATATGATGAGGTGGGGGAAAGTATATGATGGGGTGGGGTATAGTATATGATGGGGTGGGGGATGGTATATGATGGGGTAGGGGATGGTACATGATGTGGTGGGGGATAGTATATGATGGGGTGGGGGATGGTATATGATGGGGTGGGGGATAGTATATGATTTTTTGGGGGAGAGTATATGATGGGGTGGGGATAGTATATGATGGGGTGGGGGATAATATATCATGGGGTGGAGGATGGTATATGATGGGTTGGAGAATGTTTATATGATGGGGTGGGGGAGAGTATATGATGGGGTGGGGGATGGTATATGATGAGGTGGGGGATGGTATATGATGGGGTGGAGGATGGTATATGATGAGTTGGAGGATGTAATATGATGGGTTGGCGGATAGTATATGATGGGGTGGGGGATGGTATAGGATGCGGTGGGGGATGGTATATGATCGGGTTGGGGATAGTATATGATGGGTTGGGGATAGTATATGATGGGGTGGTGGAAAGTATATGATTGGGTGGGGGAGAGTATATGATGGGGTGGGGATAGTATATGATGGGGTGGGGGATAGTATATGATGGGGTGGAGGATTGTATATGATGCGGTGGGGGATAGTATATGATGGGGTGGAGGATGGTATATGATGGGGTGGAGGATGGTATATGATGAGTTGGAGGATGTAATATGTTGGGGTGGGGGATAGTATATGATGGGATGGGGGATAATATATGATGGGGTGGAGGATGTTTATATGATGGGGTGGGGGATGGTATATGATGGGGTGGGGGATGGTATATGATGAGGTGGGGGATGGTATATGATGGGGTGGAGGATGGTATATGATGGGGTGGAGGATGGTATATGATGAGTTGGAGGATGTAATATGATGGGTTGGGGGATAGTATATGATGGAGTGGGGGATGGTATATGATGGGGTGGGGGATGGTATATGATGGGGTGGGGGATGGTATATGATGGGGTGGGGGATAATATATGATGGGGTGGAGGATGTTTATATGATGGGGTGGGGGATGGTATATGATGGGGTGGGGGATAATATATGATGGGGTGGAGGATGTTTATATGATGGGGTGGGGGATGGTATATGATGGGGTGGGGGAGATGGTATATGATGGGGTGGGGGATGGTATATTATGGGGTGGAGGATGGTATATGATGGGGTGGAGGATGGTTTATGAGGTTATGGGGTAATGGGGTGGGGGATAGTATATGATGGGGTGGGTGATAGTATATGATGGGGTGGTCAATGGTATATGATGAGGTGGGGGATAGTATATGATGGGGTGGGGGATAGTATATAATAGGGTAATGTGGTGTGGGATTTTTTTATGAGGTGATTGGGTAATGGGGTGGGGGATAGTATATGATGGGGTGGGGGATAGTATATGATGGGGTGTGGGATGGTATATGATGGGGTGGGGTATAGTATATGATGGGGTGGGGGATAGTATATGATGGGGTGGGGGATAGTATATGATGGGGTGTGGGATGGTTTTTTGATGGGGTGAGGGATAGTATATGATCATGTGGGGGATAGTATATGATGGGTTGGGGGATAGTATATGATGAGGTGGGGGAAAGTATATGATGGGGTGGGGTATAGTATATGATGGGGTGGGGGATGGTATATGATGGGGTAGGGGATGGTACATGATGTGGTGGGGGATAGTATATGATGGGGTGGGGGATGGTATATGATGGGGTGGGGGATAGTATATGATTTTTTGGGGATAGTATATGCTGGGGTGGGGGATATTATATGATGGGGTGTTGGATAGTATATGATGGGGTAATGAGGTGGGGGATAATATAGGATGGGGTGGGGGATATTATATGATGAGGTGATTGGGTGGGGGATAGTATATGATGGGGTGAAGGGTTGGGGGACAGTATAATTGGGTGTTTGGGTGGGGTTTGTATATGATGGGGTGCTGGAATGGGGTGGGGGATAGTAGTTTGCCTTTGGTAGAATCGTTAGACTAAATTATGTTCTCTCAGTGTTCGGATGTGGGTTTTGATTAATTTAATCTCCTCACTAAATTATAGATATTGGGATTGAGGGAAGTGAATCTTAGTAACGTGTAAATGACCCACTAAACTTTTCCCCTGTAACAACCGTCATGATCACAGTTTTCAACAAAACATGTTCTATATTTAAAAATTATATCCCGTTTCCTGACTGGGTGGCCATGTTGAGAACATGTGAGCACATCTACACATGATGCAGTTCTCCTCTAACACAGGAGGGCCCAACAGGCCAACATCAATGAAAAGAAAACTAGAGAGAGAGAACAAGAGAAAGGAGAGAGAAAGGATCAGAGAGGAGAGAGAGAGGACCCCAGAGAGTAGAGAGAGAGAGGGGGGGGCGACGGGGGAGCGAGAGAGAGACAGGGGAGCGAGAGAGTGAGACGGGATTGAAATAGAGCAAAAGAGAGAGGGGACCGAGAGAGAAAGAGAGACAGTCGAGAGAGAGAGGTGTCATGAGCAGATGAGCTCCTGGATTTTTCAGCATATTTTTACAAGAGATTTTTCTACAAGGACACACAAGATATTACTCTCCACAACATAACCTTCTATAAGGACACAAGGCGAGACCCAAATGTAGACACAAAAGGCAAGATGGTAGTGTTCCAATATTTATTATAACAGAGGAAGTAGACAAAGTCAGGTCGGGAACAGGCGAGAGTTCATAAACCAGGTCAAAGTCCAAACAGTACCAGACGATAGGCAGTCTCGAGGTCAGGCAGGGGTCAGAAATCATATCCGAGTCCAAAACATTACAAGGGGATAGGCAGGCTGGTAGTCAGAACAGGCAGAAGGGTCAGGCTGTTTGACTTGGCAAACCAGACGAACTGACACCGAGATACAGGAAACACAGGGATATTTTCACCGGGGGTAATAAGCGACACCTGGAGGGGGTGGAGACAATCACAAGGACAGGTGAACCAGATCAGGGTGTGACACATTCACTCCAAATCAAAACTCCAAACCTACAACCTGTATGTTTTTGGACAAAATTACCTGGAAGGATCCCTACTACCAAAGGGTCTTCTTCTCAAGGACTATACAGCAAATGCTCTGATAAACCAACGACCAGCAAAAGAAGCACAACAGAAACCTGCAAATACCATCCAACCTGGAAATGAGTGAGTAATGTTTAGTCTGAAGCTACTTTTAAAGCCAATAAGGGAACTACATTACAATAATCTATATTACTTTATACGTACTGAATGCTAAGTTGCCAGGACAGAACAGATCCGGATGCATCTTTAATTAGCACTGAGGTGTGAAGTGAGAGGTGTCAAAATGTCAGGAGAGTTTCACTGCCTTCCATACGCAAATGCAAAGGCCTTTGAGATGACCTGTTCAGAGGTAATCTCAATACAGTATCTCTTGGATATAAAAAATAAGAAGGCACGGAAAGGGTACAAAAAGAAGTGCCTCATGGACAATCCAGAGACACTTTTTGCTGACTGTTACAAAACTGGAAAAGTAAGCAACTTAATCCATTGGCACAGTGCAATATTAACACACTACCCCGCTATCAAGGAGGTGTTAGCGATGGGTGGAAACTCACGATACTAGACAATGAGGACTCTGAGTCAGCCAAAATCTGGAATAGTATTGGCACAGGGCAACCCCGGACAGTTTCAGCTGGACTTCGACAGAATCAAAGAGCGAGTGCAGCAGGATAAACTCTCTTGATGAAAACTCCCCAACCATGAATCAAACCAGACCTCTTCTTTAAACAGCCCCACAGATGAGCAACCCCAAGCACAGTCAACCTCCCAGCACAGAGTACTACCCTCTCATTGAAATGAAGGATCAATTTACCCAGCTGGGGGTAAGGCAGGTGGAGCTGGAACAGCAGGTGATTACACTCCAGTCAGCACAGACCCAGACAACAGTCCAGCACAACAACACCCACTCAACCAGACCCGGAGAGCTGGAGGTGGAGAGAGACATATCTGCACTCTCAACTGTGGTGAGACAACATCAAAGCAGGAGCAGGAGAAGAACAGAGCGTTAGAGGAGAAGATGAGAGTGCTGGAGCTGAAGGTGAGAAAGATGATGTGTGATAGAGAACAACCCATTAGACAGCTAGCCACCCCCACAGAGAAGCCAGCAGAACAGTCCACCCCAGACCATAGCCTCGACAGCAGGACAGATAAATGAAGAACCCCAAGACCAGGGGACCCTTGTTAACCCCAATACCTCTCAGGCCTCTTGTTAGCCCTCCTGACAACCCCCCCCCCAAACACATTGAAAGTTTTTGCAGGATTCTCTCTTCACAACTGGCTACGTGACTATTACAGCTCAATGGGTGTAACTTTTGTTGACAATTTTGATACCTTTTGGAAACAAAACACATTTTATAATGAGGATGGGATCCACCCAAATCTTTTGGGTTCCTGGATCCTTTCACGGCATTATAAGGCTGCGTTGAGACAATGACTTATCAATGACCCAAGTTGAGCTCAGTTAATCCCTACCATTGTGATGCTGAGTTGTCATAATGCTTCAGTAACTTAATTGCCCTAAATTCCTCTGCTGAATGACTCTGCTGATCCTACAGCTATTGTATGCAGTAATCATGTGCCTATGAACCAGATTTATACTGTTAGCACTGAGGCGGTGTGCCCTGTTAGGAAGTCCACTGTGTCCAACTCACCCTGCACTAACATTAATAACATTAGCATATCTACTTCTTCCCAGTAATGCAATGAAAACAAGTAAGCATCCCAGAAGAAACGTTAACACGTAAGACCTGTTTCTGGAATGTCGCAAATTACAACTTCACAGGAGAGGCATTTGAATGTAAACTTTTGTTTAAAATCAAAATGAGTATTTTTAATCATTTTTTTACCGCTTTTTCTCCCCAATTTCGTGGTATCCAATTGGTAGACACAGTCTTGTCCCATCGCTGCAACTCCCGTACGGACTCGAGGCGAGAGCCGTGCATTCTCATAAACACGACCCAGCCAAGCCACACTGCTTCTTGACACAATGCCCTCTTAACCCGGAAGACAGCCTCAAGAATGTGTCGGAGGAAACACCGTACACCAGGCGACGGTGTCAGCCTGCATGCGCCCGGCCCGCCACAGGAGTTGCTACAGCAGAATGGGACAGGGACATCCAGGCCGGCCAAAACCTCCCCTAACCCGGACGACGCTAGGCAAATTTTGCGCCGACCCATGGGTCTCCCGGTTGCGCCCGGCTGCGACAGAGCTTGGACTCTAACCAGGATCTCTATTGGCACAGCTAGCACTGAGATGCAGTGCTTTAGACCACTGCGCCACTCGGGAGGCCAAAATGCATTTTTTGCCTTCTGAAACATGTGAACTTTCATGTGCTTTAAAAATAAACTTGTATGCCATCTGTAAATATGAATCAAATTGTTAAATTTACGACCCTAGATGGTTTAGCCACAGAAAAAGTCAGCAACCTTCCTGCTAGCCATGATTGGCTGAGATAATGAGTGGGCTGGACATGCCGAGAGATTAGTTTGGATTGGTCTGCCATGTAGCGCGCTTCTGTCTATTTAACCTCTCTGCGCATGGAACCCGCTAGCGGGCTGAAATTCCACAACATATGGTGATCGCTACATAAATAGTCATATTAAACATTCATGAAAATACAAGTGTCTCACATGTATCGAAAGCCTAGAATCTTGCTATTCCAACTGCGTTGTCAGATTTAAAAAAGGATTTACTGCGAAAGAATACGATGCGATTATCTGAGCATAGAGCCCCATAAAAAAAATATATATATATATAACCAGCACAGGGGTAACATAATCACAAACTGCATTAAAATAAATTGTTTACCTTTGACGATCTTCGTCTGTTTGCAATTCTAATGCTCATTGTTACACAATGAATGATGTTTTGTTTGATAAAATCTGTTTTTATAGCCTAACACGAAACATTTTGTGAACCGCTTGTGTCGTGAATTCCGTCTCATTCCATTTTCGACGACACATTTCAGGTAAATAACCCACACAGAAGGTGACTTTTCCAGTCATGTTTGGTTTCACTGCAATCAACTGGTTTGTTTGTAACACAATCAAACCTGATGGGCCATTTCGCGGGACGTATTGACTGAAAGAAACCGATTTGAAGAGTAGGGAGGGAGGGGAGCTGTAAGAGGTTTTAAACTGGTCAGTATGTGTAAGTAATCCTGTCTAATGCAGCTTTTTATATATATATATACATACATACATACATACATACAGTGGGGAGAACAAGTATTTGATAACCTGCAAAATCGTCAGTGTTTCCTACTTCCAAAGCATGTAGAGGTCTGTAATTTTTATCATAGGTACACTTCAACTGTGAGAGACAGAATCTAAAACAAAAATCCAGAAAATCACATTGTATGGTTTTTAAGTAATTCATTAGAATTTTATTGCATGACATAAGTATTTGATACATCAGAAAGCAGAACTTCATATTTGGTACAGAAACCTTTGTTTGCAATTACAGAGATCATACGTTTCCTGTAGTTCTTGACCATGTTTGCACACACTGCATCAGGGATTTTGGCCCACTCCTCCATACAGACCTTCCCCAGATCCTTCAGGTTTCGGGACTGTCGCTGGGTAATACGGACTTTCAACTCACTCCAAAGATGTTCTATTGGGTTCAGGTCTGGAGACTGGCTAGGCCACTCCAGGACCTTGAGATGCTTCTTACGGAGCCACTCCTTAGTTGCCCTGGCTGTGTGTTTTGGGTGTTTTGCTCTTACTGAGGGAAGGAGGTTGTTGGCCAAGATCTCGCGATACATGACCCCATTCATCCTCCCCTCAATACGGTGCAGTCGTCCTGTCTCCTTTGCAGAAAAGCATCCTCAAAGAATGATGTTTCCACCGCCATGCTTCACGATTGGGATGGTGTTCTTGGGGTTGTACTCATCCTTCTTGTTCCTCCAAACACGGCGAGTGGAGTTTAGACCAAAAATCTATATTTTTGTCTCATCAGACCACATGACCTTCTCCCATTCCTCCTATGAATCATCCAGATGGTCATTGGCAAACTTCAGATGGGCCTGGACATGCGCTTGCTTGAGCAGGGGGACCTTGCGTGCGCTGCAGGATTTTAATCCATGACGGTGCAGTGTGTTACTAATGGTTTTCTTTAAGGCTGTGGTCCAAGCTCTCTTCAGGTCATTGACCAGGTCCTGCCGTGTAGTTCTGGGCTGATCCCTCACCTTCCTCATGATCACGAGGTGAGATCTTGCAAGGAGCCCCAGACCGAGGGTGATTGACCGTCATCTTGAACTTCTTCCATTTTCTAATAATTGCGCCAACAATTGTTGCCTTCTCACCAAGCTGCTTGCCTATTGTCCTGTAGCCCATCCCAGCCTTGTGCAGGTCTACAATTTAACCCTGATGTCCTTACACAGCTCTCTGGTCTTGGCCATTGTGGAGAGGTTGGAGTCTGTTTGATTGAGTGTGTGGACAGGTATTTTATACAGGTAACGAGTTCAAACAGGTACAGTTAATACAGGTAATGAGTGGAGCACAGGAGGGATTCTTAAAGAAAACTAAGAGGTCTGTGAGAGCCGGAATTCTTAGTAGGTGATCAAATACTTATAGAAGAAAAAGAAACGCACACCTATTAAGACGAGGTGCTGGCTAGCGGAGTGGAAACTTGAAAATAAAAGAGAGCCGCACACTCTTGGAGCTCAGATGCAAAAATGTAATACCAACGTTTCGACAGCCAAGCTGTCTTCATCAGGGTATAATCACAAACACTGCGGGATGAAAACTAACAGGTCTGTGAGAGCCGGAATCCCTAGTAGGTGATCAAATACTTATGTCATGCAATAAAATGCAAATGAATTACTTAAAAATCATACAATGTGATTTTCTGGATTTTTGTTTTAGATTCCATCTCTCACAGTTGAAGTGTACCTATGATAAAAATTACAGACCTCTACATGCTTTGTAAGTAGGAAACACTGCCAATTTTGCAGGTTATCAAATACTTGTTCTCCCCACTGTATACTGTGTAGTAGATGTGCATAAGTGTTGCTCTCCACTTTCTGGAGGACCAAGTTTTGAAATCAGTGGAATTAGAGTATGATAGCTAAGGAGACGGAGTAAAACACCTGTCTCTGGATTACATCTTCAAACTAAGGGCAACCATGGCATCCGTAACAGAAAGGGAAAAGGGTCCATCCATGTATAGGGGTAATATAGTCTAGCTAGCTACATTTTCAGATTTGTCAGAAAGTAATTTTAGTTTCAAGTTAAAGTGTACTGTTAGCTAGCTAGCTAATGTTAGCTGGCTGGCTCGCTAGCTAACATTACGTGTATGACCTGTGTAGTAATATTATTCATATCTCAGAGCCATTTGCTTTGCTAGTTATAGCCTCATGTTAGCTAGCTAACATTAATCCTAGTTGGTTAGCTACCTGCAGATTCATACAGGGTAGTAACGTCATGATTTGGGATTATGGTTAATTGTTTCGCTAGCTAGCTACATGTCTTAACAAAATACTCTACTATGCAAGTAACCATATCAACAGAATGTTAATGATGTCACTGCGACAACTGTCGATAGACGTAGCTTGTAAATTTGCTCTGGCCATCTACTTCCATTTTAGAGCACTCTCATCTGAGTGTGCCAGAGCGCAGAATAACTGACGAATTTACGAACGGTCAACACCCGTTGAATACGGCCGGTGTCATTAAACATTGACAAAAAATCATACATTTTTGCTAGTAGCTTGGTGCGTATGTTGCCTGTACGGTCACTGTGGGGACAACTTTGTCGATGCACTTATTGATGTAGCCTGTGACTGAGGTGGTATACTCCTCAATGCTGCCACAGCACTCAAGTGAGTGATTTTAAAAGCTTCTTCTACTTTCCCCAATGCACAAGTGGTTATCTCCACTCTGCTACCATGAGAATGCACTTTCTAATGAACTCACTCAGCGAATCAGCGTATTTGTCAATGTTGTTGTTGGACGCAATGCAGAACATATCCCAATCCACGTGATCGAAGCAGTCTTGAAGCATGGAATCCGATTGGTCGGACCAGCGTTGAACAGACCTGAGCGCGGGAGCTTGCTGTTTTAGTCTCGGTCTATAGGCTGGAAACAGTCCACCCACACAGACAGTGTGGTGAAGGCACAACAGCGCCTCTTCAATCTCAGGAGGCTGAAGAAATTTTGTCACCTAAAACCCTGAAAAACCTCTACAGATGCACAATTGAGAGCATCCTGTTTGGCTGTATCACCACCTGGTACGGCAACCGCACCTACCTCAACCTCAAGACTCTCCAGATGGTGGGTTTTTGGGAATCAATGGGGTTTTATTGGGAATCCAGATTTTTAAGGGACTTGCTTGCAGTTCCTACCGCTTCCACTGGATGTCACCAGTCTTTAGAAATTGGGTGAGGTTATTCCTTTGTGTAATGAAGAAGTACGGCCATCTTGAACGAGGGTCACGTCATGATAGAGGCGCGTGACCAGAAAGCTAGCGTCAGTTTGTTTTCTTCCTGTATTGAACACAGATCATCCCGTCTTCAATTTTATCGATTTATAATTACTTACTTTAAAAAATACCTAAAGTTGTATTACACAAGTAGTTTGAAATGTTTTTGCAAAGTTTACAGGTAACTTTTGAGATATTTTGTAGTCACGTTGCGCAAATTGGAACCAGTGTTTTTCTGTATCAAACGCGCCAAATAAATTGACATTTTGGGTATATATGGACGGAATTAATCGAACAAAAGGACCATTTGTGATGTTTATGGGACATATTGGAGTGCCAACAGAAGAAGCTCGTCAAAGGTAAGGCATGATTTATATTTTTATTTCTGCGTTTTGTGTCGCCTCTGCAGGGTTGAAATATGTTTTCTCTCATTTGTTTATGGAGGTGCTAACCTCAGATAATAGCATCGTTTGCTTTCGCCGAAAAGCCTTTTTGAAATCTGACATGTTGGCTGGATTCACAACACATGTAGCTCTAATTTGTTATTTTACATGTGTGATTTCATGAAAGTTAGATTTTTATAGGAATTTATTTGAATTTGGTGCTCTGCATTTTCTCTGGCTTTTGGCTTCTGGCTTACCATCCCACATACAGTATCCCAGTTAAACAATGCCACTTTAATAATGTTTACATATCTTACATTACTCATCTCACATGTACAGTATATACTGTATCTTATACCATCTATTGCATCTTGCCTATGCCGCTCGGCCATCGCTCATCCATGTATTTATATGTACATAATCTTATTTGATCCCTTTAGATTTTTGTGTATTAGGTTTTTGTTGTGGAATTGTCAGATTACTTGTTAGATATTACTGCACTGTCGGAACTAGAAGCACAAGCATTTTGCTACCCTCACATTAACATCTGCTAACCATGTGTATGTGACCAGCAAAATGTGATTTGATTTGGCCTCACACATTCACCTAGGCCATGACAGGCAAACAAGGCCAACCCCCACTCTTACACCAGCCCAAGCCAAGTGCATTTATCAGATGCTCTGCTCATACTTACTGATCTGAGGCCAAACCATACAACTAGCAACATTGTACACTTCATGGAACAGAAAGCCTTCACAATCTCATCCTGTAATATCCAAGGCCTGAGGTGATCTGCCTTTGGCCTAAAGAGCAGAAACATGGACTTCACTAAATAAATCAGAAATACAGACATTTTAATCCTACAAGAAATATGATACAGAGGAGATGAACCCACTAGTTGTCCTCTAGGTTACCGAGAGCTGGTAATCCCATCCACAGAACTACCAGGAGTTAAACAGGGATGGGACTCAGGGAGTATGCTCATTTGATATAGAGCAGACCTAACCCACTCTATTAAATTAATAAAAACAAGAACATTTTACATTTGGCTAGAAATTCAATATTAAATGATCTCAACAGAGAAAAATGTCCTCAAGGGTGCTACCTATATCTGCCCATTAAAATCACCATACTTTAACCATGACAGCTTCTCCATCTTAGAGGGGGAGTTCCATTTTTTTCCTCGGAATCCAAGATGGCGTAGCAGTCCGACGTCTTTGTCGTTGTCCTGTCGTGTCCCTTGTGTATATATAATTTTACATATTTTTCTTCGCATATCTTTAAAAAATATTTTCCTAAACCTCAACTTCTAAATACTCTCCTGCAACCCGCCTCACCCAATGTGGGGTGGATCTGTTTTTTTTCTAAAGTATTTCTACTTACTTCAGATCTGGAATCCCTCAACTGAAGCTAGCCAGCTAACTACCTACCAGCTATCAGTCAGCAAACCATTGCTAGCGGTCATCAGCTAACCTTTAGCTCAGGAAAGCTCTCGCCAGTTCGAACAACGTGACTCAAAACACAGCATAACGGACCTATTATTATTTTTTATTTTTTTCCCCATATCCCCGGATTCCTAACGCAAACTGAACATTTTCATCTTGATCTTCACAACTAGTTTACCGCAATCCCGGGTGACTACTCCTGGCTAGCGTTTCCATCCCGGAGCAAGCACCAATTTAGCCTGAAGCTAGCCCAGCCAGGGCTCCTGTGCTACCACCGAAGCCCACTCATGGGCTACAATATCCAGGCCCCTTCTACTGCCGGTACAGTGCACGGAACCCCACCGATCCTCTACGACTGGAATACCGACATAATCTGCCCGAGGATTCCAAAAGGCCCCTCGGACACGACGTCCGCTGAAGGCCCATTCTGCTAACAGCCGTCTACTAGCTACCTAGAGCTACTTGGAACCCTACTAATTCCAAGGCTGGTCTATCGACGTCACCACACGAAGAGGCAAAAACAGACTTACCCCCATCACGACGTCCCCCAAAGGCTAACTTGCTAGCCCCAGTCTGTTAACTGCTAGCTTGCTTTCCCCGGTCTGCTAAGTGCTAGCTTGCCTGCCCCGGTCTGCTAACTGCTAGCTTGCCTGCCCCGGTCTGCCAACTGCTTGCTTGCTAACCCGGTCTGCTAACTGCTAGCTTGCCAGCCCCGGTCTGCTAACTGCTAGCTTACTTAGCCCCGGCCTACTAACTGTTAGCTTGTTAGCATTGGCCTGCTAACTGTCTGAATCTCCATGTCCCGAGTCAGCCCAACCACTCACTGGACCCATATGTTGGCTACGCATGCCTCTCTCTAGTATCAATATGCCTCGTCCATTACTGTCCTGGTTAGTGACTACTGTCTTATTTCACTGCAGAGCTTCTAGCCCTGCTCAATATGCCTTAACCAACCATGTTGTTCCACCTCCTACATATGTGATGACATCACCTGGTTTAAGTTTGTTTTACTCACTGCTTTAGCATACTCTGCCAACCTGGATGTCTTAGCCATGTCTGAATCCTGGCTTAGGAAAACTACCAAAACCCTGAAATCTCCATCGCTAACTAACATTTTCCGCCAAGATAGAACTGCCAAATCGGACGGTGTTGCAATCTACTGCAAAGATAGCCTGCAGAGTTCTGTAATGCTATCCAAGTCTGTACCTAAACAATTAGAGCTTCTACTTCTACCTTTCCAGAAATAAGTCTCTCACTGTTGCAGCTTGCTATAGACCTCCCTCTGCCCCCAGCTGTGCCCTCGATACCATATGTGAATTGATTGCCCCCGATCTATCTTCAGAGCTCGTGCTACTAGGTGACCTAAACTGGGATATGCTTAACACCCCGGCCATCCTACAATCTAAGCTTGATGCCCTCAATCTCACACAAATTATCAATGAACCTACTAGGTACAACCCCAAATCCGTAAACACGGGCACCCTCATAGATATCATCCTAACTAACTCGCCCTCCAAATACACCTCTGCTGTTTTGAATCAAGTTCTCAGCGATCACTGCCTCATTGCCTGCATCCAACGACCACCCCTCATCACTGCCAAACACTCCCTAAAACACTTCTGCGAGCAGGCCTTTCTAATCGACCTGGCCCGGGGTATCCTGGAATAACATTGACCTCATCCCGTCAGTAGATGATGCCTGGCTATTCTTTAAAAGTACCTTCCTCACCATCTTAAATTAGCATGCCCCACTCAAAAAATGTCAAACTAGGAAAATATATAGTCCTTGGTTCACTCCAGACCTGTCTGCCCTTGACCAGCACAAAAACATCCTGTGGCGTTCTGCATTAGCATCGAATAGCCCCCGTGATATGCAACTTTTCAGGGAAGTTAGGAACAAATAAACACAGGCAGTTAGAAAAGCTAAGGCTAGAAATTTGCATTCTGTAGTACTAACTCAAAAAAGTTGTGGGACACTGTAAAGTCCATGGAGAATACGAGCACCTCCTCCCAGCTGCCCACTGCTCTGAGGCTAGAAAACACTGTCACCACCAATAAATCCACTATAATTGAAAATTTCAATAAGCATTTCTCTACATCTGGCCATGCTTTCCATCCTGGCTACTCCTACCCCGGTCAACTGCCCGGCACCCTCCACAGCAACCCGTCAAAGCCCCCACCACTTCTCCTTCACCCAAATCCACATAGTTTGTGTTCTGAAAGAGCTTGCAAATCTGGACCCTTACAAATCAGCCGGGCTAGACAATCTGGACCCTCTCTTTCTAAAATTATCTACCCGAAATTGTTGCAACCCCTATTACTAGCCTGTTCAACCTCTCTTTCGTATCGTCTGAGATTCCCAAAGATTGGAAAGCAGCTGCGGTCATCCCCCTCTTCAAAGGGGGTGACACTCTTGACCCAAACTGCTACAGACCTATATCTATCCTACCCTGTCTTACTAAGGTCTTCGAAAGCCAAGTTAACAAACAGATCACTGACCATTTCGAATCCCACCGTACCTTCTCCGCTATGCAATCTGGTTTCAGAGCTAGTCATGGGTGCACCTCAGCCACACTCAACGTCCTAAACGACATCATAACTGGCATCGATAAGAGACATTACTGTGCAGCCGTATTCATCGATCTGGCCAAGGCTTTCGACTCTGTCAATCACCACATTCTTATTGGCAGACTCGACAGCCTTGGTTTCTGAAATGATTGCCTCGCCTGGTTCACCTAACTACTTCTCTGATAGAGTTCAGTGTGTCAAATCGGATGGCCTGTTGTCCGAACCTCTGGCAGTCTCTATGGGTGTGCCACAGGGTTCAATTCTCGGGCCGAATCTCTTCTCTGTATTCATCAATGATGTTTCTCTTGCTGCTGGTGATTCTCTGATCCACCTCTAGGCAGACGACACCATTCTGTATACTTCTGGCCCCTCTTTGGACTCTATGTTAACAACCCTCCAGACGAGATTCAATGCCATACAACTCTCCTTCTGTGGCCTCCAACTGCTCTTAAATGCAAGTAAAACTAAATGCATGCTTTTCAATCGATCACTGCCCGCACCTGCTCGCCCATCCAGCATCACTACTCTGGACGGCTCTGACTTAGAATACGTGGACAACTACAAATACCTGAGTGTCTGGCTAGACTGTAAACTCTCCTTTCAGACTCACACTAAGCATCTCCAATCCAAAATTAAATCTAGAATCTGCTTCCTATATCGCAACAAAGCATCCTTCACTCATGCTGCCAAACATACCCTCGTAAAACTGACCATCCTACCGATCCTCGACTTCGGTGATGTCATCTATAAAATATCCTCCAACACTCTCCTCAACAAACTGGGTGCAGTCTATCACAGTGCCATCCGTTTTGTCACCGAAACCCCATACACTACCCACCATTGTGCCCTGTACGCTCTCGTTGGTTGGCCCTCGCTTCATACTCGTCGCCAAACCCACTGGCTATAGATTATCTACAAGTCTCTGCTAGGTAAAGCCCCGCCTTATCTCAGCTCACTGGTCACCATAGCAGCACCCACTCGTAGCACGCACTCCAGCAGGTATATCTCACTGTTCACCCCCAAAGCCAATTCTTCCTTTGGTCGTCTTTCCTTCCAGTTCTCTGCTGCCAATGACTGGAACGAACTGCAAAAAATCTCTGAAGCTGGAGACTCACATCGCCCTCACTAGCTTTAATAACCCTAAGCCCGAGGGGAACTCCACCCCCCCATTCAGCTGAAAAGGTGGCGCAGGGAATTAAAAAATATTCTTTAGAAATATTTAACTTTCACAACAAGTCCAATACCTCAAATGAAAGGTAAACATCTTGTTCATCTACCCATCATGTCTGATTTTTAAATTACAGCGAAAACACAACATATTTATGTTAGACCACCACCAAATCAAAGGGAAAACGCAGCCATTTTTTCCAGCCAAAGATAGTCACAAAAGCAGGATTAGAGATAAATTGAATCACTAACCTTTTGAAAATCTTCATCAGATGACACTCATATGACATGTTACACAATACATTTATGTTTTGTTCGATAATATGAATATTTATATCCACAAATCTCGGTTTACATTGACGCCATGTTCAGAACTGCCTCCAAAATATCCAGAGCAATTATAGAAAGCTATGCCAGATAACTCAGATATACTCAAATATTTACAAAAATGTGAGGGGTGTACTCACTTTTGTGATATGCTGTATGTGTTGAACTGCTTTGCTTTATCTTGGCCAGGTCGCAGTTTTAAATGAGAATTTGTTCTCAACTAATGGGGTCTCCCCTTGGATTCTAGTTTGTTTATATCAACCAAGGGGAGACCCCATTACAGTAGAATATCTCCATACTGAATAATACAACCTGGTTAAATTAAGGTGAAATAAATAAAATATTTACAATGGATATGCATGGAACTGTAATGTACCTACCCAGGAACAAGCAACTTCATGTCAAGTGAAACACATAATGGTATAGCCTTTGTAAATACAATGTACCTGCCTTTGAAAAGGGAGTTGCGTTTTATTTTTCTGGCTTCAAAGGTATAATGTAGGTGAAATGTTGTTAAATTATGTCTGTTATTGTAGGTACTCATGAGCTAGAAAGGCAAAACACAGTAGGGTTAACCGTTTTATTACAATCATTGGGAAAATACACTTCAAGGTAGAATACAGCACCTATAAGTGTACTTTCAATGTAATTCCATATTTCACAGGATATATGAAAATGTCAGTTATAACAGTGTTATAAAGAAAAGTATGTTAACTACAATGTTGCTTCACAGGAACAAGTAACTTAATGTAGAGTGAAACATCATGAATTATTCATGTAATAACTATGTTACAACTATGGCAGACACCCATGACAGTACTTGTTGTTGTGATCAATGGGAATCCATCTCGAGGAAAAACATTTACAGCACCTTAAAGTGCAAACCATCAAGCTAACGAAGTTGGTAGCGGATGACTTTTGCAATTGAGTCTCCTTTGGAGTAGTAAATGAACGGTTCCAGCACTGTAGGATCTGTATCTACTACTACTACTTTGTTTCAGGACAAACTGATCACTCGGAGTTCCAATGCGGTAGCTGTTTGCTGGCCAAGGATTATAGGCTTGAGGTGACTTCCTTAATCACACAGGTCGCGAGCCTACGTAAGAAACTGGAGAAAACGCAGAGTGGAATGTTGACCTTTTTGGATTGAGCGGGGCATCTCCATCGGTCGGAGGCCTGCACCTGGCGATGGGCACAAGGGGCTCAAGTTATCCTGCCTCTCGCCCGTCCATAAAGGCTTCTCCGAATCCTGTGTAGTGCGGGAGTGGGTGGATTTCCTCATCCTTCTCACCAGCCATGATTTTGGGCAGCTCCATGGTAAGAAAGGTGACTGTTTTTGAACCAGGAACAATGTCCTATCCCGGAGCTTGAGTAAATGACATTACTAAGCTGCTCCCGAATGTACTACCTCAGGACATGGAAATCCATTCTGTCGTAGTACATGTGGGTTTTAATGACATTATGAAGGGCAGCTCTGAACAGTTGACATTCATGCCAGACACACTAGACCCATTCCAATTTGCTTACCGCTCCAACAGATCCACAGAAGATGCCATGTCCATTTGCTATCCACATTGCTCTTTCCCATCTGGACAAGAGGAGCACCTATATGAGAATGTTGTTCATTGACTACAGCTCAGAGTTCAACACTATTGTTCCCTCCAAGCTCGAAACCAGGCGCAGAGCCATTGGTCTGGACACCACCCTCTGCAACTGGATCTTGGACTTCCTGACGGGCAGACCACAGACTGTGAGGATTGGCAACAACACCTCCTCCACACCGACTCTTAACACAGGGGCCCCCAGGGGTGTGTCCTCAGTCCTCTTTTGTGCTCCCTGTCCACCCACAACTCCATGGCTTTGTACGACATCAACTCTATCATCAAGTTTGCTGATAACGCCATGGTTGTTGGCCTGATAACCAAAAATGACGAGACAGCCTATAGGGAGGAGACAAGTGAACTGGCTTCGTGGGCAAAATAAAGGAGTTGATTGTTGACTTCAGGAAGTGGAGGAAGGAACATGCCCTAATCTACATCAACAGGACTGCAGTAGAGTCAGCAGTTTAAGTTCCTCTGCTCCTCATCACCGAGGACTTGACATGGACCAACAACACCACCACTCTGGTCAAGAGGGCGCAACAGCGTCTCTACTTCTTAAGGCGGCTGAAGAAACTCTGTGTCCTCTCCAAATACTATCGCTGCACCATTGAGAGTGTCCTGACCGGTTGCATCACGGCCTGGTACGGATGGTGAAGACAGCCCAGTACATCACTGGGACCGTGCTCCCAACCATCCAGGACATCTACTCAAAACAGTGCCTGAGGAAGGCATGCAGCTTCATCAAGGACCCCACACACCCCTGCCACAAGCTGTTCTGTCCCTTACTGTCGGACAGACGGTATCTGATCTTCAGGTCTGATACTAATAGGGTCAGAGACAGTTTCTGCCATCAGACTGCTGAACACTTGAGCTGAACTGACCATCTGCTCTGATTCTCCACACCTTAGCACTCACACTCACACACACTCTCTCTCACACACACACACACACACAGTTGACACCACTAACACTCTATAAACAATTAACAAACCCCCCCATCCCCCCTTCCCTAAAACACGTGTAAAAATTGGACTATAAATGGTACCTCCCTGTATTATACTGATGCTAAAATATTTATTCTAATGAGACATTTACTTTATGTTCCTATTCTTATCTTTTATCTCTTGTTGTGTTATCGTTGAAACTGACCTGCAAGTAATCATTTCATTGGGCGATGTAAACCATGTGTATCCCGTACATAGAACTAATAAAACTAGAAACTTGACCATATCTAGGGTTGATACTGTAGACCGAACTATATCGTCTTGTTCTGCTCTAGCTATACATGGAATATCACCTGTTACATTGAGCTGAGTATTTTAGAATGGTCAACTTTAGTTTCTTTGACAAGGGGCGTGTCGGTTTCTGAAAACTAGTGTCTTTAGAACCCAGGTTGTGTTGATACAACAGCCGTCCTAAAAGAGGAATCACTATTTGACATCAAACAGAAGGCACTGGTCCATGTTGTGTAAAGACTATGTTGTTTGTCTATATGTCAATACTGTCCAAGCTGGTTTTTCAGGGTTACAAGTTAGTGCCCTACATGTTTTGCTAGCAGCTCTGTAGCTGATGCTTGTTGGTAAAGGAAGCATTAGGTAAAGCTTTCAATATATTTTCCTGTATTGGGGTGTTATAGGGTCAAATGTTTGATTTGAAGTCAAAGGTATAATATAAGTGAGTTATTTAGTGTTTGAACACGGACCTGTAACCTCATGAGTCTGAGGTCAGATAATTCACCTTATTACTGTTTGACATCACTGGGCTCCATTTATTCCACAAAGGGCGTATTAACATCCCATCTGGGCCAATTCATCTGCCAAATCACTGCCATTGACAAGATATTCCATCTATTCACAATGTCCCGAGTACATAAATACAGCTCTCACCATTTAATCAGATTGATATGTCATTTGTACAGAAAGTAGAATACACAAAGAGTTTGTCACTCAGTGGTTCCAGGCTTCGTCAGCCCCAGGCTAAATTCCATTGATGCTGCTGGCATCGACTCCAACATAAGATACAATCTAACAGTTCATTGCTACCAGAGAACCCTCTTAACCACACCTCAAAGACAACACATTAAACAGATCAAGTGTTGTCTACTCGTTCAATATCACTGCTGACACCAGGGCTGATGTCTCTGGCAGTAGGAGTGAAAAATCTGGTTACATGCTTCTGTGACAGCTTTCATTATTACCACCACAAAACCACTAGTGAAAGAAGGATGTGGAGAATGAGGGGCGAAGGGAGGAGAAGGGGTGGCCGGAAGAGGAGAGGAGGCTGAGAAGGAGGAGAAACCTGGAGTGGGGAGGTACAGGAGGTGAACGAGAAAAACGAGAAGGGAGGAGGATAAACATCTCTCTCCCTGTTTCATTCATCATAGGTTAAGCCTTAGCGAAGGTATCTGAATCACGCTTTATAGCAATAAAGCCTCTGAAACCAGAGCTGAGTTCTTGCTAAATTCCCCCATTAGTCAAGGGCCCATATTTCAGGATTAGCTGAGCAGCCCAGGGGGATTGATTGTAGCAGAGACTGTAGGGACTGTAAGCCTGGTGGATCACTGCAGCTCTTAACTTTAACAGTGTTTGTTTAGGCATCATTTAGAAGGCGGTGTCATGCCTCTGGATCAGCCTTTACATTCCAGGCTTTGTATTTGTGTTTTTGAGGCTGAGTGAGTGAGTGATCTTAGGGTTAGACACTATCTTAGGATAAAAAACTGCTATCTAGAACCAAAATTATTATTTGGCTGTCCCCATAGGAGAACCCTTTGAAGTAACCCCTATTGTTTCCAGGTAGAACCCTTTTGGGTTTCATGTAGAATCCTTTCCAAGGAGGGTTTGACATAGGACCCAAAAGAGTTCTAACTGGACCCAGAGAGGATTATCCTATGGGTCAGCCACAGAACTCTTTTGTAAGCCCTTTTTCGAAGTGTGCGAGACCGGTTTCGAAACGCACAGTGCAGTGGAGCGGTTACTGTATATTTTTAAAGGTATAATGTTTAACCCCAGAAGTCTAAATTGTTACGTTGATTATTTTCTCTGGCAGAACTCTTAGGTTTCCTTATAGCTGAGGAGGTGAGATGCTACATGTCGCTAGACGACCACTTAATGTGTCGTGATGTTTGATAGAAGCTTAATCGTTATGGTGATATTTTATCGAAGTGTAATCATTATTTGGGCCAATGGGGGAAAAAAATGGCGCCTGCTTAAGAACCAGGTTAGATTGAGTTCCATGTCGTAGCGACGACACTTTGTAGCAGAGTGGACTAACATGGTATTCTATGAGCCTGTTGAACGCTAAATAATTTGATATTCATAACTCTTTTCAGCACTAGCTGCATTAACCACCATGAGACCAACCCCTCTGGACGCCACAGTATAAGCCATCACTTGACATTCAATACTACCGTTGTACTTCCTCCATGTACAAAGGGAACCCATCCTATTGCACTCCATCTGTAGACTGCTGTAAAACAAGCTGACCGTCATTTCTTTGTTTTATTTAAATGGAACCTTTATTTGACTAGGCAAGTCAGTTAATAACAAATTCTAATTTACAATGACGGCCTACCAAAAGGCAGGAGACGGGGGCCCTGGGATAAAAAAAAACAAAGAAAATAAATACAACATAAATATAGGACAAAACACACATCACAACGAGAGACACAACACTACATAAAGCGAGACCTAAGACGACAACATAGCAAGGCAGCAACACATGACTGCACAGCATGGTAGCAACACAACATGGTAGCAGCACAAAACATGGTACAAACATTATTGGGCACAGTCAACAACACAAAGGTCAAGAAGGTAGAGACAACAATACATCACACAAAGCAGCCACAACTGTCAGTAAGAGTGTCCATGATTGAGTCTTTGAATGAGGAGATTGAGATAAAACTGTCCAGTTTGAGTGTTTGTTGCAGCTCGTTCCAGTCGCTAGCTGCAGCAAACTGAAAAGAGGAGCGACCCAGGGATGTGTGTGCTTTGGGGACCTTTAACAGAATGTGACTGGCAGAACGGGTGTTGTATGTGGAGGATGAGGGCTGCAGTAGATATCTCAGGTAAGGGGCCAGTGAGATTACCCGTTTACAGAGGAGTATAGAGTGCAGTGAATTGTCCTATAAGGAGCATTGGTGGCAAATCTGATGGCCGACCCCCTGCACCGAGAGAACCTACGATAAGAGGACCTACAGCTAGACCACAGCTTCACCAGCCACACCCCAACCAGCTGAGACAACCCCAAACAAACCATGACCTCCCCAGAACAGACCTATTTCTCCCCCCCCCTCCCCCCCCACCCATCCCTGCAGCAAGGTCCTCAAAATGACAGTCACACATACGCCCCTTCCCCCCTCCAAAGACCCATCCTGCAACATAAGAGGCATGTATCAGATGCACAACATGCTCTGTTAACACCTACTTTGATGGTCTGGGCCTAAACCACACAAAACAACACTAGACACTATGGAACACAAAGCTTTTACTATCTCATCCTGGAATATACAAGGCCTGAGGTCATCTGCTAAATAGCGCAGGAACCCAGACTTCATCAAAGAAATTGGAAATATAGACATTGTCATCCTACAAGAAACATGGTATCGAGGAGATGGACCCACTAGTTGCCCTCTAGGTTACTGGTTACTGGTAGAGAGCTGGTAGTCCCATCCACCAAACTACCAGGTGTGAAGCAGGGAAGAGACTCAGGGGGTATGCTAATATGGTATAGAGCAGACCTAACTCACACTATTAAATTAGTCAAAACAGGAACATTTTACATCTGGCTAGAAATTAATAAGGAAATGATCTCAACAGAGAAATGTCCTCAAGTGTGCTACCTATATCCCCCCAATAGAATCCCCATACTATAAAGAAGACAGTTTCTCCATCCTAGAGGGGAAAATCACTAATTTCCATTCCCAGGAACATGTCTATGGCAACCTAAATGCCAGAACTGGACAAGAACCTAACACTCTCAGCACACAGGGGGACAAACACCTACCTGGAGGTGACAGTATTTCCTCCCTAATATGCCTCTCTACACACAACTATGACAAAACAACCAACAAAAATGGGTCAAAACTACTGCAGCCCTGTCGCACGCAGGGTATGTACATAGTCAATGGTAGGCTTTGAAGAGACTCCTATGGTAGGTACACCTACAGCTCATCCCTTGGCAGTAGTACTGTATATTATTTTATCACTGACCTCAACCCAGAGTCTCTCAGAGCGTTCACTGTCAGTATACTAACTTCTGTACAATATGATCTTGTTATCCATTCGGATGTCATAAATCAACACTGCAGAGCTCTCCCTGTCCTCGGCCGTGCCCTGATTGATTACTGGTGATTATATCTGGAAATGTTCTTGTACAATCTGGCCCAGCTACTGTTGCTAGCCCCAATTCTGATTTCTACTCTCGTAAAAGCCTGGGTTTTCTGCACGTTAACAATAGAAGCTAATTACCAAAAATGTATCAATTGATAGTGTCGTTTCACAGCTCCAATCCAGATGTGTTGGTCATTACTGAGACATGGTTCAGAAAAAGTGTTTTGAATACTGATGCCAACCTTTCTGGTTGTAATATTTTTCAGACAGATCGTCCAAAGGTGGAGGAGTGGTAATCTTTACCAAGGATCACCTTCAGTGCTCAGTTGTCTCCACCAAGTCTGTCCACAAACAATTTGATTTGCTGGTTTTATGCATTAAACTTTCAAATAGCTCTTTGTTGACTGTTGTTATCGTCCTCCATCAGCACCGGCCTGTACCCTACCTGCCCTAATCTCTCACCGGGCCCCTTATACTAAGTCTGAATTTGTCCTGCTAGTTGGCTTAAACCACCTGACCAGGTCTTACAGCAATGGGACCCCCTAAATATTTCTCAGATTATCACCAATCCCACAAGGTATGACTCCAAACACCCAGAAAAGGCTACTCTCCTCAATGTTATCCTCACAAATAATCCTGAGGTATCAGTCTGGTGTTTTCTGTAAAGGCCTTAGTGATCACTGTTTTACAGCCTGTGTTCGTAATGGATGTTCAGTGAAACGACCTGTCCTGACTTGTCATAGACGCTTGCTAAAAAAACTTTGATGAGCAAGCTCTCCTTCATGACCTGGCCTCTGTAAATTGGTATAGAATATTGGAACTTTTCTTTATATATGTTCTTGATATTTTCAGCGTTAACAAATACGCACCCATAAAGAACATGAGAATTACTAACAGGTTCAGCCTCTGGTTCGATCGTGATCTTGCAGAGTTACTCCACCTCAAGAAATCCATTTGGCAAATCGCTCGGCACATGCACACTCAGGCTGACTGGCTCTTGTTCAGGCAAATTAGAAATAAGTGCACTCAGGCTATCCGGAAGGCCAAAGTTAGTTACTTTAGGGACCAGTTCTCTCGCCATGGGACTGACCCCAAGAAGTTGACGTCTATATTATTCTCTTGGGTAAGCAATCTGGTTTCCGCCCAGGTTATGTATGTGTCACTGCAACCTTAAAGGTCCTAAATTATGTCACAATTGCCATTGATTCTAAGCAACCATGTGATGCTATTTTTATTGACTTGGCCAAAGCTATTGATAACGTAGACGATTCCATTCTTGTGGGTCGGCTAAGGAGTATCGGTGTCTCTGAGGGGTCTTTGGCCTGGTTTGCGAACTACCTCTCTTAAAGAGGGTAGTGTATAAAGTCAGAACATCTGCTGTCTCAGCCACTGCCTGTCACGAAGGGAGTACACCGAGGCTCTATCCTAGGCCTCCTGACATTTAATCCTAGTAAAAATGCCGTGTCTTAGGTCAGTTAGGATAACCACTTTATTTTAAGAATGTGAAATGTCAGAATAGTAGTAGAGTGATTTATTTCAGCTTTTATTTCTTTAATCACATTCCCAGTGGGTCAGAAGTTTACATACACTCAATTAGTGTTTGGTAGCATTGCCTTAATTGTTTTAACTTGGGTCAAATATTTCAGGTAGCCTTCCACAAGCTTCCCACATTAAGTTGGGTGAATTTTGGCCCATTCCTCCTTGCAGAGCTGGTGTAACTGAGTCAGGCTTGAAGGCCTCCTTGCTCGCACATGCTTTTTCAGTTCTGCCCACAAATTTTCTTTAGGATTGAGGTCAGGGCTTTGTGATGGCCACTCCAATACCTTGACTTTATTGTCCTTAAGCCATTTTGCCACAACTTTGAAAGCATGCTTGGGGTCATTGTCCATTTAGAAGACCTATTTGCGACCAAGCTTTAACATCCTCACTGATGTCTTGAGATGTTCTTTCAAGATATCCACATAATTTTCCTCCTCATGAAGCCATCTATTTTGTGATGTGCACCAGTCCCTCCTGCAGCAAAGCACCCTCACAACATGATGCTGCCACCCCCGTGCTTCACAGATGGGATGAATAAGGTGCCCAGAGAGAACTGCCTGCTAATCTGTCCCAGATGCTAATATGCATATTATTAGTAGTATTGGATGGAAAACACTCTGAAGTTTCTAAATCTGTTTGAATGATGTCTGTGAGAATAACAGAACTCATATGGCAGGTGAAAACCTGAGAAAAATCCAACCAGGAAGTGGGAAATCTGAGGCTTGTAGTTTTTTTTAGCTCAGCCCCTATTGTAGATAGAGTGGGATATTGGTTATGTTGCACTCCCTAAGGATTCCACTAGATGTCAACAGTCTTTAGAACTTTGTTTGAGGATTCTACTGTGAAATGGGACCGAATGAGAGGGGAATGAGTCAGGTGTCTGGCAGATTTCCACAGACTCTGAGGTGCGGTCACGAGAGAGTTAGCTCTCGTTACATTGCTTTTCTAAAGACAGGAATTCTCCGGTTGAAACAATATTGAAGATTTATGATAAAACCCTCCTAAAAATTGATTATATACTTAGTTTGACAAGTTTCTACGGGCTGTAATAGAACCTTTTGAACTTTTGTTCTGACGTTCGGCGGGACCTGAATGCGCTTTTGGATTTGTTTACCAAATGCCCTAACAAAAGAAGCTATTTGGACATAAATGATGGACATTATCGAACAAAACAAACATTTATTGTGGAACTGCAATTCCCGGGAGTGCATTCTGATGAAGATCATCAAAGGTAAGTGAATATTTATAATGCTATTAATGACTAATGTTGACTACCCTATATGGCGGAAATCTTTTTGGCTGCTTTGTGTTTGAAAGCTGTACTCAGATTATTGCATGGTTTACTTTTTCCGTAAAGTTTTTTTGAAATCTGACAGCGGTTGCATTAAGGAGAAGTATATCTTTAATTCCATGTATAAAAGTGATATTTTCATCAACATTTATAATGAGTATTTCTGTAAATAGATTTGGCTCTGCACTATCACCGGCATGTTTTAGAACTTCTGAATGTAACGCGCCAATGTAAAATGAGATTTTTTTTATATAAAAATGCACTTTATCGAACAAAACATACATGTATTGTGTAACAGGAAGTCCTATGAGTGTCATCTGATGAAGATCATCAAAGGTTAGTGATTCGTTTTACCTCAATTTGTGCTTTTTGTGACTCCTCTCTTTGGCTGAAAAAAATGGCTGTGTTTTTCTGTGAGTTGGTGGTGACCTAACATAATCGTTTGTGGTGCTTTCGCTGTAAATAATTTTTGAAATCAGACACTGTGGCTGGATAAACAAGAATTGTACCTTTTTAAAATGGTGTAAAATACTTGTATGCTTGAGGAATTTTTATTGAATTTGGCGCCCTGCACTTTTACTGGCTGCTGGCGAGGTGGGACGCTACAGTCCCACATATCCCAGAGAGGTTTTAATGGCGGTTTTGGAGCAGTAGCTTCTTCCTTGCTGAGCGGCCTATCAGGTTATGTCGCTATAGGACCGGTTTTACTGTGCATATAGAGTTTTGTACCTGTTTCCTCCAGCATCTTCACAAGGTCCTTTGCTGATGTTCTGGGATTGATTTAAAATTTTCGCACCAAAGTACGTTCATCTCTAGGAGACAGAACGCGTCTCCTTCCTGAGCGGTATGACGGCTGCGTGGTCCCATGGTGCTTATACTTGTGTATTATTGCTGGTACAGATGAACGTGGTACGTTCAGGCATTTGGAAAATGCCCCTAAGTATGAAACAGACTTGTGGAGGTCTACAATTAGTTTTCTGAGGTCTTGGCTGATTCCCTTTGATTTTCCCATGATGTCAAGCAAAGAGGAACTGCATTTGAAGGTAGGCCTTGAAATACATCCACAGGTACACCTCCAATTGAATCAAATTATGTCATTTAGTCTTTCAGAAGCTGCTAAAACAATGACATCATTTACTGGAATTTTCCAAGCTGTTTAAAGGCACAGTCACCTTAGTGTATGTAAACTTCTGACCCACTGGAATTGTGATACAGTGAATAGTAAGTGAAATAATCTGTCTGTAAACAATTGTTGGAAAAATTACTTGTGTCATGCACAAAGTAGATGTACTAATCGAATTGCCTATAGTTTGTTAACAAGAAATCTGTGGAGTGGTTGAAAAAATAGTTTTAATAACTATTATAGTATAACTATTATAGTAGGATAGTGGAACTATTATAGTAGGATAGTAGAATTATTATAGTAGGATAGAATAACTATTATAGTAGGAGAGTAGAACTATTATAGGGTAGCCTAGTGGTTAGAGCGTTGGACTAGTAACCGGAAGGTTGCAGGTTCAAATCCCCGAGCTGACGAGGTACAAATCTGTCGTTCTGCCCCTGAACAGGCAGTTAACCCCACTGTTCCTAGGCCGTCATTGAAAATAGGAATTTGTTCTTAACTGACTTGCCGAGTTAAATAAAGGTAAAATAAAAAAATAAATAGCAGGGTAGTAGAACTCTTATAGTAGGATAGTATAACTATTATAGTAGAGCTATTATAGTAGGATAGTATAACTATTATAGTAGAACTCTTATAGTAGGATAGTATAACTATTATAGTAGAACTCTTATAGTAGGATAGTATAACTATTATAGTAGAGCTATTATAGTAGGATAGTATAACTATTATAGTAGAACTCTTATAGTAGGATAGTATAACTATTATAGTAGAGCTATTATAGTAGGATAGTATAACTATTATAGTAGAGCTATTATAGTAGGATAGAATAACTATTATAGTAGAGCTATTATAGTAGGATAGAATAACTATTATAGTAGAGCTATTATAGTAGGATAGAATAACTATTATAGTAGAGCTATTATAGTAGGATAGAATAACTATTATAGTAGAGCTATTATAGTAGGATAGTATAACTATTATAGTAGAACTATTATAGTAGGATAGTGTAACTATTATAGTAGAGCTATTATAGTAGGATAGAATAACTATTATAGTAGAGCTATTATAGTAGGATAGAATAACTCTTATAGTAGGATAGTATAACTATTATAGTAGAGCTATTATAGTAGGATAGTATAACTATTATAGTAGAGCTATTATAGTAGGATAGAATAACTATTATAGTAGGATAGTATAACTATTATAGTATAACTATTATAGTATAGCTATTATAGTAGGATAGTATAACTATTATAGTAGGATAGTATAACTATTATAGTATAGCTATTATAGTAGGATAGTATAACTATTATAGTAGGATAGTATAACTATTATAGTATAGCTATTATAGTAGGATAGTATAACTATTATAGTAGGATAGTATAACTATTATAGTATAACTATTATAGTAGGATAGTATAACTATTATAGTATAACTATTATAGTAGGATAGTATAACTATTATAGTAGGATAGTGCTTTGACCATGTTATTTTGTTGGTGATGTGGACACGAAGGAACTTGAAGCTCCCGTCGGTCCTCATTTTCCTGTAGTCCACAATCATCTCCTTTGTCTTGATTACATTGAGGGAGAGGTTGTTATCCTGGCATCCACATGGCCAGGTCTTTGTTCTCCTCCATATAGGCTGTCTCGTTGTATACTGTCCTACTATGCGATACTACATTATAATAGTTATACAATTGTCACATCCTGACCTTAGTTCCTTTTGTATGTTTCTATTTTAGGTTGGTCAGAGTGTGAGTTGGGGTGGGCTTTCTATGTTTTGTTCTTGTGTTTATATTTCTATGTGTTTGGCCTGGTATGGTAACCAATCAGAGGCAGCTGTCAATCGTTGTGTCTGATTGAGAACCAGCCTGTTTTCCCACTCTTGTTTGTGGGTGATTATTTCCTGGTTCAGTTTTTCTTTATTCGCTTGTTCGTTTGTTTCCGTTGTTCAGAGTAATAAATATGACGAACACTTACAACGCTGCATATTGGTCCGATATTTCCTACTCCTCCTCAGAAGAGGAAGACGACAACCGTTACAACAATCCTACTAGGTCCTACTATAATAGTTATACTATTCTACTATAACAGTTATACTATTCTACTGTGCTACTATAATAGTTATACTATTCTACTATGCTACTATAATAGTTATACTATCCTGCTATAATAGTTATACTATCCTACTATAATAGTTATACTATAATAGTTATACTATCCTACTATAATAGTTATACTATCCTGCTATAATAGTTATACTATCCTACTAAAATAGTTCTACCATCCTACTATAATAGTTCTAATCTCCTACTATAATAGTTCTACTCTCCTACTATAATAGTTCTACTGTCCTACTAGGTCCAACTATAAGAGTTCTACTATAATATTTATAACGTCCAAATTGGCCCTGCTATATATCTTCTGTGGGATATGGGGCTATATGTATATATATTTGATTTGATTTTGATTTGAGATTTGATATGTTGACATCCGGATGCAAAGCGTGCCCAAAGTACACTGCCTGCTACTCAGGCCCAGAAGCTAGGATATGCATGGGTAGATGTTGATAGAAAACACTACAGTTTCTGTAACCGTTTAAAATAATGTCTGAGTATAACAGAACTGAAATGGCAGGTCAAACCCCGAGGACAAACCATAAAAAATAAAAAAATCAGCATACCACTGATTTCAATGCCTGGCACTTTTATAATGGGGTGAAATCGTCCCCGATTGCAGTTCCCAGTGCTTCCACTAGATGTCAACAGTCTTTAGAAAGAGTTTCAAAAGTGTAGTTTCCAAGCGCATGGCAGAGACGGCGTGTTCTTTTTGTTAATCTCCGGTAAAGACAATAACGATTCTCCGTCTTAAATTTGATTGTTTATTTGCGTATTAGGGTACCTAAGGATTGACTATAAACGTTGATTGATACCCCTCCTCTCTCCTCTACACCCCTCCTCTCTTTCTCTCTTCTACACCCCTCCTCTCTCTCCCCCACTCTTCCACACCCCTCCTCTCTTCTCCACACCCCTCCTCTCTTCTCCACACCCCTCCTCTCTTCTCCACACCCCTCCTCTCTTCTCCACACCCCTCTTTTCTCTTCCACAACCCCCTTTTCTCTTCCGCAACTACTCCTTTCTCTTTCCTCCACACCTCTCTGCTCCACACCCCTCCTCGCTCTTCCACATCCCTCCTTGCTCTCGCTCTCTTCTCCACATCCCTCCTTGCTCTCTCTCTCTTCTCCACATCCCTCCTTGCGCTCTCTCTTCTCCACACCCTCTCTCTCTTCTCCTCACCCTCCTCTCTCTCTCTCTCTCTCTCCTCCACACCCCTCCTCTCTTCCACACCCCTCCCCTCCTCTCTTCCAAACCCTCCTCTCTTTCTCCCTCTTCTCCACACCCCTCCTCTCTCTTTCCTCCACACCCCTCCTCTCCCTGTTTCTCTCTCTCTCCCTCTCTCTCGCTTCTCCACACCCTCCTCTCCCTTTCCTCCACACCTGTCCTCTCCCTCTCTCTCCCCCTTCTCCACACCTCCTCCCCCCCTCTCCTCCAGCCCTCTCTCCTCCACACCCCTCATCTCTCTCTTCTCCTCACCCTCCTTTCTCTCTCTCTCCCTCTCCTCCACACCGTCCTCTCTTTTCTCCACACCCTCCTCTCTCTTTCCTCCACACCCCTCCTCTCTTTCTCTCCCCCCTCTCTCTCGCTTTTCCACATCCTCCTCTCTCTCTCTCTCCTCCACACCTCCTCTCGTTCTCACCTCTACATGCCTCTCTTTTCCCCACACCGCTCCTCTATCTTTCTTCTCCACACCCCCCCTCTCTCCTCCACACCCCCCCTCTCTCTCTCTCCTCCACACCCCTCCTCTCCCTCTCTCCTCCTCTCCCTCTCTCCTCCACACCCGTACTCTCATTCTCCTTTCTAAGTAGAAAGATCACTCTTCTTGGTGCCTGTAACAAGCGTGTCTTAACTCGAAACTATTTGCTTCTTCAGTATTTTACAGGACCTGTAAGGGACCGAACGATAGCCACGACATCTGACCTCGATGTTCAGAACTATAGCAAAGACAGTCTACAAGGTATATGTGCTTTATATTTGCCTGTTTATGACACTGTATATAAGCCCATATGACCTGTCTAAGAGCTGCCACACTGTCAAATCAATCCAAAATAAAGACAATTTTTCAAACACTATATATAATTATCAAAATGTTATCTCTGGAACATTTATAAACCTTGTTGGAAGCGGACAAAGAACATTGATACTTCTCTACATAGTTCTGAATGATCCAACTCTTCTACACAATAGCTTAAGAAAACACCAGGCTGACATTGTGACAGCTCTGCTTGTTTATGAGCTGCAAGTCAACACAGGAGGAGAGAGAGAGGGGGAACAAGTTACATACACATCATTCTGACCTGAGAGGGAGGGAGAAAGAAAGAAAGTGAAAGGAGGCCTGCCCTTCTGAGGAGAATGGAGGGATTTAGTGAGAGAATGGTAGAATTACGGGAGGTGAAAGGAGGAGAATAGAGAGGTGGGGCAGGTTGACATGTTTGTTGAGTGCAGAGGAACAGTAAATTATTATAAGTACAGGGTAGCAGCCGTACGTACTGTCAGTGGCCTCTCATCCACAATGTCCTGTAGAATACCTGAACCTTGTGGTCAACAGGTCAACACTTAGCCACTCTTTGTCCTCTCTCTGTCACTAGACTCTCAAACAGCACCTTTGTCAGGAGACAAACGCTGACATGTCTAGAGAGCGATCAGATGAGGGCGAGCGATCAGAGACAGAGAGGGCGAGCAATCAGAGACAGAGAGGGCGAGCGATCAGAGAGGGCGAGCGATCAGAGAGGGCGAGCGATCAGAGAGGGCGAGAGATCAGAGAGGGATCAGGGGCCATAGATCAACAAGTCGGTCGTTACCTCAAAATACGTAAGCGCTAATAATAAGTCACATCACACAGGAATGGCTAAGTATTTACCTCCTGAGAGTCCTGACTGGACAGCCTCTTCAAATCACCTTAACTATAGCCTTGTTTAGCAGGGCAGGGGTCAAATTCATTACAATTAAGTTCATTCAGGGGATGTAATGAAATATGTAATGAAATAAAATGAATTAATTGAAAATATCACATTCTGTAGATAATAATTGAAAATGTCCAGTTCATGAGTCAAATTCAACTTCATCCCTGAATTGAAATGGAATGGAAATGACTGTTCTGCTCCAGGCGTCAGATGAAAGCTGTTTCAGTGAGCTGGATTGATAAAGGAAACCACTACCACATTCACAACCCCTTGAGTAAATACATGTCAGAATCACCTTCGGCATCGATTACAGTTGTGAGTCCCTCTGGGTAAGTCTCTAAGAGCTTTCTATACCTGGATTGTGCAACATCTTCCCATTACTCTGTTCAAAATTCTTCAAGCTCTGTCAAATTGGTAACAGAACTTTTCAGTCAGAAACGAGGAAGAAACTAAATGGCTGAAATGATGTTGTGTCTCTGTTCAAAATTCTTGACAAATTGGTTGTTGACCATTGCTAGACAAGAATATTCAGGTCTTGCCATAGATTTTCAAGCATATTTATGTCAAAATTGTAACTTAGCCACTCAGGAACACTCACTGTTTTTAAAGCAACTCCAGTGTAGTTTTGGCCTTGGGTTTTAATCCCCTCCTCTCTTATCCCTCACTCCCCCCACGCCTCCCCCCCCCCCCTCTCCTGTAGATTTGGCCTTGTGTTTAACGTTATTGTCTTGCTGAAAGGTGAATTCATCTCCCAGTGTCTGGTGGAAAGCAGACTGAACCAGGATTCCCTCTAGGATTTTGCCTGTGCTTAGCTCCTTTCCGTTTCTTATTTATCCTGAAAAACTCTCCAGTCCTTAATGACTGCAAGAATACCCATAACATGATGCAGCCACCACTATGGTTGAAATTATGGAGAGTGGTACTCAGTAATATGTTTGCGGCAAATCCAATACAACACTTTGTATTCTGGACAAAAAGTGAATTGCTTGGACACATTTTTTGCAGTATTAAGGTGCCTTGTTGCAACCAGGATGCATGTTTTGGAATATTTGTATTATGTACAGGCTTTCTTCTTTTCACTCTGTCATTTAGGTTAGTATTGTGGAGTAACTACAATGTGATGCAGCAATTTTTTCTACTATCACAGCCATTAAACTCTTTCAATATTTTAAAGTCACCATTGGCCTCATGGTGAAATCCCTGAATGGTTTCCATCCTTTCCGGCAACTGAGTTATGAAGGACTCCTGTATCTTTGCAGTAACTGGATGTATTGATACACCATGCAAAGTGTAAATTGTTAACTTCACTATGCTCAGAGGGATATTCACCATCTGCTTTTTTTAACATAATATATCTGAATCTACAGTATGTAATTATCTACCTACAGTATGTAATGTATCTGTATCAACACTATGTAATGTGTCTGTATCTATGTTTGACCAAAGTTAAACAATTTAAAGGCAACGCTACCAAATACTAATTGAGTGTATGTGAACTTCTGACCCACTGGGAATGTGATGAAAGAAACAAAAGCTGAAATAAATCACTCTCTACTATTATTCTGACATTTCACATTCTTAAAATAAAGTGGTGATCCTAACTGACCTAAGAAAGGGAATTACTAGGATTAAATGTCAGGAATTGTGAAAAAAACAGTTTAAATGTATTTGGCTAAGGTGTAAGTAAACTTCCAACTTCAACTGTAGGTAGGGGTAAAATGACTATTCATAGATAATAAACAGCGAGTAGCAGCAGTTTAAAAACAGAGGAGAGATGTCAACGTAAATAGTCAAGGTGGCCATTTTGATTAATTGTTCATTGGTCTTATGGCTTGGGGGCATAACCCTTTAAGGAGCCCTTTGGACCTAGACTTGGAGTCCGGTACTTCTTGCCGTGCAGTTGCAGAGAGAAAAGTCCATGACTCGCGATACATGGCCCCATTCATTCTTTCCTTTACACGGATCAGTCGTCCTGGTCCCTTTGCGGAAAAACTGCCCCAAAGCATGATGTTTCCACCCCCATGCTTCACAGTAGGTATGGTGTTCTTTGGATGCAACTCAGCATTCTTTGTCCTCCAAACACGACGAGTTGAGTTTTTACCAAAAAGTTATATTTTGGTTTCATCTGACCATATGACATTCTCCCAATCTTCTTCTGGATCATGCAAATGCTTTCTAGCAAACTTCAGACAGGCCTGGACATGTACTGGCTTAAGCAGGGGGACACGTCTGGCACTGCAGGATTTGAGTCCCTGGTGGCGTAGTGTGTTACTGATGGTAGGCTTTGTTACTTTGGTCCCAGCTCCCTGCAGGTCATTCACTAGGTCCCCATCGTGTGGTTCTGGGATTTTTGCTCACCGTTCTTGTGATCATTTTGAACCCACGGGGTGAGATCTTGCGTGGAGCCCCAGATCGAGGGAGATTATCAGTGGTCTTGTATGTCTTCCATTTTCTAATAATTGCTCCCACAGTTGATTTCTTCAGTGGACAGGTGTGGAGTTTGGAGTGTGACTGAGGTTGTGGACAGGTGTCTTTTATACTGATAACAAGTTCAAACAGGTGCCATTAATACAGGTAACGAGTGGAGGACAGAGGAGCCTCTTAAAGAAGAAGTTACAGGTCTGTGAGAGCCAGAAATCTTGCTAGTTTGTAGGTGACCAAATACTTATTTTCCACCATAATTTGCAAATAAATTCATTAAAAATCCTACAATGTGATTTTCTGGATTTTTTTCTTCTCATTTTGTCTGTCATAGTTGAAGTGTACATATGATGAAAATTACAGGCCTCTCATCTTTTTAAGTGGGAGAACTTGCACAATTGGTGGCTGACTAGATACTTTTTTGCCCCACTGTATATGTATATACTGTACTCTATCATCTACTGCATCTTGCCATCTTTTATGTAATACATGTATCACTAGCCACTTTGTTTATAAACCCTACATTACTGATCTCATTTGTCAGCATCGCCGACACATGGACCCAGACTGGGTCTCATATGTATATACTGTACTCTATACCATCTACTGCATCTTGCCTATGCCGTTCTGTATCATCACATGCGGGGATGCGGGGATCCGAGCTTGGGCAGGAGCCGAAGCCACCCTCCTGGAAAGAGCAGGTGGTCCTAATGTTTTGTACACTCACATTTTGTTACGTTACAGATGTATTCCAAAAATGGATTTCATAAAAACATTTGCTCATCAATCTACACACAATTACCCAAATTGACAAAGTGAAAACAGGTTTTGTGACATTTTTGCATTTTTTTTTAACAAAAACATTTGAAATACCTTATTTGCTTAAGTATTCAGACCCAATGCTATGAGACTTGAAATTGAGCTCAGGTGCACCCTGTTTCCATTGATCATCCTTGAGATGTTTCAACAACTTTATTGGAGTCCGCCTGTGGTAAATTCAATTGATTGGACATGATATGGGGGGGGGGCACACACCAGTCTATATAAGGCCCCACAGTTCGCAGTGCATGTCCGAGCAAAAGCCAAGCCATGAGGTTAAAGGAATTTTTGAGGCACAGATCTGGGGAAGGGTACCAAAAAATGTCTGCAGCATTGAAGGTCCCCAAGAACACAGTGGCCTCCATCATTCTTAAATGGAAGAAGTTTGGAACCACCAAGACTCTTCCTAGAGCTGGCCGCCTGGCCAATCTGAGCAATCGTGGGAGAAGGGCCTTGGTCAGGGTGTTGACCAAGATTCCGATGGTCACTCTGACAGAGCTTCAGAGTTCCTCTGTGGAGATGGGAGAACCTTCCAGAAGGACAAAAATCTCTGAAGCACTCCACCAATCAGGCCTTTATGGTAGAGCGGCCAGATGGAAGCCACTCTTCAGTAAAAGGCATATGACAGCCCACTTGCAGTTTGCCAAAAAGCACCTAATGAACTCTCAGACCATGAGAAACAAGATTCTCTGGTCTAATGAAACCAAGATTGAACTCTTTGGTCTGAATGCCAAGTGTCATATCTGACACCATCCCTACGGTGAAGCATGGTGGTGGCAGCATCATGCTGTGCCATGTTTTTTCAGCAGCAGGTACCGGGAGACTAGTCAGGATTGAGGGAAAGATGAACGGAGCAAAGTACAGAGAGATGCTTGATAAAAACCTGCTCCAGAGCAGTCAGGACCTCAGACTGGGGCTAATGTTCACCCTTCAACAAGACAACAACCCTAAGCACACAGCCAAGACAACGCAGGAGCGGCTTCGGGACAAGTCTCTGGATGTCCTTGAGTAGCCCAGCCAGAGTCCGGACTTGAACCCAATCGAACAGAGAGATTTGAAAATAGTAGGCAGCGACACTCCCCATCCAACCTGACAGAGCTTGAGAGGATCTGCAGAGAAGAATAAGAGAAACTCCCCAAGTGCCCTCCTGGATGGAGATCAAAGGTGCCGGCTAACCAAAAGTTTCAAGAACCCCCTACCCTGGGGGAGTTGGACAGTCTTATGACGGTCGTAAATACCTTGCAGGATCTTTCTCTCCCTGGCCACGCAGTATTGAGGGGAAAGAACCCTTTTGGTTACAAAGAGATTCTTCCTGCCAAAACTCCAAAATCCAAAAGTGGATAGTGAAACAATATTTCTAACACAAAGAACAGAAACTTATATCAGAAACTTTGTAACTTTAAGAACTTTCACAATGTATATTTCAGAGTTACATCCAAATGTTGTAAAACTAATATGATTAACTATGAAACTATTTGTGTGAAGATGAAATTTGATTTTAGCCTTCTAAATTAGATAATTGTTTTTCATGTACAGTTTTACACAGTCAGTAACGATGCCCATGTGAGCACAGACATTATGCCAAAAGGACGGAATGCCCCTTATAAAGGGCTGCTAATGAAATTTACATTAGGGGGCCATTAGGGGGCCTCCCGGGTGGCGCAGTGGTTAAGGGCTGTGCCATCAGAGTCCTGGGTTCGCGCCCAGGCTCTGTCGTAACCGGCCGCAACCGGGAGGTCCGTGGGGCGACGCACAATTGGCCTTGCGTCGCCCGGGTTAGGGAGGGCTTGGTCGGTAGGGGTGTCCTTGTCTCATCGAGCACCAGCGACTCCTGTGGCGGGCTGGGCGCAGTGTACGCTAGCCAAGGTGGCCAGGTGCACGGTGTTTCCTCCGGCGCATTGGTGCTTCCGGGTTGGATGTGCGCTGTGTTAAAGAAGCAGCGGCTTGGTTGGTTGTGTATCGGAGGACGCATGACTTTCAACCTTCGTCTCTCCCGAGCCCGTACGGGAGTTGTAGCGATGAGACAAGATAGTAGCTACTACAACAATTGGATACTACGAAATTGGGGAGAAAAAGGGGTAAAAATTCAAAAAAAAAAAAAAAAAAATTTACATTAGACCAAAATATGCCGGATTTCTGCCGGTGTGTAGAGTGGTTCTAGCTGTACCCTGAAAAATCAACCATTGAGGCCAGAAAATGTGGAGCGGTGGCTACACGTTGAAATGGTTGCAATTTAAACATAGACCAGTACATTGCCGGGTTGCTACTGGCATGGAAAATGGTTTAAAACTGCTAGACCAGTATCAGTCTCAGTCTTGAGTATTTATGCTACAATAGTTTGTGTCAGGGGGCTAGGTCTTTGTCTCTCCTTCTCCCGCTCTTTCTTTCCCCATCTCTTTCATTGTGTAACAAGCCGTCATATGGGGTTAGTCCACTAGGGACTTTTCATTGCATTCTGTTAGAAATCAATTCAACCTATATAGTGTGTGTTTATGTAATTCTGTGTGATTATTTAGTTAGTTAGTAAATAAATAACTAAGCCAGTTTGTATCGCTGAATCATCATTTAGAATAGGGTTCGTGCACATTTGAAGTCGACGACATTCAGAATGAGACTGACATGCGGTAATAATAATTAATGGATCAAATCACATTTTATTAGCCACATGCGCCGAATACAACAGGTGTAGACCTTACAGTGAATTGCTTACTTACAAGTCCCTAAACAACATTGAACATTGAACAGGTTCCCAAATGGCAGATTGCATGTACAGGTATGTCACCGTTACATTACAATATATATTAATGGGGTAAACCTACTCTAAGAGTATGTATTAGGCTATTTGAGAGAAGGTTTGAACCCTAATCAACCCATCCAATGTGAGTACATCTGTTGTTGAAGTACAGTAGATCAATACAGCTACAGTAGTCTACAGTAGTCAAGCTGCTGACGCTGAATAGCCTTGTTAGTGCTTCATGGGGGGTCGAAGTCATTTCGGGATGGGGTTGTTGTTAGAAGTTAGTAGGGCTCTTTTTTTATTTCCTTAGTAGTACATGGCTAGGTAGGAGGGTTTTGTTTTTCATGTTTGCTTCTTTATTTATTCACAAAAAATAATTACAAAATTGAGTCTGTAAACTGTGATTAACTACACACTCCAGTACAGTAGATGGTGACATGCACCTCTAATGTTTGTTTGCAGACCGCCATAATACCATAGAAGAAGACGACGATGGCCAGGAGAACTTTACATAGGCAAGTGAATACCATACTGTAATGTTGGTACAAAAAGTTGTTGCTTTCTTTGTTGAAGCTGTCGCTGGGCAGTGATCTTGTTAACGTTAGCTAGCTAACATTAGCTTGCTAGCTAAAGTTCTTTAAAACAGACCACAGGGGGTTAGCTAGTTAAAAGTTTCCTTGTGTGCCTTTTTCTGCAGATCATTCTATGCATTGTTCCGTTTGTGTCTAACAACATTAGATGTTGAATATTGATACTAGCTTAATGTTAGATACTACTTAATGTTAGCTAGCTATGTCAGCTAGATGGATGGATAGCTAGCTAGGTTAGGCAATGTTTGAACATTGACAACTAGCTATATACACAGATACACAGCTTGCTAGTTTAGTAGGGCCTTAAGTCATTGTAACCAAATAAGTCATTGTGTTACCTTTTTATCTATGTAATGTTGTAGTTAGATAACATTAGTTAAGTTAGTGACCATTACACCCCAGGTCTCCCGGAGCGAAGAGGCTATCCTGTTAGCTGACGGTACCAATAATAGTTTTTCCTGTCAGTGTACAGGTCTAGATTCTAAAAGGAATTACATTAGCCACCTAGCCAGTTATTGAGCTAGTTATGACTGTAACAGAAATGCTAATATGTGGCTAAACATTGCTTTGACCTAGCTAGTTAACATTATCAACAATAGAGACATTCAAGGTCGTAGTTTCAATTTTAGCTAGTTGTCTGACCATTTTTTGTACATTTACCCTTTTTTCAATATTGTAATATTGTAATAGTATGATGTTCTACTGGAAACCTGTGTGTGTAATAATGTCTACATCTCCCACTAATGCGACACAAGGTGTGTGCCTGCTTTGAGAAGGTTCTGGAGGACGTGACCTGCTACGCCCCTCGTTAAGAGATGGAGTCTATTTTTGACCAATCACAGGAAGAGGGAGGAAGAGGATCAGCAATGATCCACAATGGAAATCACCAACAATGAGAGTTAGACTGCAGTCAGACTGTTACTAGAAGGGTGTGTGTGGTCTTTATCTCATCTCTCATCTCTCTCACTGATAATTTCTGTCATGCCCTGATCTCTAATTCCCCTTTCTATCTTTCTCTCTCGCCCTTTTCTCCCTCTCTCCTTCTCTCTCCCAGTGTGAAGGCTATGTATAATGAATGACCTATACAGCACTATCATGCCAACCTGCACTGGTGGAAGAACACCCACAGACCATGCATGCATACCGCATGGCCTCAGTTCCAAGTACAACACACATAGGTCTAATGGAAGTTAATAGAGCCTTATGGAGTGTACTGGAATATGGGATGATGTAGACTTCTGTCCCTTTGTTATTGTCACAGTTAGACTAATGTAGTGAATCGTGTTACAAGCTAACGTAGCAGACTGTATTGTATAACAGTAGAGTATGGTCCAACAATGTGACCATTATTAGAGACTGCTGGAGGGTAATATACAGGACTGGTCTGCCTTGTTGTCCAGTGGAGTCTAAAAATCCAAGATGGCGTAGCAGACAGACGTGTGTTTATCTTTGTTTTATCCCCCCAGTCGTTTTTTTCATATATTTGAATCTCACTTTCTATCTACGATAAAGTATACTTTCCTACAACCCACCTCACCCAATGTGGTACGGATCTGATATTTTTATTCCTTATAACTGGAACCTCCATCAGGAGCTAGCCCGCTAACTAGCTACAGGCTATCAGTCTTTGTTAGCCACGGTTAGCGGTAGTCACCTTTTTAGCTCGGACACCAGCCAGCTTTAGCTCGGACAATATCTGCAAGTCTGCACAGCGTGATATCAACACAGAGCATATCGGACAGCTTCTCTACACCACATCACCGGATTCATGACGCAAGCTCTGGACCATTACACCGGATCATTGCAGCAAGCTAGCTGCAATCGAGTGGCTACTGTTAGCTAATTCCTCTGTCCAGAACCAAGCACCAGTTAGCCTTGAGCTAACCTTGAGCTAGGTCCATATACCAGCTAACTTCTTGGGCTACAATACCTATTTTACCAATTGGCGTGGACCCTTTATTGTCGACACAGAGCCCCTCTGATCCATCAAGACGCGGTCTGCCGACGTAATCGTCCGATGGGGTTTCAACAGGTGTTTCCGTTGCGATGTCGCTGAAGACACATCCGCTAACCCCGGCCCACTAGCTTTCTGAACACCGTTGTCTCACGCTCGCCTAATGTAATAGCGTCTACTGAACGGCTCCCTGACTCACCTATTGCTGCTCATTGGACCCTATGATCACTCGACTACACAGATGATGCCTGCTGAACTGTTCACTAATTTGGTACATTTTTTTGTTTATCTGTCGGCCTCAGCCATGACCTCAATTCTTGTGTGTACCTTACTGACCCTCTCTGCCCATTCATCGCCATTTATCTGATGTTGTCTTAGCTCTCCCGATCAACACCCGTGATTGCTTTATGCCTCTCTCTAATGACAATGTGCCTTTTCTACTGCTGTCTCGGTTAGTCCCGCTCAACATGCTTTAGATAGCTCTTTTGACCCACCCCCCACACATGCGAAGACCTCACCTGGCTTAACTGGTGCCTCCAGAGATGCAATCTCTCTCATCGTCACTCAACACCTAGGTTTACCTAGACTGTACTCACATCCTACCATACCCTTGTCTGTACATTATGCCCTGAATCGATTCTACACATTACCGACCATTTCGAATCCCACCGTACCTTCTCCGCTATGCAATCTGGTTTCAGAGCTGGTCATGGGTGCACCTCAGCCACGCTCAAGGTCCTAAACGACATCATAACCACCATCGATAAGAGACATTATTGTGCAGCCGTATTCATCGACCTGGCCAAGGCTTTCGACTCTGTCAATAACCACATTCTTATCGGCAGACTCGACAACCTTGGTTTCTCAAATGCCTCGCCTGGTTCACCAACTACTTCTCTGATAGAGTTCAGTGTGTCAAATCAAAGGGCCTGTTGTCCAGACCTCTGGCAGTCTAATGGGGGTGCCACAGGGTTCAATTCTCGGGAAGACTTTCTTCTCTGTATACAATGATGTCGCTCTTGCTGCTGGTGATTCTCTGACCCACCTCTACGCCGATGATACCATTCTGTATACCTCTGGCCCTTCTTTGGAAACTGTGTTAACTAACCTAGCCTCTCTTGGGTAGGGGGCAGTTTTTTACCACGTCCGGATGAAAAGCGTGCCTAAAGTAAACTGCCTGTTACTCAGGCCCAGAAGCTAGTATATGCATATTGAAAACACTCTAAAGTTTCTAAAACTGTTAAAATTATGTCTGTGAGTATAACAGAACTGATATGGCAGGCAATAAGGACAAATCATCCCCCCCAAAAAACATTCAGCCTACCACTGTTTTCAAAGGCTGTCACTTTTATTTTAAGGCAAAATCCTCCCAGATTGCAGTTCATAGGGCTTCCACTAGATACCAACAGTCTTTAGAAGGAGTTGCATGCTGTTTTTTGGAAAAATAAGCCAGATATTGCAGTTTGAGGTGGCTCCCATTTTGGCTGTAGTGTTTCCAAGCAGGTGGAAGAAAGCGCGTTCTTTTGTATTTTTCTCTGGTAAAGACAATAACGATTCTCCGTCTTAAATTGTATTTATTTATTTACGTATTAGGGTACCTAAGGTTTGATTATAAATGTTGTTTGAATTGTTTGGAAAAGTTTATTAGTGACGTTTGGGATTCATTTTCTATGCATTTTGATGGAGGGAAACTGGGTGGATTATTGACTGAAGTGCGCCAGCTAAACTGAGTTTTTATGGATATAAGAAGGACATTAGCAAACAAAAGGACAATTTGTGATGTTTCTGGGACCTTTTGGAGTGCCAACAGAAGAAGATCGTCAAAGTTAAGGCATTTATTATATCGCTATTTCTAACGTTCGTGGCGCACCTGCCAGGTTGAAATATGTTTTTCATGCTTTTGTATGCGGGGCACTGTCCTCAAATAATCGCATGGTGTGCTTTCGTCGTCCAGACTTTTTTGAAATCTGACACAGTGGCTGGATTAACAAGATGTTCAACTTTATTTTGATGTATTACACTTGTGATTTTATGAAAGTTAAACATTTATAATTCTGTAGATTGAATTTCGCGCTCTGCGTCCCACCTGCCCATAAGAAGTTAACTAACCTCCAGATGAGCTTCAATGCCATACAACTGTCCTTCCATGGCCTCCAACTGCTCCTAAATGCAAGTAAAACAAAATGCATGCTCTTCAACCGATCGCCGCCAGCACCTGCCCGTCCCCGTCCAGCATCACTACTCTGGACGGTTCTGACTTAGAATATGTGGACAACTACAAATACCTAGGTGTCTGGCTAGACTGTAAACTCTCCTTCCAGACTCACATTAAGCATCTCCAATCGAAATTAAATCTAGAACCGGCTTCCTATTTCGCAACAAAGCATCCTTCACTCATGCTGCCAAACATACCCTCGTAAAACTGACCATCCTACTGATCCTCGACTTCGGCGATGTCATCTACAAAGTAGCCTCCAACACTCTCCCCAACAAATTGGATGCAGGCTATCACAGTGCCATCCGTTTTGTCACCAAAGCCCCATATACTAACCACCACTGCGACCTGTATGCTCTCGTTGTCTGGCCCTCGCTACATACTCGTCGCCAAACCCACTGACTCCAGGTCCTCTACAAGTCTTTGCTAGGTAAAGCCCTACTTTATCTCAGCTCAATTGTCACCATAGCACCACCGAACCGTAGCACGCGCTCCAGCAGGTATATCTCACTGGTCACCCCCAAAACCAATTCCTCCTTTGTCCGCCTTTCCTTCCAGTTCGCTGCTGTCAATGACTGGAACGATCTGTAAAAATCACTGAAGCTGGAGACTGATATCTCCCTCACTAGCTTTAAGCACCAGCTGTCAGAGCAGCTCACAGATTACTTGCACCTGTACGTAGCCCATCTGTAAATAGCCCATCCATCTACCTCATCCAAATACTGTATTTATTTATTTATTTATTTATCTTGCTCCTTTGTACCCCAGTATCTATACTTCAAATGCATCTTCCGCACATCTATTCACTCCAGTGTTTAATTGGTATATTGTAATTACTTCTCCACCATGGCCTATTTATTGCCTTACCTCCCTTATTCTACCTCATTTGCACATACTGTATATATACTTTTTCTACTTTATTATTGACTGTATGTTTGTTTACATGTGTAACTCTGTGTTGTTGAATGTGTCGAACTGCTTTGCTTTATCTTGGCCAGGTCACAGTTGTAAATTAGAACTGGTTCTCAACTACTTAGTTAAATAAAGGTGAAATAAAAAAATAAAAAAATTAAAAAAACATTTGTTGACTTCTTTTACCTTTTAGGGATAGGGGGCAGAATTTTCACTTTGGATGAATTGCGTGCCCATGGTTAACTGCCTCCTACTCTGTACCAGATGCTAATATATGCAAATTATTATTAATATTGGATAGAAAACCCTCAGAAGTTTCTTAAAAATTGTTTGAATTATGTCTGTGAGTATAACAGAACTCACAGGGCAGGCAAACTTCCAAACAGGAAGTGGAAATTCTGGGGCTGGTTGATTTTCAACTCAGCGCCTATTCACATCCAAATAAGATATGGATCTGGTCGCACTTCCTACGCCTTCCACTAGATGTCAACAGTCAGTAGAACGTGGAATGAAGCCTCTAGTGTGATGTGGGACCGGATGGCAGCTATTTGAGTCGCCTTCGTTCCATTACTCTGTATACAAAAACGAATGCTCCGGTTGGAACGTTATTGGATATATATGATAATAACTTCCTGAAGATTGATTCTCTACTTAGTTTGACCAGTTTATTCGACCTGGAATATAACTTTTTGAAGTTTTCGTCCGAGTTCGCCTGGACCGGCACCAGCTTTTGGACATGTGAGCTAAACATCCTAGCAAAAGTAGCTAATTGGACACTGGTAATGGATATTATCAAACAAAACAACAATTTATTGCGGAGCTAGGATTCCGTGCACTGCATTCTGATGAAAGATCATCAAAGGTAAGGGAATATTTATGATGTAATTTCGTATTTCTGTTGACTTCAACATGGCGGAGAAATATATTTACGTCTGAGCGCCGTCTCAGATTATTGCATGGTATTGTGATAAGGTGCGTCTCGGTGAGCGGTGTAGGAGTCAGGCACAGGAGAGCATGGTTTTTTGAGAAGCGTGTTTAATATATATAGTCCACCAATACAAAAATGGCACAGACAAAAATCCCAAAACTACGCTCTCGAAGAATCAGAAACTCGTGCCAACACACGGAGGAACAACCACAGTTCCGACACTTACATATATGTGCGTAATAGTGAAAACAATAAACATCAGCAGTTGCATTAAGAACCAGTGTATCTTTAATTACATGTAAAACATGTATCTTTCATCAAAGTTTATGATGAGTATTTCTGTTATCTGACGTAGCTCTCTGTAATTACTCCGGATATTTTGGAGGCATTTATGAACATGTTGCCAATGTAAACCGAGATTTGTGGATATAAATATGCATATTATCAAACAAAACATAAATGTATTGTGTAACATGATGTCATATGAGTGTCATCTGATGAAGATTTTCAAAAAGGTTAGTGATTAATTTGATCTCTAGTCCTGCTTTTGTGACTATCTTTGGCTGGGAAAAATGGCTGTGTTTTTTTGGATTTGGTGGTGATCTGTTTTTGCTGTAAAACATTTTAAAAATCGGACACGATGGGTAGATTAACAAGATGTTTATCTTTCATTGGCTGTTTTGGACTTGTTAATGTGTGAAAGTTAAATATTTCAAAGAAATATTTTTCAATTTCCCACGCTGCCTTTTCAGTGGAATGTTGGGGGGGGGGTTCCATTAGTGGAACCTGTGTCCTAGACAGGTTTTAACCGTAAAAGCCTTGGTTTCATGCATGTTAAATCAGGAGCCTCCTCCCTAAGCTTGCTTTATTCACTGCTTTAGCACACTCTGCCAACCCGGATGTCCTAGCCGTGTCTGAATCCTGGCTTAGGAAGACCACCAAAAACCCTGAAATTTCCATCCCTAACTATAACTTTTTCCAACAAGATAGAACTGCCAAAGGGGGCGGAGTTGCATTCTACTGCAGAGATAGCCTGCAGAGTTCTGTCATACTATCCAGGTCTGTGCCCAAACAGTTTGAGCTTCTACTTCTACCACCTTTCCAGAAATAAGCCTCTCACTGTTGCCGCTTGTTATAGAGCCCCCTCAATCAATCAATCAATCAATAAAGCCCTTCTTACATCAGCTGATGTGACAAAGTGCTCATCGTCACTCCCTCAGCACCCAGCTGTGCCCTGGACACCATATTTGCATTGATTGCCCCCCATTTAACTTCAGAGTACTGTTAAACTGGGATATGCTTAAAACCTCTTAAAAGTATGTTTACATTGTCATACTTCTGACAGCCAACTTTCTTGCTCAGCCCAAAGCCTTTGGACTTCATAGCATTTGCAGAAAGCATGGATTATTGAATCATTGTTCTTTTTACACTGAAGACATGTCTCTGCTGTTGTGCTGTATAATTGGTGAATGTTGTCTCAAGTGTAATAAATTCTATACATTTTGTTAATACTGGTTTAAGTTTTCATTTTCATTAACTGTAATTTCAATAGTTATGCTCCAACGTTCCCACTATCTTGTGCCAACATTGGTTCATTTGAAGTTTTGGTTCCAATAGTTAATATTTTTTTCTAAGAGATTGTCAGTTGGATATGCTCTCTGCAAGGTTTGTATATCTTCCCTATTATGTGAACACCCTTTTCTGACTCAAGTAAGACCTGAAGGTCGCTGTGATGTCCAAAACTTCATGACATGTGCCTTTTAAATTGCATGTATTTGAAACTACATTGGTCAGTCAGAAATTATTTCTAAATTCTGCCATGGAAATACATTAACTTCCTGTTTCCTGGGCCACCTAAACAGCTTCTGTCACGTTCTGACCTTAGTTCTTTTGTTATGTCTTTGTTTTAGTATGGTCAGGGCATGAGTTGGGTGGGTTGTCTATGTTCCTTTTTCTATGATTTGGGATTTCTGTGTTTGGCTTGGTATGGTTCTCAATCAGAGGCAGCTGTCATTCTTTGTCCCTGATTGAGAACCATACTTAGGTAGCCTGGTTTCACTTTTGAGTTGTGGGTGATTGTTTCACATTTCAGGACTGTTTCGGTTTTCGTTTGTATCATTCACTTTGTTATTTTATATTCTTTAGTGTTCAGTTTAATAAACTAAAATGGACACTTAGCACGCTGCACATTGGTCCGACCTCTCTTACTCCTCCTCAGAGGAGGAAGAAGACCACCGTTACAGCTGATCTAGGTTCTAGGTTCTATTTCTATGGTAAAGCATGTCTTTACACCCCTCCCTTAGGGGTTGGGCAATCTAAACATGAGCTTCTCTTTCACACAGAAAGGAAAAGAAAAAAGACAAGCTGCTTGTTATTCTTTCTCTTTTCAGTTATTTCAACTTGTCCTCGGGAGTAGTTTGGACAGACAATGTAATATCAAAACAGATTTGGTTGCTATGCCAACACCATCAATCACCTCAGCAACAGTCTTTCCTGTATTTGTTTTCATGAAATTCTCACTAACCACAATACAGTTCTATCTAACCATATTTCAATAGCAGATTAATTATGGGCCCCACTTTACAATGTGGAACTAATAGCTGTGTCTTTAAATGGTAATGCTTAACAAACGTCATACAATCCTGTATGCTGTTTTTGTTTCTTTTTCATTTTTGCTGAACAGCTAACAAAAAAAAAAAGCTAATATATATTCTAGACACTATTGGATTTTGAGCCAGTAATGTTAAAGTGAGTATTTCCCGTTGTCATTTCTCTGTCAATACTCCATATTACAGAACGAAAGTTGACACACCCGTTGAGAACTCAATTACCTAAATGGTCAGCAGATGGCACCGCGATCCGCTCCCTAGTTTTCTTGCTGGAAGAACGGATAGAAATTTAGCTTTCTCCCAAAGAGATTCTCCAAGAAGACATTTATGAAATTCCACTAAATTGTCAACAGTGACACTTGATTGTTTAATAGCCAAGAAAGATGTTTATATCAAAGAAACAATATGTATTTTGCAATTTTTAGCTGCAAACAATGAAGGAAGACTAACTAATTACATAGGGATTCTTCCGATGGCATTGAGAAGTACACCACATCAGTCACGGGCTTTATCAATAAGTGCATCGAGGACGTCGTCCCCACAGTGACTGTACGTACATACCCCAACCAGAAGCCATGGATTACAGGCAACATTCGCACTGAGCTAAAGGGTAGAGCTTCCGCTTTCAAGGTGCGGGACTCTAACCCGGAAGCTTACAAGAAATCCCGCTATGCCCTGCGACAAACCATCAAACAGGCAAAGCGTCAATACAGAGCTAAGATTGAATCATACTACACCGGCTCCGACGCTCGTCTAATGTGGCAGGGCCTGTAAACTATAACAGACTACAAAGGGAGGCACAGCCGCGAGCTACCCTGTAACACGAGCCTACCAGACAAGCTAAACCACTTCTATGCTCGCTTCGAGGCAAACAACACTGAGTCAAGCATGAGAGCATCAGTAGCCGACGTGAGTAAGACCTTTAAACAGGTCAACATAAACAAGGCTGCGGGGCCAGATGGATTACCAGGACGTGTGTTCCGGGCATGTGCTGACCAACTGGCAGGTGTCTTCACTGACATTTTCAACATGTCCCTGATTGAGTCTGTAATAAAAAACATGTTTTAAGCACACCACCATAGTCCCTGTGCCCAAGAACACTAAGGCAACCTGCCTAAATGACTACCGAACCGTAGCACTCACGTCTGTAGCTATGAAATGCTTTCAAAGCATCAACACCGTTATCCCAGAAACCCCAGACCCACTCCAATTTGCATACCACACCAACAGATCTACAGATGATGCAGTCTCTATTGCACTCCACACTTCCCTTTCCCACCTGGACAAAAGAAACACCTACAGTGTATATGAGCATGCTATTCATTGACTACAGCTCAGCGTTCAACACCATAGTGCCCTCAAAGCTCATCACTAAGGACCCTGGGACTAATCATCTCTCTCTGGAACTATATCCTAGACTTTCTGACGGGCCGCCCCCAGGTGGTAATGGTAGGTAACACCACATCCGCCACGCTGATCCTCAACACGGGTGCCCCTCAGGGGTGCGTGCTCAGTCCCCTCCTGTACTCCCTGTTCACTCATGACTGCACGGCCAGGCACAACTCCAACACCATTAACAGTGGTATGCCTGATCACCAACAACGATGAGACAGCCTACCTGACCGTGTGGTGCAAGAATAACAACCTCTCCCTCAACGTGATCAAGACAAAGAAAATGATTGTGGACTACAGGAAAGGGAGCAGGTTGAGTGCCTCAAGTTCCTTGAAGTGTCCACATCACCAACAAGCTAACATGGTCCAAGCACATCAAGACAGATCAAAACCTATTCCCCCTCAGGAGACTGAAAAGATTTGGCATGGGTTCTCAGATCCTCAAAAGGTTTTACATCTGTACCATCGAGAGAATTCTGACAGGTTGCATCACTGCTTGGTATGGCAACTGCTCGGCCTCTGACCTTAAGTCACTACAGAGGGTAGTGCGTACGGCCCAGTACATCACTCGGGCCAAGCTTCCTGCCATCCCTGACCACTATACAGGGGGTGTCAGAGGAAGGCCCTAAAAATTGTCAAAGACTCCAGCCACCCTAGTCATAGACTGTTCTCTCTGCTACCACACGGCAAGCGGTACCGGAGCGCGAAGTCTAGGTCCAAGAGGCTTCTAAACAGCTTCTACCCCCAAACCATAAGACTCATGAACAGCTAATCAAATGCCTACACCGGACACCGGTGCCCCCCCGCACATTGACTAATTGACTCTGTACCAGTACCCCTGTATACAGACCTGCTATTGTTATTTACTGCTGCTCCTTAATTATTTGTTTTTCTTATCTCTTACTTTTTTGGTAGTCTTTTCTTA